>NC_066585.1:117433585-117739494 GCF_024323335.1 Lathyrus oleraceus
TGTTTTGATTAAGACTTGTTGATGTTGATTAAGAGCTTCCATTAAGACTTGTTGGTTTTTGAGTGTTTTTTTATTAAGTCTTGTGCTTTGATTTGTAAATAGTTTAGGGGTTTTGAGTTATTTGTTTAATTTTACATTAAAGATATGTTTATAATTATTACTCATGTAATTTGTCCAAAAAATATCAAATAGTGGTCATCCCACTATACGCTATTCTGCTATTCCATTTTTGTGGTCGGCCGCTCCGTACCGCTATCCGAAATTGACTACTCTGATGGAGGGTATGTGGTTGTTGGCAAATGAGATGATAAATTGACTGACGGCCAAGTATGAAGTCTTTACTGATCTGTGCATGAAAGATTTATGCGAATTTTAGGACTAGCTGGTGGAAGATACCGATGTTCATCAGTGCTAACCTTTCCTGTTTCATATTTATATGTATTCTGTGATTACATATATTATACTGCACAAAAATTGATAAATTTTATTTACCCTTTACTTCCTCTACATTATGGCCAACTAACCTTTTTGTTGAAACTAAGGTTGTTGGAGACATTACAAAAGATAGTACTTTGATCCCTGAATACTTTAAAGGAGTGAAGAAAGTGATCAACGCCGTTTCTGTTATTGTTGGCCCTAAAGAAGGAGACACTCCAGACAGAGCGAAATACAGCCAAGTATGTTCACTCACTTTATTAAGAATTGAAATGTAGTGTTTTTAATCAATGACTTCATAATCATCTCTTTCTAACGGATTGAATTTATTTTTGATGCAGGGAATTAAGTTCTTCGAGCCAGAGGTAAATAACTGTTTTTCCTTTATGTTGAGACTACCTTTGGAGTCAATTTGTTGTCTATTTAATTTTAAAAGTCCAGTTTGTATGCACGCTCATCCTGAGAAGTTCTAGAAGCTTTTCTCTTAGTTGTTGGTTATTGAAATCAGATAAAAGGCGATTCACCAGAAAAGGTAGAGTACATAGGAATGAGAAATTTGATCAAGGCCGTGAAGAACAACCTTGGACTTCGAAAGGGAAAGCTATTATTTGGATTTGAAGGTAGGTTCCCAGTTGACAGCAATGCTTGATTGATTCAACTTCTCTAATTTTAGTTGAACAACCTTGAACAAGTGATTTTGTTTCTTTGTGCTTCCTATTGATCATATTTCTTTCTCTAATTTTCTGGCAGGCGAAAGTTACAGGCAGCTTTCTTGGGGCGCTTTAGATGATGTGGTAATGGGTGGAGTTAGTGAAAGTACTTTTCAGATTGATTCAAATGGTAGTGAAAATGGTGGACCAACCGGGGTTTTTAAAGGTATGAATCGAATTCTTGCAAATGTGTGCAATTGTACTTCTAGAGGACTTGAATAGCATTTCCTTTGTATTTTACCGCTCAAAATAATACAGCCTTGTTTCTAATCCAGGTGTTGTTTCATCGGCAAATAATGGTGGCTTTACAAGTATCAGAACAAAGGTAAACTGCAATTTTTACTTTAACAAAATATTGCGGGAAACTAAGTTGTTAAATGAAAAGAAGAGAGTTTACATAATTGGTCTTCAGAATTTTTCAGAACCTGAGGATCTCTCTGCATATGATGGTTTGGAGTTCCGTCTAAAAGGTGATGGGCGTAGATATAAGGTCATTATACGCACAAGCCCTGATTGGGATGCTCTTGGGTACACTGCAGGCTTTAACACAGAGAAAGGCAAATGGCAATCGGTAGTTGAAATCTAGTACTATAGACACAGTCAATTTTATCTAATGACAGCTCTCAACGGTGTTTTTTTTTTCCTTTCACAGATTCAATTGCCATTTTCTTCCCTGAGGCCCATATTTCGAGCAAGGACTGTGTCTGATGCTCCGCAATTTGATGCCAGCAACATTGCATCACTGCAGGCATGGCTCTGTTGTTGGTATTTCTTTGTCTTTTGGCCTTGCAATCTCACACACATGTTCTTAATTATGAATTGAAATTCTCTACAGCTCATGTTCAGCAAGTTTGAATATGATGGTAAATTAAACGAGACTTTTGCGGAAGGTCCGTTTGAGCTTCCAGTGTCTAGCATAAAGGCATATATAAATGATCCAATAACTCCTAGGTATAGCCTTATTTTCTGGATGCCTTTCCCATTCTTTTTATTCATCCCTATATGCTTATTTTTTGCCGTGTTTCTGTCATTAAGATTTGTACATGTGGGCTCAGCGGGAGTTACCAGACCGGAAAGGCCCGGACTTGATCTAAGTAAACAGCCTCCTGCAGTTCGATTAAACAAGGAACTGGATTATATCCTCACATTTAAACTAAAGGTAGAATACTGTTGATGGCTCCTTATTTGTTTTCATTTCTATGTTACATCTTTTCATTTGCTGAGAGCAATTAATGCTGCAATAGGGTGAGGATTCAATCCGAGAAAGTGGCATTCCATATACGATCGTTAGGCCTTGTGCGCTAACTGAAGAACCTGCTGGAGCTGATCTAATCTTTGATCAAGGAGATAATATTACGGTAATACGAAAACATTTTCTTGGTTTAAGAGCTCTTGCTAAACATCCATCTCACATATTTAGTATAGTAGCATTTTGCTTCTTTGTCACTCATCTTCCAATTTAATGCATAATAGGGTAAAATATCAAGGGAAGAGGTTGCTCAAATGTGCGTAGCTGCACTTCAAAGCCCTTATGCTTGTGATAAAACATTTGAGGTCAGTCTTTTTCTTTACAATCCCCAATCCATATTTTTCCTGATTTATTTAGTATTAGTACTTTAGGGTGAGGATTCATACAAAGGTTTTCTATTTTTATACGGCGAAGTGTATGTACACCCTGTGTATGTACGCCCTCTAGTCATTATTATAAACAAATATTTTCTTTTCAAATTAATTGAATAATTAATATATCTGAAAATGGAATATTTACTTATATCTGAAAATGGAATATTTCCTTATAATAGTGACGAGAGAAGTATGTGTTTAGGTTAGATAAACTATTTTCCATTATTTATATGAATCTAGCAATTCGATTGTGATCTCACTCTAGTTTGGAAGCTTTACATCATCTATACAACTATATCTATTGCAGGTGAAAAGTGTTATTCCGTTTAGCGAGCCATTTACGGTGGATCCCGAAAATCCTCCTCCAGAGAAGGACTATGACATATACTTTAAAAGTTTAAAAGAAGGCATAACTGGGAAGGAAGCCCTCCAACAAAATCCTATACCTGTTTAATGTTCTTGCATTGCAGTTCAGCTATGGATATTGAGGATATATATAAAAGTACATTGAGAGCTGCACATAATCTTTGAATCCAAAGAAATATAAACCAAACAAAACTATGATATTTCATAAGCCTAGACATGAATGTTGCCCTATACAAGATGCATGTATATTCATTGTACTTAAACATACTTTCCTTTTCCTTGTTTGTTTTAGCATATAGGAAGGTAAAGAATAACCACACCACACTTTTCATATACCAAAATAAATTTGGTTTTGACTCCAATTTTGGTAAAAGATTTATCCTAGTATGTTTTATTCTCACATTCACATATTGGTATTTTTCATGCCGACTCCGAACATGTTATATCGAACTATAATTCGTTGAGGATGTATAATTTATATTATAGTTCGTGTTGTTGTTTAAGTTAAGAGATAGTTAGATTAATTATAAAGTTTGTTGCAAAGATGCGAACTAATTGAGACTTATAATACGTTGTAAATAACAATTCTTCTTCCTAAATATCAAAAATTTACAACAATATTTCCTTACAATCAACTTAATTTCTTTCTTCATTCTCAAAATACATAAGATTGTTCCAACAAATTGGTATCAAGAAGTTTGGTTTGATTAAGCTATTTGCAATGACAAATGGAAGCACATCATTGAATCAATTTATTGTGAATCCATTAGTTTTCAAAGGTGAAAACTATGATAGGTGTTGTACAAATGAATGTCATATTTAGATTTCAAGATGTGGTTGAAATTGTGTATGATGTCATACATGCATTGGAGACAAATGCAAATGATACTCAAAAGGATGCACATAAGGAGCATAGGAAGAAAGATGGGAAAATTCTCTTCCTGATTCATCAATGCATGAATCCTAATGTTTTTGAGAAGATCATTGAAGAATAAACGACCAAAGAAGTCTGTGATAAGTTAAAGAAGCTGTATGGTGGAGATGAGAAGTTGAAGAGAGTTAAGTTGCAGACTTTGAGAAAGAAATTTGAGACGACTCAAATGAAAAGGGAAGAGTCATTTGTAGAATTCTTTTCAATATTGGTACTGCTGACTAACCAGATGAAGGCGTGTGGTGAATCAATCAATGATTTGCCAAAATCGAGAAAGTGTTAAGATCTTTGAGTACAAATTTCAATTATATTGTAGTGTTATTAGAGGAATCTAAGAACCTACTTGAGATGAAGTTAGAGGAACTTCAAGCTTCTTTAGAAGCTCATGAGATGAGATTGAAGTAAAGGAGCCCAGAAAGGGAAAAAGTGGCTGAACATGCATTGTAAGAAAAATTCATCAAGAAAGATCGGACTGGAAAAGAGAAGTAGAGAATGAATTATGAAACATGTAGGAATTCAAAGAATCAAAATGATTCAATCAAGAAAGGCATGTTAAACAAGAATCCAAGAAATAATGTGGACATGAAAGAAGTGCAATGCTATAGTTGTAAAAAACATTGGTCACTATGCAAGAGATTGCTACCTAAATAAGGATTCGAGGGCAAAATATAAGGAAGAAGTTCAATATGCACATGCATGAGGGAGTGATTCTGATGATGTGCGGCTAATGACTAACATTCATTCTAGATTCATGGTGTAGAAACCATATGATAGGTAACAAGAACTGGTTCATCATGCTAGATGAATCAGTAAAAAAGGTGATTAAGTTTGCAAATGGTAGATATGTCACATCAAAAGGAAATGGAAACATATATATGGCGAGAAAAGATGGTCCTAAGGCTACCATTTATGATGTACTATATGTACCCTCTATGACAAGTAACTCGATAAGCACGAGTCAATTACTTGCAAATGGTTATAATATGAAGATGTCACATAATCAAATGAAAGTGTATGAAGGGATAAAGGAGATTGATATTAAGAGCACCATTAGCAGACAACAAAACCTTCAAGATAAAGATCAACATGTTTTGTCATTAATGCCTAACCTCAATTGTGAGAGAAAATAAAAACTGGTTGTGGCACCACAAGTATGGACATTTGAACTTCAGAAGTCTAAGGCTGCTTACATGAAGAAGATGGTGTGTGGTCTACCTCAAATAAATGATCCAAGTGAGATA
This sequence comes from Lathyrus oleraceus, assembly GCF_024323335.1. Classification (NCBI taxonomy): domain Eukaryota; kingdom Viridiplantae; phylum Streptophyta; class Magnoliopsida; order Fabales; family Fabaceae; genus Lathyrus; species Lathyrus oleraceus. The sequence goes on from NC_066585.1 coordinate 117,438,892, forward strand.
TGTGAAGAATGGTGCAAAGTCAAACAAGAAAGAAGTCATTCAAACATGATTTGCCTATAAAGCCAAAGGAGAAGTTTAAGCATGTTCATTCTGATGTGTGTGGATCTTTTGAAGTAAGGTTAAATGAAGGTGACTATTTTTCTTAACTTTCATAGATATGTTCACAAGATACATATGAATTTATCTGATTGAAAGAAATAATGATGTATTCACCCAGTTCAAGAGATTTAAATTACTAGTTGAAAAGCAAAGTAAATGTAATATTAAGAAATTGAGAATTGATGGCGGAGGTGAATACAAACCTCTATGGAATTTGCAAAATTCTGTAATGATTAAGGCATATAGCATGAGATCATAACACCCTACACACCACAACACAATGGAATAGCAGAAATGAAGAATAAAAGTGTACTGAATATGACCAGGAGCATGTTGGAAGCTAAGGATATGCCAAACAGATTTTGGGGTGAAGCAGTTCCAACATCTGTCTACATCCTTAACAAATGTCCAATAAAGAAGATGTTGCACAAAACACCTTATGAGGTCTGGACAGGGTTAAAGCCAAATGTTGGTTATATCAAAGTATTTGGATCAATGTGTTTCATACATGTACCTGAACAATTGAGGAGAAAGCTAGCTAGTAGAATTCAAACTATAATTTTCATAGGTTATCACTCAGATAATGCTTACAAATTGTATTCACCAAATGAGGATAAACTTGTGATCAATAGAGATGTTTGTAACACCCCACTTCCTGACTCAATAATACATAAATACAATATAATTCTATCTAAGTAGGATGTCACTTCACAATTCAAGAAGTCTGAATGTTACTTCTTTTAATAAAAATATAGTCCAAACAACGAAATTAAACAAAAGTATGGCATCCTTAGCCTCAACAAATCATCCACACAAAAAGCGGTTCAATAATTACTTTATATTAAAAGATACGTAACATAATAACATAAAGAAAACAACATGTTTCAGGATGTTACGTATCAGAGCAACATCACTAGTAGACTCGACCGATAACAATATGAGGTACATCTCCAACTACTCAGGTACCTGATTGTCTGTACTCTAAAGGAGCACATACACAAAAAATACAAAAAGGGGTGATAAATTCATTCATATAATAAACGGTATATGATAGTTAAGAGAGTATTATTTATACACATAAATCATAGTCATTCACAATCACATTCTCACCACAACAAATGCACAAGCACTACATAATTACAATGCACTGATACCCGACAATATTACACAACACATGTGGTACCAATTCTCATAAATGGTTCATCAGAAGAACCTTCTTCCCCATTCGGAATCCACAACTCTCCCTTCTGAGTTCCAGATAAGTCATTCGTCCTCCTTCGGACCTATGACTTATCTCCTTCAACATGTCAACAATGAATGCATGACATGGTAATAATGCAATTAACAGAATAATTATAATAATATTTAATGATCCATAATCGATCACACAATTTCAACCACGCATAACGTAATCCACCTTTCCGGACTACCACAAATATAATCAAACACACCTTCTCAATCATCCACAACACATCAAATAATTTTGTTGAAAAGTATATTTCCGGCAAATATTTTAATATCGTATCCGCAGAGACTGGTTGTTATTACCGTCGTTCTATAATTCAAATTGTTATAAGTTTAAAATGTAACCAAGTTGTTTTGTTTGAATAAGTATCTTTTGAGTAAAATGACACTAAAACAATAAAATAGTTTTAATCAAATGTAAAAGGCTTGGCAAGATTGGAGTTCACTATTCAAATTTCTTATGTTTCCTTAATGACAAATATATAGACTTAAAACTATTGATGATATTCAAGTATCCTCTCAATATCATTTATTTTTAAATGATATTGTGATAATCACTATATTAATGGTTAAATGATTTCTCTACCTAATTATCAATATAACAATCTTTAATGTTTGATACAAAAGAAGAGTAGTGTATAAATCTATTTCTACAACTCATTCACTACTTGAAAGCATATTTTAAGTCAAGACTTGAATAATCTTTCTCAACAATAACTCAAATCTAAAATAGGGCAAAAATATCTTTCAATACATCAATAACCTTTTGTCATATACAAAAGTCAAATGGAATACATAAACAAATAGGAATAGCTACTACCTCCAATCTTGACAAAATGGGATTTAGCTCCTCATCATTATTTTGGAAAGCAAAACGCAATATCAAAGTAAGCTTTGTTTTTCTTCTACAATATGTGAATAAATTTTCCTTTTTTTCCATTCTGTTTTTTAAAGAGTTCATCCTTTCCTTAAATGTTCATTTTCATCAAAAACTAAAAAGCACTCAAAAAATGATACAAAACTGTCACACTAAAGTTGGGTTGAAAACAGAACACTTGACCCAAACAAAATGCTTGCTGTTTTCGCAAGGTTCGCGGCGCCATCCCTGGCCGCGGCGCGAACTGAAGCAATTTCAGCTACTTTGCCTTGGAAGCTTCATTTAACAATTCTCCCAAGTGTTATTTTTCAAAATTCTTCCAAATTGCCATTGAAACTTCTTCCAAGTTATGCTTATGCACTCCAATGCTCTCTTGTCCAAAAACTCTACAAAACTAATAAATACATGAAATATCTACTCAAAACATAATCAATTAAACTTAATTGCATTTTTACTAAATTGTGAGGATAAAAGTGTGTAATTCAATAATAAAATGGTAAAGGGACCAATAAAAATATATGAAAAGTAGTGCTAATTGGTCCCTAACAACTCTCCCCAACTTATCATTTTGTTTGTCCCTAAACAAAAGTTTTCACCAAAACAACCAAAGTAATGAAACAATAGATTGAAACAAGGATTAACCAATGACATTCAAATGGTTCAAAAGTGTATGACACTTTCTCAATCCACCTATCTCAATGCTAGACAAAACATGAATAAGAACAATGGTTGGGTGCAAATAACATACCAAGGAATTCAAAGCAATACATGTCAAAATTGAATCAAACTTACACACACATCATAATAATGATGAATAAACATGAAGGTTTTCTTTCACTCATCCAAACAATTAAATCAACAACAACTTGAATCATGCGGTCATCAAAGCAAATACTAAATCATGTGAAAAATGAGAATCAAGAGGTCTTTCAAAGGTTGTAATGTGGCTTGGGTTACAAGAAAGGATATGATTAAGAGATTCAACAAAAATGCCTATCCCAAGGGAGCATTCCCATAAATTCAAACTCAACAACAATTTCCGTTTCTTTGATCTCAATCTTTCTTCTTTTCTTATTTTTCACATCCACACAACCATGAACTTTCACTTTGTTTTTTCTTTCTTTTCTTTTTCTTTGCTCTATAATTTTAAAGGTGACTTATTTTTTTCTTGTTTCTTTTCACAGTTTCACCTTTTTTTAAAACATCACTTTTCCAAGTTTCTAATCAATTCTTCTAATTTACTCTCCCCAACTTTAGATTTCAAGACCAAATTTATTCAATAATGCTCCCTATTTAGACATAGGCGAAAGACAAAATTTGCAAACAAACTCGGTTTGAAGGTTCAATTGAAACGAAAGAAATTAGGATTCATTTATTCACAAATTTTTTAATTGACTTTACACTTACCAATCAAATGAATCCTAAAACAAGCTCAAAGGGGGTTAACTAAGGATCACTCCTCACAAGGTTAGTTGATTCAAAACTTTTTGGCTAAGTGGTTTTTCTCAATAACAAACAATGCCTCTATCATTTTCACAATTTTCACAAAAATAGATTAATGCATGATTTAGCATGATAAGAATGACTTGAAATAATGTTCGGTTTCCCGCATTTAGTGTACAATGAAAAGCTACCTCACAATTGGTTAAGTCCTATTTTGATTCAAAAATGACATGTATCTCAAGGAATTTATGCTATGGAATTTGTAACACACCATCAAACTACTCATGTTAAGTCTAGAAAGCGATAAAGTGTACCTTGAAATGCCGACACCAATTCTTATCATCACCACTCGAAGTGTCCTACGCTTCCTTCCTTGTAAGCATTACTTGGTTGCTTCCGGCTTAACTTAAGAATAAGAAAAATTAAACAAACAAATGGGGCATACCAAATTCATTGTAACACACAATTAAATCTCACAAAAGATCCATGCAATTAACAAACCAAATTAACAAACCAAAGTTTATGGTGAAACTAGAGCCACCAAAAGTACAATCATAATTAAACAAAAACAATAATAATAGAAAACTCAAAATAAAAATCTACTACAACTCAAACAAACTCCTCAATCTTCCTCATCATGTCCACCACCTATTGATCCAAGGACATCTTCCATCTCATCATCATGGGTCGCACCACCACCTCCTGCACCCCCCATAAATGCTGGCCTGCCCTCAGGCCAATTAGCATAAGCAGCATACTCCGCCTGGGACGAAAACGTGTGGGCTTCGGGCGCAAGAAAGGTGTTCTGAAATTGCTGCTGCATAGCATCAAAAATGAATGATTGAGACCTCCTAGAAGCCTCAAAACTCTCACAACAGTAGGTAGCGAATGCCATCTGATCAAATGCTGGCATACTGCGGGCTCGGGGTCTAGAGGAAGAAGTGCCTGCTCCTTCAGCTCTGTCCATCTGGCTCTGGAAAAACCTGTTCAGATAAGCATCATTAATTATACTGGTGATAGACAAGTGTACCTCATACAGAATGGGCACATTTGCCCTTCGACAAAGTCCCAGAATCAGCCCCGGATATGTTAGAACACCAGCTTTCCCACCGAACTTGGTTCCACTAGTAGCAACTTTGCGCATTTCCCCCGCAATGATGGATGCCACATCTACTGATTTACCAATCATGATGTAGTACAATAGGCATCCGACATCCAATGGAATGGTGGTGATATGGCTCTGTGGCCGAATATTATTCAATAGAAGCACCAAATAGGCCATTGCTTCCAAGTTCAAACTCTCCCTCTTCCACAACTTCGGGAATCCCTGATCATTCAAATCATAAGTCCTTCCTTCAAGGCATAGATGAGCACTCACGGTAGGGAGGTCCCAATCGTTGGACATTTCTTTGGCACGGTACTCGCACCGCCCATTATCCGCCAAAATGAGAGGATTACCCAAATAGGTGTTGATCGCATCCCTATTGAAGGAAATGATCTTTCCCCTCACTCTTGTTTGATAGTGAAATGCCACTCCCTCCTCCAGCTGAAGAGCATTGGCGTAGAACTCACGCACAATGTCATAGTTTATCTCTGGCTCCGGTTCACAATTTTTTTTTCCATTTTCTTCTTTCAAAATTCGCCACCAGCTTCCTATAAGTTCCACCCGGTGACAAACTGATGAATCTTTCCGGTTGAATGGTCCTTTTGATCAATTTTTCAAATCTCTCCTCGTGCTCATCACTAGTGAATCGTCGCACGGATCGAGAAGGACCGAAGCTTGTGGTTTTGGTACGTTTTGACATCTGCAACAAAATAAAAAACAACCACACAAAAGCCATAAGAGAAGTTAGCATCCAAAATCCAAAAACATGAAACTGAAATTCCCTAGTTTGCGGCGCGATGGCCCGTTCGCGGCGCGAACCCTACGAACCAGAAAATTATCAGTAGCCTCTAGGGTTCTTACTTGCTCAAAAACTTTTATCAATCATAACCACAAACCCTTACCCAATCTTAATTTGAATCCTCTATAGACATATGCAAGGCTATATTCAGCAACTACATCACTTTCTAGTAAAACCCTACTGCACCTTAATGAGGAACAAAAAGGAAAAGGAAGAGAGGTTCACATACCTTTGTTGAGGATTGACTTGATTCTTGTTAAAAAGTTTGGGATTTTTGAAATGGAGGGGATTAATTTTGAATTTGGGAAGTGGGATAGTGTAAGACCCCAATTTTGTCCCTAAGATCCCTCATGGCATCATAACATTTGCATAGCCTCAAGGATCATTAGCATCTTGGTTCCCTTTGCCTTTGGGTGGGACCTTCTGTGAGTTGGTTTGAGATCACCAAGCATTCTTGAAGTGTATATCATTGCTTTTCTCATTTTGTTTACTAACCAAAAGCACAAAAATATGTCACTAACATCTTTTGTTTGTAGCTTGAGCAATCACAAAGTCCAAAGCTTCAAGGAGATCATTGGTACAAAGACATGGTCAAGAGGAGATGAAAGCAAGCATGGTAATGGTTCCCAAAGCTCTCATCCATCAAATATGCCTCCCTAGTACCTCAATGCATCATTTTGATCAAGCAAGTCAAAGGGTTTGAGATCTTGTTCTTCAGAGAAACCCTAATTCATCTGTGCATCACAATGCCTTGCTCATGAAGCAACCTTAGCCCATGGTCAAGTATAATCAAGGTAAGTTCTTTAACTCTTCATTTCATGCATATTTGAACTTATTTGAGTGTCCTCAATCATCAATTCATCAAGATATGGGTTGTGGACTTGAGAAGTTGATCAGTCAATTCATCTGACTATTTTGAAATGCATTGAGACCTAACTTTTTATGTGTTGGTCAAATGGAGATGGTTCCAAAATAAAAAATGTTCTTAAGGACAATATGAATAACTTTCATTTTCATCAAAAATTGATTTGAAGCTTGGAAGGCCATCTTCCATTCCAATATATTATAGGTCATTTTGACTGAAACCCTAATTTTGGGTCAACTTTCCAAGAACATAACTTATTCATTTCTCATGGTTTTGAGGTGAGACTTAATGAATTGGAAAGATTAATGTGTCTACTTCAAATATTATTTTGAGAAAAATTGCAAAATCTCAAAATAAATACATGTGATAATGCAAGACATTATAGGTCCTTTTTGACCAAAGGCATTAAAAGTCAAAAAAGTCTAACTTCAAGTGCCCATAACTCTTTCATAAAAAATCCAAATGATGCAAAATTTAAGTCCATTTTGATTGTCTTGAAAATATCTACAACATTGATGTTGGAGGTTTTTCCATTTGATGCTTGCATCATCAAAACAGAAGGGCTTGAAAGTTGGCCAATTTTAGAAACCTTGCCTTGACATGTCATGCACCTTGCACTTTAAACTCAAATTTCATAAATTTCCACACTTCAAATGAGTTTTTGTCCAACATAACATTTGTTCCTTATACAAAGACCTTTCCAACCATTACCCACATGCCTATGTTTGGATTTTCTAAATGGTATTTTCGAAGAGATGTTTGTTTAGGTACAAATGAGGATTTCACTTGAAATCTTGGTGCATAAGCTATTGCCTTGCAAAGTCACACGCCCAATTCCATTTGGTTAATGCTCAGAATTCATTTGGCATTGTTTTTGGGCCTTGTGCATGATCATGTAAGCCCATGCGATGAAGCTTCACATGCCATGCACACAGATCATTTCACACTCTCCTTGCCACTTCCTCTATAAATAGAGACCTCATTCCATTCATTTCACACGCCTAATTCAACCTGAAATGCTGCAGAATTCTTTCCATAGCCATCACTAAAAGAAGCAAGTTCATTTTTCTCAATTTTTTTCAGATCTGAAATTCAACTTCATCTGGTTGAATTCTTAGATCTAATGCTTCTAAACCTTCATCATTTATCTCATTGAACTTCTGTTTAAGCAAAGCAAGCAAGGCATAGTGCTCAAATTACCAGAACTCAAGCTTCCATTCCAACTGGTATTTTCTTCGATTCTCTTAATCCATTGACCTATTGGCTTAGATTTTGTGTTGGCTGAAGTCCTCTCAATAGAGGCATCATGTTTATGCTTTTAATTTTTGAAATTCATTGAGTTCATGATGAACACCAGATTTTTCAACTTCTGATTTCTCAAATCATAGAAATCTAGAATGAAAATGGATGGTACAGGGATGATGTACATCATCCCAGCTTTCCAATGATGTATAGATCGCATGATTTGGTTAAGGTTTGGATCTCTGTAAATCTGGCCGGAAACTGCATGCTCACTGGAGAAGACGGTGACTCCGGTGGCTGCTTCATTGCCAGATTTAATCTGGACCGTGTGATGGTGTTTCCAGATTCGATCCCATGCGTCCAATGTTATGACCTTTTTAAATGCATCTTGCGCTTCAGTTGACCAAGGCACACGGTAGGCGCGCATCTTTGGAGCGTGTGATCTGCCAGCTCAATTAATGAGCTCAGATCCAACGCTCCATGTTTTTTTGCATTTTTATTTTCTGATTTTTATTTCTTTAATTCCAATTATTTTCAAAAATCAATATCTTTCTCATTTTTTATCCAAAAATTATGGGATCAATTGCATTATTTCCCAAATAAATTCTAGTTTCTATTTCTGATTTTTATTATTTTTTATTTTGTCATTTGATATTTTTTGTGAATTTTCTCTTTTCTGGTTATTTTTAATTCATTTTAAATAGTTTTTTATATTCAAAAAATGCAAAAATATTTTCCTAGCCTATTTGAATGATGATGGATCTATGAAAAATTTTCTCATCAATTTTTGAATTGATTTGAGATTTTAATTCAATTAGGTTATTTTTATTCATTTTTAATTGATTAAAAATAGTTCCTGACTTTTAAAAATGTTGTGTCAAACTTTGTTTGACCTTGTTGAACTTAGGATAAATTACTTGGACCTCTCAAGGTTGATTTGAAGTAGTTTTGAAGTTTGACCTTTTCTTTTATTTTTAATTCAAGTTTATTTTAAATATTAAAAAATGCCAAAAATAGTTTATTCATTTCTTGACTTCCAATCTTCATCTCACTTCTGTTTTTGATTGTTTGACCTTGACTTTCAATGTTATTGGTCAACATATGAGGATTGGTACATTGTATTTCATTTAATGCATTTTAATTTTTGCCATTTCCATTTCTCTTATCCATCTTCTTCTTCATCTTCTTCTTCTTTTCTTCTTGATCAATGAGTTGAAGGTTGATAAGTTAGCATTGGTTAGGGAAATTTAACCTTCCTTGATTCAAATCTAATCCATCTTGATCAATTGATCAAGTGAAGGGCTTTGCATTAAGGATAGGTTGTCTTCTAAATCATGCAAAGGGCTTAAACCAATACAAGATCAATTCTCATTTTTTTTCTTTTTGGCATGGCAAGTTGTTGGGACTTGGTTCACTAATCAAGACTCCTAACTTGTGTTTGTTGCCTACATTATTATTGACCGGCCTCAGATAGTTGTGACTTCTACATAAGTCCAATTACAATTGCTTAACATAGCGCTAAATTTGCCTTATGGCACACTAACTACTAACACTAACTATTGACAATTAACTTTTACTTTATGCAATTTACTTTTATGCAATTTACTATTCTTGCACATATTATCCATTTGCTTTTCTCTTTGCTCACTTGAGCACATGTTTATGTTAATGCCATTTGCCTTTTGCTCATTTGAGCACATAATTGTGTATATATTATTGTGCTTGTGTTTTTGTTTTGATTGTTGTGGACCAAATGCAAAGAGATGGACTTAGTTTCTAGGATTTTCCCTATGCAAAGAAATGGAGAATTGGACTTAGATTCTAGGACCTTCCTTATGCAAAATTGGAGTAATTGGATCTTAATGATGGAGATGGAAGGACCAAATCTCTAAACTCACTCTTGGCCATTCTTGTTTTACTTCATGGAACTTTTGATGTGTGTGCTTTTGTGATAGGAGTTTCCATTTGAGCTTGATTGGAGGACCATAACCATGATCATCCAAGTGAAGAATACAAGATAAATTGAGGATCTCTTAAGAGACTTGTTTGGTTGCTTATGCTTTGTGCTTGCTTATTCCAAAGGATGGGAGCTACTTGGATCATCCATATGATCTCAAGAGGGGAACTCCTTGTGTGGTTTTGATTCTTCATCCCTTCTCTTTTTGTTTTACTTAGGACTTAGCCCCTTCTTCTTCATCTCATCACTCTAACCCAAGCCAAAACTTTTGTCCAAACATTTAATTATTGTTTTCAAACATTAGAAACCTAAGTCTTATGCTTTTGATTTTCAAACTTTCTTTTTCACAATACTTATTTTGAATTGAATCCTTAAGTCAACTTTGACCATTTTTGTACATACTTTTAATTGGTAAGTATAACCCATTTAATTGTCTTTTGTGGTTCCAATGGCCACCTTCTTAATCAAATTTTCTATAACCTTTAGCTATTAGGTTTGAGTTATCTTTGTGGTAGATATAATACTCACCTATATCCTTAGTGATGGACAATGAGTCTTCCATGCTTATTATAGGGTTAACCCCTCACTAGCATGTTGAAGCTATCCTCACATGGTGGATTTGTGGTTTGGTTGAGTTTTCTCCCTTTGATAACAAAAGACCTTAAGGCTTTTGGACCAATCAATTCACCAACTTGTTTTGAGATTTTTACCCCGAACTACGAGGTTTTGATCCTAATCTTTTTTAAGATGGTACGTAGGAAATGGGTTTATCCATTCAAACACAAAATGTAAATAAACTTGTATATTCTCCTCTCATCTCTTTAATCATGTTTGCACAAACAAATTTTCACAAAACAAACAACCTTTGCAATAAGTATGAAAAGGGCTCCCTAGGAGTACCTAGGATGTTTTCGGTGCCTAACACCTTCCCATTGCATAACCAACCCCCTTACCCAGATCTCTGTTTCTTTTACTAGTTTTGTTAAAACTATTAGGTTTTTGTTCGCTTTCTAACCATTCCTTTGGATAAATAGAAGTGCGGTGGCGACTCGACTTGTATGATTTACCTTGGATTTAGTCAATATTTCTAATGGTAACGAATACCCCGCTACAGATAGTGAAAGTGATGAAGAGAAGTTTGAAGTTGTAAAATGTAAATGAAATATAAATAACACAAAACAGAACTTAAAAGGTTCTGCCACGCTCAGTTCGCGGGGCGAACTTTGTTCGCGGCACCAACGTGAATTTTTCCATTCAGTTCGCGAGGCGAAGACTGTTCGCTGGGCGAATTGAAGGAAACTTTTAAAAATTGTTTGGCATTGGACATAACTCATTTTTCACACAAAAAGAAACAAAACAGAATACATTAACAACTGAATTGACAAAACTTGAAATGCAAACTTATGACGTTGGATTGCCTCCCAACAAGCGCTTTATTTAACGTCGTTTTGAGCTCGACGGTTCAATGATCTTCACGGTCCGGCTAGGGAAATGACACAGACATCTCGATTCACTTCTCCACTATGGTAGACTTTTAGTCTTTGTCCATTTACAATCCAGCTCTCCTGTGACTTTGGATCCTCAACCACGATGGCCCCATAGTTTCACACCTCTTTTACAACAAACGATCCCGACCACTTGGACTTTAGCTTACCGGGAAACAACTTCAATCTTGAATTGAAAAGCAACACCATTTGTCCAACTTTGAACTCTTTGTGACGGACCTTTCCATCATGGTACACTTTCACTTTCTCCTTGTACAATTTGTTTGAATGGTAAGCATTGTTCCGTGATTCCTCCAATTCATGGAGCTGTCCTTTTCTTTTCTCTCCAGCTAGAGTGGAGTCAAACTTTAAGAATTTGAGAGCCCATAGTGCTCTATGCTCCATTTCCACTGGGAGATGACAAGTCTTCCCATAAACCATCTGAAATGGAGTTAGTCCAATAGGAGCTTTATAGGCGGTACGATACACCCACAAAGCTTCATCCAATTTTGATGACCAATCTTTTCTTGAACTCGAGACCGTTTTTTCAAGGATCCTCTTCACTTCTCGTTTAGAAACTTCCGTTTGACCATTCGCTTGTGGATGGTAGGGAGTAGTCACCTTATGCTTTACACCATAATGTTCTAAAACTTTTTCCAATGGTGTATTGCAAAAATGTGATCCTTCATCGCTTATCAACACCCGAGGCACACCAAAATGTGAGAATATGTTTTTCTTTAAAAATTTGATCACCGTTTTGGAGTCGACCTTAGGTGAAGCAATTGCTTTCACCCACTTCGAAACATAGTCAACGGTCACAAGGATATACTCATTTGAGAAGGAAGAGGGAAATGGGCCAACGAAATCAATGCCCCAACAATCAAAAACTTCTACTTCCAACATGTTGGTTAGAGGCATTTCATCCCGTTTGCCTATTCCTCCACTTCGTTGGCATGTGTCACAACTCTTTGCGTGTTCATGTGCATCTTTAAACAAAGACGGCCAATAAAAGCCCGCTTGGAGGACTTTAGTGGCTGTTCGCAAACCGCTATAGTGACCTCCATACGGAGAGTTATGACAATGCCAAAGGATGTCTTTTGAATCCTCAAGTGTCACACACCTTCTTAAAATACTGTCCACACCCATTTTGAACAAATACGGATCATCCCACACATAGTACTTTGCATCCGCTAAGAATTTCTTTCTTTGATTACTAGTGAGGTCTTCCGGTGTCAAACCGGTTGCCTTGTAATTAGAAAAATCGGCAAACCAAGGCCTCACTTGAATCGCATAAAGCTTTTCGTCCGGAAATTCTTCTCTTACTTCTTCTTCTTTGTTTGTAATTTCCACATTAACCAAACGGGACAAATGATCCGCTACCAAGTTTTCGAAACCTTTTTTATCCCGGATTTCCAAATCAAATTCTTGTAATAACAAAATCCAACAAATTAATCTTTGTTTGGAATCCGGCTTGGTTAGGAAATACTTGATTGCCGAATGGTCGGTGTAAACTACAACTTTGGACCCGATCAAATAAGCTCTAAACTTTTCCAATGCATACACTATAGGTAGTAACTCTTTTTCGGTTGTCGAATAATTGACTTGCGCCTCATTTAAAACTTTACTAGCATAGTGGATGGCATGAAATTTTTTAGCTTTTCTTTGACCCAAAACCGCACCAACCGCATAATCGCTGGCATCACACATAAGTTCAAAATCAAGTGTCCAATTTGGTGCAACGATTATGGGTGTGGTGACTAACTTTTCTTTCAACTCAAGGAATGCTTTTAGACACGACTCATCGAAAAGAAATTGCGTACCTTTGTTGAGCAAATTACTCAAGGGCTTTGCTATCTTTGAGAAGTCCTTGATGAATCTCCGATAAAATCTGGCATGTCCAAGAAAGCTCCTTATTCCTTTGATGTTTGTTGAAGGTGGTAATTTTTCAATAACTTCCACCTTTGCTCTATCAACTTCTAGCCCTTCGGAAGAGATTTTGTGACCAAGAACAACACCTTCGGGGACCATAAAGTTGCATTTCTCCCAATTGAGCACTAAGTTTGTTTCCACACATCTTCCCAAAACCACATCAAGATTTTTCAAGCACAAATCAAAGGACGATCCATAAATGGAGAAGTCATCCATAAACACCTCAATGCATTCTTCGATCAAATCCGAGAATATTGCTTGCATATGTTGAAAGAGTATATCTTTGGCAAATATTTTTGTATCGTATCCACAGAGATTAGGTGATATTACCGCCGTTCGATAATTCAAATGTTTTAAGTTCAGAAAGTAACAGGGTTGTTTTGTTTGGAGAAATATCTTGTTAAAAAATGTTAACATAAACTATTAAGTGGTTTTAGACAAATATAAAAGCTTGGCAAGATTGGAGTTCACTATTTCAAATATCTATGATTCCCTATGACGAATAATTAGATTCAAGATTATTGATGATGTTCAAATATCCTCTCAAAGTCATTTATGTCTAAATGATATCGTGATAGTTATTATATTGATCCTTAGACGATCTCTCCACCTAACTATCAATATAGCAACCTTTAATGTTCAATATCAAAGAATAGTAATGAATAGATCTATCTCTACAACTTATTCATTACTTGAAAATCTGTTTTATGTCTAAACTCGAGTAATCTCTCTCGACAACTACTCAAATCTGGTTTTCAAAGTAAAGCAAAAACAGTTCCAATACATCAACAATCTTTATCTCATATATAAATCAAAGTGAATACATAGATAGATGAGAATAGCTACTACCTCCAATCTTGACAAAAGGGAGTTTAGCTCCTCATCACCATTGTTACAAAGCAGAAAGATTTAGAAGAAAAACTCTGGTTTTTCTCTATTACAAAAGCTCTACAGCACAATGTGTCAATGTATGGAATAATCCATCAATACCCTAGGTTAAACTATTTTGTCTCTACCAAAAAGGTTGGCATTTCCCTAATTGGACATTGTCATCAGCAGCAGAAAAGCACTTCCCAGGCAGACATCAAAATGACAATTACTTTTTCTGCACAGCAGCACATTTGACCCTTGGTCAGCTTGCTGGATTCGCAGCCTTCGCGGCGCGAAGGAAGTTCGCGGCGCGAACTGTTGCTTCTCCAGCTTCCTTGTTTGGCAAGCTTCCTCCAAATTGTAATGTTGAACCCAAGGTCCTGCTTATCCAACAATTCTACAAAACTAACAAAAATTGTGAAATAACTATTCAAAACAAAATAAATTAAACCTAATTGCATTTGTACAAAATAGTGAGAATAAAAGTGTGTAATTACATCAAAACTTGGCAAAAGGGACCAATAAAATGGTATAAAAAGTAGTACTAATTGGTCCCTAACAACTCTCCCCAACTTAGCATTTTGTTTGTCCCTAAACAAAAGTTTCCACCCTTACAACCAAAGTCATGACACAAAAGATTTAAACAAGCATTAATCAAGGACCTTCAAATGGTTCAAAAGTGTCTGGCCTCTTCTCAATTCACCTATCTCAATTCTAGACAAACATGAATAAGGGAAACGGTAAAGTGCAAAAATCATTCCAAGGAATTCAAAGCCATACATGTCAAAATTGAATCAAACTTACACACACACATCATGATAATGATGAATAACATAGAGGGTTATTTTCACTCATCCAAGCAATTAAATCAACAACAACCCAAATCATGCGGTTATCACAACGAGTACCAAATTATGTGAAAAATGAGAATCAAGAGGTCTTTCAAAGGTTGTAATGTGGCTTAGGTTACAAGAAAGGCTAAGATTAAGAGAATTCAACCAAATTGCCTATCCTAAGGGAGCATTCCCAAAGACTCAACTCTACACAATTTCCTTTTCCTTGGTCCCTATCTTTTTCTTTTCAAATCCATACAACCATGAGCATTTTTTTTTTTTTTAATTTTTTAATTTTTTAATTTTTTTTTTTTTTTTTTTTTTTTTTTTTTTTTCATGCTCTATGGTTTCAAGGGTGATTTCTTTTTCTTGTTTCTTTTCATATTCTTACCCTTCCAAAGAGACTCACTTTTCCAAGCTCCTAATCAACTCTACACTTTACTCTCCCCAACTTTAGATTCCACAACCAAATTTATTCAATACTGCTCCCTACTTAAACATAAGCAAAAGGCAAAAATTTTGCAAACAACTCGGTTTGAGGTTTCTACTGATGCGAAAGAAATTAGGATTCATTTATTTCACAATTTTCAATTGATTTTACAATGATCAATCAAATGAATCCTAACAAGCTCAAAGGGGGTTAACTAAGGATTACTCCTCACAAGGTTCGTTGATTTAAGCTTTTTGGTCAAGTGGTTTTTCTCACAAAAATTGCCTCTATCATTTTCAAAGATTTCACACAACATTAGATTGATGCATGATTTAGCATGATAAGAATGAGTCAAAATAATGCTCGGTTTCCCGCTTTTTTAGTGCACAATGGAAAGTTTCCTCACAAATGGTTAAGTCCTATTTTGATTCAAAACTGACATATACTTCAATGAATTTATGAAATGGAATTTGCACACAACATCAACCTACTCATGTTAAGTCTAAAAAGCGATAAAGTGTACCTTGAAATGCCGACACTAATTCTTATCATCACCACTCGAAGTATCCTATGCTTCTTTCTTTGCGAACAACTCTTGGTTGCTTTAGGCTTGACTTAAGCGTAAGAACAATTAACTAGAACTGTTGGTAAACCAATTTGATTAAAAACACACTTAAATTTCACAAAGTACTCATGCAATTATAAAAATACTAAAGAAAAATTAAAGTGCTAAGATAAAGTCACGGTGAACTAGAGCCACCAAAAAGTACATTACAAAATTCCCAAAACAAAAACAGAATTAGTCAAAAGAAATTCAAACAAACAATTCTCTTCAAAACTCCACAAATTCAATCCTCTTCCTCTTCATCACCACCTACACCTCCGAGAACATCTTCCATCTCCTCATTTGGGTCAGCACTACCTCCTGCACCCCCCATAAAATTTGGCCTGCCCACAGGCCAATTAGCATAAGCTGCATAGTCAGCTTGCGATGGAAAAGTGCGGGCCTCTGGTGCCAGAAACGTGTTCTGGAACTGCTGCTGCATGGCATCAAAAAGAAAGGATTGAGACCTCCTGGAAGCCTCAAAGTTCTCACAGCAGTAGTTGGCGAAAGCCATCTGATCAAAACCTGGGGTACTCTGAGGTTGAGGCTGAGAACGAGACCTGGCTCGGGCTCGAGAGGAAGAAGTACCAGATGCATCAGTCTTCTCATTCGGGCTCTGCAGAAACCTGTTCAAATAAGCATCACTGATCACACTGGTGATCGAGAAGTGCACTTCCTCAGGGATGCGGACATTTGCCTTACGGCACAGTCCCATGATGAGTCCTGGATAAGCTAGCACACCAGCTTTGCCCCCGAAATTTGTTCCGCTTAACACAATCTTTCTCATCTCGCATGAAATCAGGGCCGCGACATCCACCGTCTTCCCTATCATTATGCAGTACAAAAGAAAACCGACATCCAAGGGAATTGTGGTGGTGTGGCTTCTTGGTCTGATATTGGTTAACAGTAGCACCAAAAAGGCCCTAGCATCCAAATTGAAATTTTCTCTCTTCCACAATTTCGGATGCCCTTGATCGTTCACTTCAAATGATTTTCCACGGAGACATAGGGTGGCATTGACTTCTTCCAGATTCCACCTGTTGGCTACCTCCATGACACTGTACTCACAGCTCTCGCCCTCTCCAAGAGTTAAGGGGTGGCCTAGATAGGAATTAATATCATCCCTTCCAAATGAAACAATCTTCCCCCTTACTCTGGACTGGTAAATGAAGGTCGTACCTTCCTCACGATGCATCGCATTCGCGTAGAATTCTCGGACAAGGTCGTAGTTGATTGCGGCTTCCGGCTCACATAACTTCATCCATTTTCTTTGTTCGAAAGCCTCAACCACTCTGTGATACACCCCAGTTGGAGCCAGGCGGATAAACCGTTCAGGTAGAATGGTTCTCTTAACAAGGCTTTCAAAGCGGGCTTCGTGTTCTTCACTGATGAATCGTCGGATAGCACGGGCCTGAGGAGGTGCTGTGGTCTTAGTTCTCTTAGACATCTGCAATCAAAACCAGCACAACCACAAAACACAAATGATAGCATTAGTCAAAAAGCAAAAAGAAAATGGTTGCTGGAATTCACAGTTCGCGGCGCGAAGAAAGGTTCGCGGCGCGAACCCTGCGATTTCAGGAAATCCCCAATTGCTTCCTAGGGTTTCACCAAAGAGGGATTTAACATACCCAACCAGTCAAAATGCACAACCCTAACCTAATCCTGTTCTAATTCACACAAGCATAGCAATTCCAAACAGTATTCACAGAAAAATACGATCTCTAACCAACCCTAAATTGAAAAACCCCAAAAAGGGATTGGAAAAGAGGAAATGAAGATTACATACCTTTAGAATCTCTACACTTGCAAAAAGAAGAAGATTGGAAGAGTGAAACACTGAAAAACGTTGAAAAATGGTGGAATTTGGGGGTTGGGGTGAAAGCGCGGCAAAGGGGTTTGAAATGAGGAAGTTTGAAATGAAACTGACTTGACCTAAACAGTATTTAAATGAATTCTGTCACGCAAAGTTCGCGGCGCGAACAGGGGGTCGCGGCGCGAACTGCATAAAACAGAACCAATTAAATTTTTTCATTCAGTTCGCGGCGCGAACAGGGTGTCGCGGCGCGAACTGCAAAAAACAGAAAGCACTCAAATTTATTCAATCAGTTCGCGGCGCGAACAGGAGGTCGCGGCGCGAACTGCAAAAAAACAGAACTTCAAAAATTTTAAAACTTCAATCAGAGCTAAGAATCACACAACAGAGAAATTTAAAATGCACACAAACAACGTTGGGTTGCCTCCCAACCAGCGCTTTGTTTAACGTCGTTAAGAGCTCGACGGTACCTCAATTAGCTTGATCCAGATAAGGAAAGGACACACACATCACGGTTTATGTCACCGCTATGATAGACTTTCAGTCTTTGACCATTGACAGTCCAGCTTTCTTGCGACTTTGGATCCTCTATCACAATGGCTCCATAATTCCGTACTTCCTTGATCACAAATGGTCCAGACCATTTAGACTTCAATTTACCCGGAAACAACTTCAACCTTGAATTAAAAAGCAATACCATCTGGCCAACATGAAACTCTTTGGGGCGGACCTTCCCATCATGGTATGCTTTTGTCTTCTCCTTGTACAGCTTATTAGAATGGTATGCATTGTTCCTTAGTTCCTCCAACTCATGGAGTTGACCTTTCCTTCTCTCTCCAGCTAGAGTGGAGTCGAAGTTCAAGAACTTAAGAGCCCATAATGCTCTATGTTCCATTTCAACTGGAAGATGACAAGTCTTCCCATACACCAGTTGAAACGGAGTCAGCCCAATAGGTGCTTTGTAAGCAGTGCGATATGCCCACAAAGCCTCATCAAGTTTTAAAGACCAATCCTTTCTTGAGTTCGAAACTGTTTTCTCAAGTATCCGTTTGATTTCCCGGTTTGAAACCTCAGTTTGACCGTTCGCTTGTGGGTGGTAAGGAGTGGTCACCTTATGCCTTACACCATAATGTTGTAGAACTTTTTCTAAGGGTGTATTGCAGAAGTGTGAGCCTCCATCACTCACCAACACTCGAGGCACACCAAAACGTGAGAATATGTTCTTCTTTAAAAATTTGATCACGGTTTTGGCATCGGCCTTGGGTGAGGCAATTGCTTCCACCCACTTCGAAACATAATCGACAGCTACTAAAATGTACTCATTAGAGAAAGAAGAGGGGAATGGGCCAACGAAATCAATACCCCAACAGTCAAAAACTTCTACTTCTAGCATGTTGGTTAGAGGCATTTCATCCCGTTTTCCTATTCCGCCACTCCGTTGACATGCATCACAACTCTTCGCATGTTCGTGCGCATCTTTGAATAAAGATGGCCAATAAAAACCCGATTGGAGTACTTTAGTGGCTGTTCTCAAACCACTATAGTGACCTCCATACGGAGAGTTGTGACAGTGCCACAGAATGTCTCTTGATTCCTCTATTGTTACACACCTTCTCAAAATATTGTCTGCCCCTACTTTAAAAAGGTAAGGGTCATCCCAGACATAATATTTTGCATCAGCTAAGAATTTCCTTCTTTGATTGCAAGTGAGGTCTTCCGGTGTTAAACCAGTTGCTTTGTAGTTAGCAAAATCAGCAAACCAAGGCCTCACTTGAATCGCATAGAGTTTTTCATCTGGAAATTCTTCTCTCACCTCTTCTTCTTTGTTTGTAATTTCCACATTGACCAATCGAGACAAATGATCTGCTACCAAGTTCTCGGAACCTTTTTTATCCCGTATCTCTAGATCAAACTCTTGTAATAAAAGGATCCAACGAATAAGCCTTTGTTTTGAATCCGGCTTGGTAAGCAGATATTTTATTGCAGAATGGTCAGTGTAGATTACAACTCTTGAACCAATCAAATAAGCTCTAAATTTTTCCAATGCATATACTATGGCTAGCAATTCTTTTTCAGTTGTTGCGTAATTAACTTGGGCGTCATTCAACACCTTACTAGCATAGTGTATGGCATGGAAAACTTTATCGCTTCTTTGTCCTAACACCGCACCCACTGCATAATCGCTAGCATCACACATGAGTTCAAAGTCAAGGTTCCAGTTTGGTGCTACGATTATTGGTGCGGTGATCAACTTTTGTTTCAAATCTAAGAAGGCTTTAAGACATGACTCATCAAAAAGAAAAGGCGTACCTTTGTTGAGTAAATTACTCAATGGCTTTGCGATCTTTGAGAAGTCTTGTATGAATCTCCGGTAGAAACCGGCATGTCCTAGAAAGCTTCTTATTCCTTTAATGTTGGTTGGAGGTGGTAGCTTTTCAATAATTTCCACCTTGGCCTTGTCCACCTCTAGCCCTTCAGAAGAAATCTTGTGACCAAGCACTATACCTTCAGTGACCATAAAATTGCATTTTTCCCAGTTGAGCACTAGGTTGGTCTCCACACATCTCTCTAGAACTACATCAAGGTGCTTCAAGCACATTTCAAAAGATGATCCATAAACAGAAAAATCGTCCATGAACACCTCGATGCATTCTTCTATCAGGTCTGAAAAGATAGCTTGCATACACCGTTGAAATGTGGCCGGTGCGTTACATAATCCAAAAGGCATTCTTCGGTAAGCAAAGATGCCGAAGGGACATGTAAAAGCTGTTTCTCATGGTCTGCCGGATTTACTGAAATTTGATTATACCCCGAATATCCGTCCAAGAAACAGTAGAAGTTTTTGCCGGCGAGCCGCTCCAACATTTGATCCATGAAAGGTAGTGGGAAATGATCTTTCCTTGTGGCTTGGTTCAACCTTCTATAGTCGATGCACATCCTCCACCCTGTCACTGTTCTCGTCGGAATCAACTCGTTTTTATCGTTTTTAATCACCGTCATTCCGCCTTTCTTGGGTACCACCTGTACCGGACTCACCCAAGCACTATCAGATATGGGATAAATCATTCCGGCTTCTAAAAGTTTGACAACTTCTTTACGAACCACCTCTTTCATTGATGGATTCAAACGCCTCTGAGGCTGCGCAACTGGTTTGAAGTTTTCCTCCATCATTATCTTATGCATGCAATATGCTGGACTAATACCCTTCAAATCGGATAAAACCCATCCTATCGCACCTTGGTTCTTTTTCAAAACTTGAATCAACTTATCTTCCTCTTGCGTGGACAATGTGTTGCTTATAATCACCGGCTTGGTACACTCCTCTCCAAGAAACACATACTTCAAATGTGACGGAAGCATCTTCAATTCTAACTTTTGCTCTTCAGTTTCCTTCTTTGCATCCAAATCTTCCACTAATTCTTCTTGATAGGCCAGCTCACCACAAGATTCTAACTCGTGCAACATCGCTTCAATCTCTCGTTCCTCATTGTCAGTCAACACATTGTATGCTCCGATTAGGGATCTTTCCAAAGGATTAGAAATATGGATTTGATTCACGACCTCCACTACTTCCTCTTCGCTTGCATCAATTCGAAAAGAATCATGCTTGTCAGTTGGATGTTTCATTGCTTCGAAAAGGTTAAAGGTCACCTCTTCGTCTTGAACTCTAACCTTCATTAACCCATCATCTATGTCGATCATCATCCGAGCGGTCTTCATAAAAGGTCTTCCAAGAATTAGGGGTACATCGCGGTCCTCATCCATCTCTACTATTACAAAATCCACAGGAAATAAAAATTTGTCCACTTTTACGAGCATGTCTTGGGCAATTCCGTATGGTGAGGTTGTAGACTTGTCTGCTAGTTGTAAGGTCATTCTTGTTGATTTAATCTCCACATTTCCCAATCGTTTGACAATGGAAAGGGGAATTAAATTTATACTAGAGCCCAAATCTATCAAACCATTCCCAACGTATGTGCTTCCAATGGTTACCGGTAGAACAACCCGTCCCGGGTCGGACTCCTTCCGAGGTAAAGTCTTCTGGATGATTGCGCTACACCGTGCATCAAGAATGATGGTCTCATCTTCCACATGTCGCCTTTTCTTGGTAAGAATGTCTTTCATAAATTTAGCATATCGTGGCATTTGTTCTAGTGCATCAGAAAATGGAATGTTGATTTGGAGTTGCTTGAAGATGTCCATGAATCGTGCATAGTGCCTAGCATTGTCTTTCCTTGATGGAGCATGTGGGTAGGGTAGATGTTGAGTTGGGATGACATTCACTCCCTTCTCAGATTTCTTCTTTTTCTTCGATTCAGCATCTTTTTTCTCTTCACAATCAGTCTGTACAGCAGTGGGCAGAACCTGCTCTTTTCGCGGCGCGAAGGTGGTTCGCGGCGCGAACTGAGCATTTCCAGAATCATTTTTCCTCTCACCAACTATATTTGTTTCTTCCAGAATCCCATCAGTGGTGTTCTCTTCTACAATTTCTTCACCTTTTTCACTTACCAACGCTTTACCGCTCCTTGTGACAACTGCTTTGCAATGCTCCTTTGGATTTGGTTGAGTGTTAGCAGAAAAAGAAGGCCCTGCATTTTGTTCCGACAGCTGCTTCGCGAGTTGGCCTACTTGATTTTCCAGATTTTTAATTGCCGCCTCGTTACTTTTCTGATTTGCCATAGAAGCTTGCATGAATTGTTGAAGAGTGTCTTCTAGCTTGGAATTTCCTCCTTGCGACTGCTGACCTTGAGAATTTGGTTGTTGGTAAGGGCTTTGCTGTTGATAATTCTGGTTGTTGAACCTTGACGGTTGGTACCCTTGATTGTTTCTCGGTTGATAGCCTTGATTGTTAGGCTGTTGTCTTTGATATCCCTGGTTTTGGTTGTTCACATAACTGACTTCTTCTTGGGGTGGGGGACAAAAACCAGTAGGATGATCCCCTTGACACAACTCACAACATGCTACTTGATGCTGAACTTGAAAACCTTGAATCTCTTTTATTTGCTGCGGAAGCTTGGCCATTTGTTGAGTAAGAAGCTCCACTTGCTGAGAGAGTAGCTTATTCTGTGCAAGGATGACATCATTGGTATTCAACTCTAAAACTCCGGGCTTACGTTGTGAAGGGCTACGATCATGTTGACCTTGATGATCATTACGGGCCATCCGTTCAATAATGACTTTAGCTTCCTCCGCAGTTTTTGATATAAGCGAACCACCCGCAGTGGCGTCCAGAAGTGTCTTATGGGTTGATTGGAGACCATTCAAAAAGATGTGGATTTGAGTAAGCTCATCAAAACCATGTCCCTTACACTTCCTCAACATTGATTTGAATCTCTCCCAAGCTTCATTTAGAGATTCGTTTCCTCCTTGAGTAAATACAGCTATAGCCGTCTTGGCTTCCATGAATCGGGATTGAGGGAAGTATCTTTCTAAGAACTTTTCTTCTAATAGATTCCAATCCGTCATCACTCTTGATTCTTGATCAAGGTACCACTCCTTTGCTTTTCCCACTAATGAGTGTGGGAACATCCTCTTGAATAACGTCTCTTCACCCGCCTCGTCTATTCCCGTAGAACCCGCAATCTCATAGAATTTGATGAGATGGGTATACGGATCTTCGTGATCCATTCCGGTGAATGGAGTTGCATAGAGAAGTTGGAGGATTCCGGTCTTCATCTCCGTATTTCTTCCTCCACGGGCAAATTGAGCATTCCTTCTTGGACTATTAGCGGACATTTCAGTACGATTATCCTCCGCCATGTTTCCTTCACAAGCTTCTACAACCACTTCTTCGATTGGAACAAGTGCGGAAGTAGATGCTTCTTCTCTCCGGTTCCTCTCTTCGGCTAGTTTCCTTCTTCTTCGTGTTTTGCTATTGAGCTTCCGAAGTGTTCTTTCAATTTCAGGATCGAATTGAAGTTGCTCCTCGGTTACTTTTCCTCGCATGCACTAGAATCTACAAAACTAACAAACCAAGTGAAACAAAAGAGGGATAACAATAAAAGTAACAAAACTTAAAAACAAAGAATTATTGCAATGCTTGTAATATCGACACCAATCCCCGGCAACGGCGCCAATTTGTTGAAAGAGTATATCTTTGGCAAATATTTTTGTATCGTATCCACAGAGATTAGGTGATATTACCGCCGTTCGATAATTCAAATGTTTTAAGTTCAGAAAGTAACAGGGTTGTTTTGTTTGGAGAAATATCTTGTTAAAAAATGTTAACATAAACTATTAAGTGGTTTTAGACAAATATAAAAGCTTGGCAAGATTGGAGTTCACTATTTCAAATATCTATGATTCCCTATGACGAATAATTAGATTCAAGATTATTGATGATGTTCAAATATCCTCTCAAAGTCATTTATGTCTAAATGATATCGTGATAGTTATTATATTGATCCTTAGACGATCTCTCCACCTAACTATCAATATAGCAACCTTTAATGTTCAATATCAAAGAATAGTAATGAATAGATCTATCTCTACAACTTATTCATTACTTGAAAATCTGTTTTATGTCTAAACTCGAGTAATCTCTCTCGACAACTACTCAAATCTGGTTTTCAAAGTAAAGCAAAAACAGTTCCAATACATCAACAATCTTTATCTCATATATAAATCAAAGTGAATACATAGATAGATGAGAATAGCTACTACCTCCAATCTTGACAAAAGGGAGTTTAGCTCCTCATCACCATTGTTACAAAGCAGAAAGATTTAGAAGAAAAACTCTGGTTTTTCTCTATTACAAAAGCTCTACAGCACAATGTGTCAATGTATGGAATAATCCATCAATACCCTAGGTTAAACTATTTTGTCTCTACCAAAAAGGTTGGCATTTCCCTAATTGGACATTGTCATCAGCAGCAGAAAAGCACTTCCCAGGCAGACATCAAAATGGCAATTACTTTTTCTGCACAGCAGCACATTTGACCCTTGGTCAGCTTGCTGGATTCGCAGCCTTCGCGGCGCGAAGGAAGTTCGCGGCGCGAACTGTTGCTTCTCCAGCTTCCTTGTTTGGCAAGCTTCCTCCAAATTGTAATGTTGAACCCAAGGTCCTGCTTATCCAACAATTCTACAAAACTAACAAAAATTGTGAAATAACTATTCAAAACAAAATAAATTAAACCTAATTGCATTTGTACAAAATAGTGAGAATAAAAGTGTGTAATTACATCAAAACTTGGCAAAAGGGACCAATAAAATGGTATAAAAAGTAGTACTAATTGGTCCCTAACAGCATACACCGTTGAAATATTGCCGGTGCATTACATAATCCAAAAGGCATTCTTCGGTAAGCAAAGATGCCGAAAGGACATGTAAAATCCGTCTTCTCATGATCCGCCGGATTGACCGAAATTTGGTTGTAACCCGAATAACCATCCAAGAAACAATAGAAATTTTTGCCGACCAACCTTTCCAACATTTGGTCCATGAAAGGTAGCGGGAAGTAATCTTTCCTTGTAGCTTGATTTAGCCTCCTATAGTCAATACACATCCTCCACCCGGTTGCCGTTCTAGTTGGAATCAACTCATTTTTATCATTTTTGATAACCGTCATGCCACCTTTTTTTGGAACTACTTGCACCGGACTCACCCATTCACTATCGGAGATATGATAAATCATTCCGGCTTCCAAGAGTTTGACAACTTCTTTTCTCACCACTTCTTTCATTGATGGATTTAAGAGCCTTTGAGGTTGTGCAACGGGTTTGAAATTTTCTTCCATCATGATCTTGTGCATACAATAGGCCGGACTAATACCCTTTAAATCGGATAATACCCACCCTATTGCACCTTCATTCTTTTTCAGCACTTGTATCAATTTATGCTCCTCTTTTGTGGACAAGGTATTGCTAATGATCACCGGTTTAGTACAATCATCACCAAGGAACACATATTTCAAGTGTGAAGGTAGCATTTTCAACTCTAGTTTTGGCACTTCCACTTTCTTTTTCACATCCAAGTCTTCATTTGCCTCCTCATGATAAGCAATCTCTCCACAAGACTCAATTCATGCAAAATTGCTTCAATCTCCTTTTCTTCATTTTCGGTTAAAACATTGTAAGCTCCGATAAGAGATCTCTCTAACGAATTAGAAACATGAACTTGGTTTGCAACCTCCACTATTTCCTCCTCGGTGGAATCGATTTGGAAAGAATCATGCTTGCCATTCGGATGCTTCATGGCCTAAAAAAGATTGAAAGTTACCTCTTCATCTTGCACTCTTACTTTCATGAGTCCATCATCAATGTCAATCATCATTCGGGCTGTTTTCATGAATGGTCTTCCAAGAATTAGAGGAACATCACGATCCTCATCCATGTCTACTATCACAAAATCTACCGGAAACAAGAATTTGTCCACCTTCACTAGCATATCTTGAGCAACTCTATATGGTGAAGTGGTAGACTTATCGGCTAGTTGTAAAGTCATCCTTGTAGGTTTAATCTCAACATTCCCCAATCTTTTAACAATGGATAAGGGGATTAAATTGATGCTAGATCCCAAGTCGATCAAACCATTACCAATGTAAGTGCCTCCAATGGTTACCGGTAAAACAACTCGGCCCGGATCGGATTCCTTCCTTGGGAGAGTTTTTTGGATTATGGCGCTACAACGTGCATCAAGCAAGATTGTCTCGTCTTCCACATATCTCCTTTTCTTTGTGAGAATATCCTTCATGAACTTTGCATACCGTGGCATTTTCTCTAATGCGTCGACAAATGGAATATTTATTTGAAGTTGCTTGAATATGTCCATAAACCGTGCATAGTGTCTAACAGTATCCTTCTTTGATGGTGCGTGCAGATAAGGTAGATGTTGAGCTGGAATGGTACTCACGCCTTTGTCTCCTTTCTTCTTTTTTCTCGGCTCAACTTCTTTCTTCTCATCCACTTCACCCTGCTGCTCTGCTGACTCCTTCTGTTTCTGCTCTTTTCGCGGCGCGAAGGGAGATCGCGACGCGAACTGAACAGTTTCTGCCACTTTCTCCCTTTCACAATCCACATTCTCATTTTCAGGTACAACATCCATATCATTCTCTACTGTAATCTCCTCACTTTTCCCACTTGTCAACTCTTTACCGCTTCTAGTAACAATCGCTTTACAATGCTCCTTTGGATTGGTTTGAGTGTTAGCGGAGAATGAAGAGCCCGCGTGTTGTTCCGACAATTGTTTCGCAAGTTGACCTACTTGATTCTCCAAATTTTTGATAGCTGCCTCATTGCTCTTTTGGTTTGCCATGGAGGCTTGCATGAATCTTTGGAGAGTGTCTTCTAGCTTTGAATCTCCTCCTTGTGATTGTTGTCCTTGAGAATTTGGGTGTTGATAAGGACTTTGTTGCTGAAAATTTTGGTTGTTGAACCTTGATGGTTGATAACCTTGATTGTTCCTTTGATATGAGTTGTTGTGGGGTGGAGGTTGCCTTTGATAGCCTTGATTTTGGTTGTTCACATAACTCACTTCTTCCAATGGAGGACAATAACCAGTTGGATGATCTCCTTGACATAGTTCACAACATGCTACTTGATGTCTAGCTTGAGATCCTTGAATTTCCTTCATTTGTTGTGGAAGTTTGGACATTTGTTGAGTGAGCAACTCCACTTGTTGAGAAAGTAGCTTGTTTTGGGAAAGAATAACATCATTGGTATTTAATTCAAGAACTCTCGGTTTCCTTTGTGAAGGACTACAGTCATGTTGACTTTGACGATCATTGAGTGCCATCCGGTCAATAATGACTTTTGCCTCTTCCACATTCTTTGACATAAGAGAGCCACCCGCGGTAGCATCCAAAAGTGTCTTGTGAGTTTATTGGAGCCCATTTAGAAAAATATGGATTTGAGTGAGTTCATCAAAACCATGGCCTTTGCATTTTCTCAACATTGACTTGAATCTTTCCCAAGCCTCATTTAGAGACTCGTTGCTTCCTTGAGTGAATACCGCAATAGCCGTTTTGGCTTCCATGAATCGGAATTGAGGAAACTATCTTTCTAGAAACTTTTATTCTAACAAATTCTAATCCGTCATCACTCTTGGTGCTTGATCAAGATACCACTCTTTTGCCTTTCCCATTAAGGAGTGTGGGAACATTCTCTTGAATAATGCTTCTTCACCCGCTTCCTCTATTCCCATAGAACCCGCAATCTCATAGAATTTGATGAGATGGGTATACGGATCTTCATGGTCCATTCCGGTGAATGGTTTTGCATAAAGGAGTTGGAGGATTCCGGTCTTCATCTTCGTGTTCCTTCCACCACGAGCAAATTGGGCATTCCTTCTTGGACTATTTGCGGACATTTTGGTAGGAGTTTCATCCGCCATGCTTCCTTCACAAGTTTCTACACCCATTTCTTTGATTTGAACAAGTGAAGAAGTAGATACTTCTTCTCTCTGGTTCCTCTCTTCAGCTAGTTTCCTTCTTCTTCGTGTTTTGCTATTGAGCTTTCGAAGTATTTTTTCAATTTCGGGATCGAATTGAAATTGCTTCTCGGTAGCTTTTCCTCGCATGCACTAGAATCTACAAAACTAACAAACCAAGTGAAACATAAGAGTGATAGTAAGTAAAAAACTTAGAACAATGAATTATTGCAATGCTTGTAATATCGAACACCAATCCCCGGCAACGGCGCCAATTTGTTGAAAAGTATATTTCCGGCAAATATTTTAATATCCTATCCACAGAGACTGGTTGTTATTACCGCCGTTCTATAATTCAAATTGTTATAAGTTTAAAATGTAACCAAGTTTTTTTGTTTGAATAAGTATCTTTTGAGTAAAATGACACTAAGACAATAAAATAGTTTTAATCAAATGTAAAAGGCTTGGCAAGATTGGAGTTCACTATTCAAATTTCTTATGTTTCCTTAATGACAAATATATAGACTTAAAACTATTGATGATATTCAAGTATCCTCTTAATATCATTTATTTCTAAATGATCTTGTGATAATCACTATATTAATGGTTAAGTGATTTCTCTACCTAACTATCAATATAACAATCTTTAATGTTTGATACAAAAGAAGAGTAGTGTATAAATCTATTTCTGCAACTCATTCACTACTTGAAAGCATATTTTAAGTCAAGACTTGAATAATCTTTCTCAACAACAACTCAAATCTAAATATTCAAAATAGGGCAAAAATATCTTTCAATACATCAATAACCTTTTGTCATATACAAGAGTCAAATGGAATACATAAAGAAATAGGAATAGCTACTACCTCCAATCTTGACAAAATGGGGTTTAGCTCTTCATCATCATTTTGGAAAGCAAAATGCAATATCAAAGTAAGCTCTGTTTTTCTTCTACAATGTGTGAATGAATTTTCCTTTTTTTCCATTCTGTTTTTTAAAGAGTTCATCCTTTCCTTAAATGTTCATTTTCATCTAAAACTGAAAAGCACTCAAAAAATGATACAAAACTGTCACACTAAAGTTGGGTTGAAAACAGAACACTTGGCCCAAACAAAATGCTTGCTGTTTTCGCAAGGTTCGCGGCGCCATCCCTGGTCGCGGCGCAAACTGAAGCAATTTCAGCTACTTTGCCTTGCAAGCTTCATTTAACAATTCTCCCAAGTGTTATTTTTCCAAATGCTTCCAAATTGCCATTGAAACTTCTTCCAAATTATGCTTATACACTTCAATGCTCTCTTGTCCAAAAACTCTACAAAACTAATAAATACGTGAAATATCTACTCAAAACATAATCAATTAAACTTAATTGCATTTTTACTAAATTGTGAGGATAAAAGTGTGTAGTTCAATAATAAAATGGTAAAAGGGACCAATAAAAATATATGAAAAGTAGTGCTAATTGGTCCCTAACAAATTTGTCAATACAAACCTCGTCCATATTCGTCACATCATACACTTATTTTCCACCTACTACCGACCTCTGATAAAATCATTAAAAATATTTTATCCCCGAAACAAACTCTTTGTTTCAGGTACCCAACGCTTCAAACCCCGTTCAAAAATTATTTACGAGTTGAAAGTTATGATCAAAACCGTGCATGAAGGCGTTACTAAAAGTTGTTGTTTTCTGAAATTTTCAGCACGATTTTCATCTTCTCCAACCCCAAATAGTCCACGAAATCATCACCAAAAATATTTTATTACTGAAACAAAGTTATATCCTTCTCTTTCAGCTACCCAACACTTCAAACCCCGTCCTAAAATGATTTACGAATTGAAAGTAATGATCAAAACCGTGCACGAAGTTGTTACCAAAAAGTTGCTATTTTTCTGAAATTTCCACCACGATTTTCATCTTCTCCAATCCCCAAAACGCCCATGAAATCATCACCAAAAATATTCCATGGCTTTAAACTCAATCATAAATATACCAATATCAATCGATACTTGTATTCATATAATCACACTAATAAATTCACAATTTTATACCCTACTATCATCATAATCATCGTCTCAAACCCTTAACATACAACAAACATAATATTCAACAACAATTCAAAGTTCATCATCAACAAATATCAATTGCTATAGTCAAAAGAATTACAATTCATTCCTCACAACCATGGTCACAAATCAACAACAATCATAACATGACATAAGACCTACCTAATAGGGTAAAGACCCCTCACTATCCTCTCATGATTAGACACCCTTATAGGATAGTTTCTCCCCTTACCTTAGAACTTTAAGCCCAAACTCTTCTATAATGGTTGTCTTCTTATTCTTCCTACCCTTACCTCTTGCCCTATCTCTCCCTTTCCAAATTCATTCATGTACGTTCCCAACTCTCTGTTCTCTCCTCACGTTCTTATAAGTAGACCAACTAAATTCCTTATTTTTAAATCTTATTATTATTATTATTATTATTATTATTATGATAATAATAATAAATTAAACTAAAATAATCAAATATTATATATATATATATATATATATATATATATATATATATATATATATATATATATTCTAAATCATATCATTAGGTCAACTATCCAATAAAATAATAATAAAAGCAATACTATTTCTATATTATTTTTATTTTAAATAAATATTCTTGATTTATTATTACTACTAAATGAATTCAATTAACTCTAATAGTAATACTATTAATCTCATTGTGTCTAACACCCCATACTTCTCGTTAATTACTACCACATCCCTTACTTAAAATTCTAATATTCTAGGGACACTGCTCCATACCTAAGGCTTTCCTACTACCTCAACCATTCAAAACACATACAATAAAATTAAATTATTTTATATAATTAGATAATTCAAATGAGGTGTTACAACTCTCACACACTTATAATATTTTCGTCATAAAAAATTTACCTGATAAAAACAACTTTGGATATACTTCTCGCATCCGACTCTCTATATCCTAAGTCATATTTACTCCAGCAGCCCCTCCCCAAACAACTTTCACTAGAAAAATCTCCTTGCCCATCAGCTTCTTTAACTCTCGGTCCTCAATCCTCACATGTCATGCTTCCACTGTAAGGTTGTCCCTCACTTGCACATCATCCATCTGAATCACATGAGACAAATCAGGAATATACTTTCAAAGTTGCGACACATGGAACACGTCAAGTAAATTCAAAAGATCGGGTGGAAAGGTCACTCTATAAGCCACGATTCCAATTCTCTGAGAAATCTGATACAAACCGGTAAACTTAGGAGTAAGCTTCTTTGATTTCAGTGCACGCCAACACCAGTCACATGATTGACTCTTAGGAACACATAATCACCTTCCCTAAATTCCATATCTTTCCTTCTCTTATCATGGTAGCTTTTTTTCCTATTTTATAATGCTTTCATTTTATCTCATATCAACTTCACCTTCTTAGTAGTCGACTGGATAATTTCTGGTCCAAATACAACACTCTCACCATATTCAAACCAACATAGAGGTGTCCTACACCTTCGACCATATAATGCCTCAAACGACGTCATTCCAATGCTAGAATGAAAATTATTATTATAAGTAAACTCGAACAATTGCAGATGAATATCCTAAGTACCTCCTTGTTCGAGTACACAAGCCCTCAACAACTTCTCCAATGACCGAATAGTTCTTTTTGTCTAACCATTAGTATGTGGATGATAAGCAGAACTCAACCTCAGCTT
Organism: Lathyrus oleraceus; assembly: GCF_024323335.1. Classification (NCBI taxonomy): domain Eukaryota; kingdom Viridiplantae; phylum Streptophyta; class Magnoliopsida; order Fabales; family Fabaceae; genus Lathyrus; species Lathyrus oleraceus. The sequence continues at coordinate 117,470,602 of NC_066585.1, forward strand.
AGTACCCAAAGCTTCCTGCAAACTTCCCCAAAATCTGGATGCAAACTCTGGGTCTCTATCGAAAACTATACTCGATGAGACACCATGTAACTTCACGATTAACCTGGTATCAGAGCCAGACCTCTCCTAGTACGATGTAGTTTGGGGACGAATCAAGCGAAAGCTGTTGGGCATGTAACATCCAAGGACAAAGAGGGCCGAGAATGAATGTAACACTCGAGGCCGAATATGACCGAGTATGGTCACCGAATTCACATCAGAATGAGAGGGATCTTAAGGTTATTCAAGGATGGGACTACATGGTTGAAGGAGATTGATTGGTACTACCTATACCAACAAGATGTATCTTTTCGGTAGCCCAACAAATAAGAATTCTATACACTACGCAAAATAAGGGAAAAGAGGGCGCTTTTTTTGGCCTATAACAGCGCTTTAAAGCGCCCTCTAATCTGGCGCTGGCATAGGTAAAGACAACGCTTTTTTTCCTGGTGAAAGCGCTCTCTAAAGTGGCTCTTTAAACCCTTTAAGGGCCACTCTAGAGGGCGCTTTTTAAAGAAAGCGCCCTCTAAAGTGGAAACTTTTAAGGGTTTAGAGGGCGCTTTTACTGGAAAGCGCCCTCTAAAGTGGAAACTTTTAAGGGTTTAGAGGGCGCTTTTACTGGAAAGCGCCCTCTAAAGTGGAAATTTAAAGGGTTTAGAGGGCGCTTATTTTGGAAAGCGTCCTCTAAAGTGGGTGGTTATTTAATTTTTTTTTAAAAAGCGATATATTTATTTATTTATTTTAGACAACCTGTATATTGAAGCAGTACACCTAAAACTGTATAATTTGAAGCCCTTTTTCACACATTGCATTCAACAAGCCTTATATACAACAATCCATACATATACAACAATCCACTGATATATAATCGTTTAACTTCTAAAGATTCTAAATATACAACCAATTCATAACTTAAAAAGAAATAAAACTAAGTAGTAAAAGCATCTCTGAGATGTATGTTTTTTTTTGCTAGCCGCAGTCTTCTTAGCAACAACCTCTTTTTGTTCAATATCAATAGCATGAACCTAAAATATCATAAAATTAGTTAGGTGAAGTATAAGATCAAGAATTAACATTTTCTATGCATAAATATCATATAATTGTGTTTATACCTTTTTTTTGATGCAACTGACTCGATTTGCTGTAATAAAAGCCATTTTACCTGTAATAAAGAAAACAATTAAAATCATTTGACCTGTACCTTTTTCACTAAGTTCTCTTTCTTTTCTTGGTTGGAATATGTTCTACATGTCTCTTAACAACACGGACGGTTGGATTGATCCAAATACCCTCATTATGATCATTTCTAATATATGAATCATTTGATATAATATTCTCATCTTGATCATTTCTGGTAAACAATTCAATCTCAACATCAATATCACCTTGATCTCCAGTGTTTTCATCAATTACTTTGTTGGAAAAAAGAACTATAGACCATTTCGTACTTTTCAGATCATTGACATAGAACACTTGTCTAGCCTGAGAGGCTAGAATAAAAGACGCATCTTTGTATCCCACCCTATTAAGACCCACTTGCAAAAATCCTGACTTATCCATTCGAATGCCGTTATTATTTTCAACCCACTTGCAACCAAATATAGGAATCTGAAACTTCTCATAATCAAACACCCAAATGCGCTCGATAACACCAAAATACGACAGATTTGCAAATTTGGGGTTTAAGTCCTTCACACTTGATATGTGCATTGCTTCAGCTACCACGGTGACACCACTATTCTGCATAGTACTTTTATCATCTTGTTCTTTGGTATAAAATGTATATCCATTAATCGCGTATGCGCTATAAGAAAAAACATGGAAACTTGGACCATATGCTAAGCATCTCAACCTTTCTGTTATTGAAGCGGGATCTGAATAATACTTTGAATAAATATGATCCTTAAACCAAGGTATAAAACATCGATTGTGCTCTCGTACTATCCAATTTTCATTTCTATTGGGATTTAAACCTCGGAGAACATCCTTGTGAATTTCAACATACGGCTCAACCTCATTCTCATTGTGCAGAACATACAAATGCACTTGATCCCGTTCGACCCTTGATACTGCCACGATTTTATTTCCAATTAGATTTTTTCCTTCTTTCTTTTCGACAAGCTGAGACTTGGGGAGTCCGATTGACTGAACATTAGACAAATATTCAGTACAAAACTCAATCGCTTCTTCAACAATGTATCTTTCAACCATACAACCTTCTGGTCGACTTCGGTTCTTCACGTACCCTTTTAATATTTTCATATAACGTTCAACAGGGTACATCCATCTCATATAAGCTGGTCCACACAATTGTGTCTCTTTCACAAGATGAACAACTAGATGTACCATTACTAGTTAGAATAAACAAAAAACAATTTCAGAAGAGAAACCAAAAATGGGATGAGACAAAACAATTTCGCTTTATTGAGTTAGTCTCTGTGCAGGGCATTCATGTCTCCAACAACAACCCAAAACCAAAACAATTTTGGTTTATTGAGTTAGTTTCTCAACATTTTCAGATATCTCTGACTTCAATAGCATGAGAATGTATGAACCATGCATTAAGCATTAGTGGTATGCACTAATTTTTAGCATAGTTATATATCATCATATAGTTTTTACAAAAGATAAACATTGACTAGAAAATATATATGTAGAATTGTATAATGGTCTAACTGAAAGCTAACAGAAGAATAGTCGACTCTAATTTACTCTATCAAATAACATCCATACCTAAACTTCTTAAGTTACTAGCTACGCTATGTATGCTAGAATAAATACACTCATAAGCTGCATAGTGTACCTTTGATTGGTAGAAGGTGTTTTAGATATTGCTGCCTCCTTTTTCTACATCGAGAAACAAATGGAACAGTTGGTGAAATTTAACCCATAATGCCTAGTCTCCATTGCTAGCATTGCAACACAATAATTATTGTTGAGAATACTCAATAAATGTATGAACCAAGAAAAATGAAACCAAAAATGAACAATAGCGAACGTCAGAAGAGAAACCAAGTAATATGAAGATTAGAAAAATACCTATGGTGTCAAAATCGAACAGCTAACAACGAATTAATAGAAGGAGGAAACGTCGTAGATCTAACAGAGGTGGAAGGAGAACGCCTTAGAAGTAGCGAAAATCGTAGCAGTGAGAACCCTAACGTGAAAAAGAATGAAAATAACAGAGAGTGAAATAACAAAACGCGCAGTATGTTATAATTTTAATGTTTACTAAAGGGGACCTTAGAGGGCGCTTGTGGAAAAAAAGCGCCCTCTAAAGGGGGCCTAAGAGGGCGCTTATGAAAGCGCTCTCTAAGGCTTTCCAAAAGCGCTTTATAAACTGGAAATGCACATGGACTTATAGAGCGCTTTTTTAAAAGCGCCCTCTAAGGGTAACCTTAGAGGGCGCTTTCTAAAAAGCGCCCTGTATTGTTGTCCCTCTATCTCCTCCTTATTTTTTCGCTTCACCTTAGAGGGCGCTTTATTACAAAAGCGCCCTCTAAAGTGCGATGTCTATTCCGGTTGTTCGCTCCTTATTTTTTCGCTTCACTTTAGAGTGCGCTTTTGTAATAAAGCGCCCTCTAAGGTGCGCTGTCTATTCCAGTTTTTGGCGTAGTGATAGTTAGGCATGCTTGACTTGGAGTAGTATTTAGATGTGTGACCTTCTATGAAGTTTCTTGGAAAGCGTGTGAGTGAGGATAAAACATGCTGAAAAGATCCGTATTGGTTTGTGGGGTTTGTCGGTAATCCTGAAAGCAGTCTGGGGTGTTACAATGATCAAGTAGATGAAATAAAGAGTTAGAATTGGACTCAAAGGTCAATCTAACATGATCAAGATATTGTCAAAATCGTACATGAAGATGATAAAACAAGTGAATAAATAACTTATCAAAATGAAGTAACATCTGAACAAAATGTAAGAAGGTCCAACAGAACAATAACTTAATTAGTAAGACTAACTGATTATGAAAGGTTTACATACCAAGAAATTGATGCATAAGGTGACTTAATAGAAAACGCAATATTGGTTGGGTCATAACCGATTGATTTGGATCAAGCCATGAATGATTCAATATGGTTGGCAGCCATGGAAGAAGAACATAGAGAAATTGAAAGAAACAAGACCTGCGAGCCCATGGATCGACCAAACAAGAAACCAATTGATGTGAAGTGGGTCTATAAGTTGAAACTTAGAACAAATGGCGAGATTGTTAAATATAAGGCCAACCTAGTGGCAATAGGCTTCTTGCAAAAACCTGGTATTGACTTTAATGAAGTATATGCACCTGTTGTAAGATTAGAAACCAACAGAGTTGTTATGGCTATTGCAACATACAAAGGATGGAAGATGCATCCGTTTGATGTAAAATCAACATTTTTAAATGGACCATTGGATGAAGCGGTCTATGTTAAACAAGCACCAGGTTTTGAGATTAAAGGTCGGGAACTAAAAGTGTACAGGTTAAGAAAGACTTTGTATGGTTTGAAAAAATCTCCAAGAGCTTGGAATAAAATGATAGATGTTTGTCTAATCAAGATAGGATTCACAAGGTGCACTTCCGAGCATGGTGTGTATGTCAATAGTTCAAGCAAGCTCAACCAGATCATCCTATGCATGCATGTAGATGACTTGCTAATCACATGATCAAATAAAGATGAGATCATGACATTTAAGGCAAGCATGATGCAAAAATTTAAAGTGTTTGATATAGGGAATTTGTCATATTTCTTAGGAATGAAGTTCAAATATGAACAAGTGTAAGGCAATAGTCACACCATTAGAGACAAGAGCTAAGTTGAGAAATGATACAACTGATGAACTTGTAAATTCAACATTGTTCTAGAAAATCATTGGATACTTGAGATATCTATGCAATACCAAACCAGATATCTGTCAAACTGTTGGTCTAATAAGCAGGTTTATGGAGAAACCAAGAGATTGCCACTTAATTGCAGCCAAGAGAGTATTGGGGTACATCAAAAGCACAATTGATCCTGATGTGTTGATTCCATGGTAGGAGAACACCAATATGTATGCATTAGTAAATGGATACACTGATTCAGATTTTAGTGGATATCAAGATGATAAGATGAATATTGTAGGCTACTTATTCATGTTTGGAGGTGCTCAAATTTTGTGGAGTTCAAGAAAGCGAAGAATAATAGCATTATCATCTTGTGAAGTTGAATATGTAGCAGCTTCCTATGCATTATGTCAAGTTGTGTGGATAGAACTACTGCTGAAGGAACTTAAGGTCATGAAACATGAGAAGACGAAGTTGTTTGTAGACAACAAATCAACCATAGACTTAGCCAATCATCCAATGAATCATGGAGAAGTAAACATATATCACTTCCTTAGAGATCAATTGAATAAAGAGAAATTCAAGTTGGAGTATTGCAAATTAGAAGTGCAACTGACTGACATACTCACAAAACCCTTGAAGATGACAAAGTTTGATGAGCTCAAAAAACTTATTGGAATGAGAAGTTTAGATAATATGATTAGATAGAATATTGAGGATGCATAATTCATATTATAATTGTTCGTGTAATATAAATTAATAAATAATTAGATTAGTTACAAAGTTTATTAGAAAGATGTGAATATATATATATATATATATATTATATATAATATATATATATAATATATATATATATATATATAATATATATATATATATATATAATAACAACTCTTTGTATAAAAAATTTACAATCATATTTCCTTACCATCAATTTAATTTCTTTCTATCTTCATTCTCAAGAGCAGAGACATGAGATTGTTCCAACATAATTCTTAATGCTAAAGTTTTGATTCTAGATTGTTGTCATGAGAAAATCATGATGTCACATTGTTTGAAAACTCAAATTGATTCTAGACCGGTTGAAAATCATGACCTTATATTAATATTGCTTTATATTTAATAAACTACATTAATATTTATATGATACTAATATACTAAAAAAAATCTCTAATATTTTATTGACTTACTACACGAGTCTCTTACTAGTTTGAAAGTTAAAAACTGATTTTAAGCTTTCCTTTTTTAAATGATTATGAGCAATTAAATGCACTGTTTTCATACTCCATATAGAATCTTGGCTGTAAGACACTCACGGGTCACATGGTCCTACGTTCCTCTTAAATACTTTTAGACAAAATGCCACGGCCCCATTGTGTCAGTTCAACAGAAGATAATGCATGGAACATTACATCAATATCCTAACTAATTTCTTCCAAAAGATTCATTTACTTAAAACATTGTTCTAACACCAATCAGGAATTCTACAAAGGATTCTAACAAATCATAGATACAAAGTTGTTATAGCATAATTTTATAATAAGAAGAGACATGAACTTAACAAACAATTTATTATTAATAATTTACTAATAACTATTATGTCAATATTATTTAATTAAATAATTAATCCAATATTATATCAGAAAACACGTGGCAAAGAGACCCCATAAAGGTATCTTACAAATCACCTCTAAAACCAGTTCATTCAAAAGTCACAACAAATTCATAGTATTCTATAGGCTTCTTACGTAAATAAACATATACAAATAAATCACTCTAGAGAAAAACCAAAACAAAAATTTAATTAAGTTCATATAAATATAATAATTCAATCACACAGAAATTTTGGACATAATGCAGAGCTTGAAATCTTCACACTTTCTTCACATTCACTGTCAGGAACAACAGAACACCTGCCAAAAGAACAAGATAGAATCATTCAGAACAAATTAAGAGAGATAAAAAAAACAATGAAACACGAAGAAAAAAAGAAGAAGAATCTATTGTATACAGAGAAACATACTCTGATTTTTCTTCTTGCATTTGTGCTTCTGAGTCTATCAAGCAATTCTCGATGAGTGAATATGCTTCCTGGTGAACTCAAGAAAACTGTACGTGGAACTGGAGGAGACCACAATCCACTTTTCTCATAATCAAAATCAAACAGTGGCTCATCGTAGAATTTCTGCAACAGTCTATCAGAAACAGATTTTGTAACAATTTGAACCTTTTGTGGATAAGTTTCATAGGAAACGGTTGTTTTAGCTATCATTTCACTCAGAGATAAGAAGACTATGAAGAATGAATGATGGTAGCATTTGGAAAAGGGAGACAAATTTGAAGAGGGGATAATGATGCAGAAGGTAGGAACTTTGATAAGGACATGTATGGCTCTATGTGTGCAATCATAGATAGGTCGTGAGCACCATCATATGATCATTTAATTTAATATATTAATTCAGATTCTTGTTTGGTGTTTATTTGGTTGCCAAGTATTTAATTTTGGTTACATAAAGTAAGAAAATAACTAATATAACAAGTAACAACCTAATCACTTATATAAAAAAAAAAGATTAAAAAAAAATGAACTACATTTATATATAACATTATTTAGTTGTATTGCTATAACAGAACAACAGAACCTCAATTGTTGCTTGCCCCTACTTGGAAGTGACAATATATTCAACAGAAGCATGTGTAAATGTGGACTAATCATTTTTGGACCACCATGTTTGTCCACTTCTTTTTCTTAGTCTTATAGATTTATAGCTTAATTTTCGAAATTTCACTTGAATTGAATAATTGAAAAGTCATGAGATCGAATATATGTTTCTGCTCTATACACATTCATTAATCGAACTGGTTTAACAAGACTATTTATTTATTATATCCATTTTTTATTTTTTGTTTATAAATAATCATACGTAAACTGATGATAATAATAGAGAAATTTAGTTATTGGATTAATTAGGTGTACGCATGGGATTTGATAGTTTGACCAAAATTCTGACAACACCAGCCGACCAGTTGTGCAAGTTGTACCTCTAATCGGATATTTTCTACACATGAATGAAAAAAAATCATTTTTAAAATTGAATAAGATTAAAATAAACAGAAAATTTTCCCACAAAAATTTACTCCATCCATTTTTTTTATAAGTCGTTTAGAAAAAGATTTATATAATAAATATAAATATTTATTTTATCTATTCTTTCAATTATTTAAAATTTATCTTTTCTATATAATTAGTAAAAAATAATATTATAAAATTTCTCATAATATTTTTTTCATACAACAGTGATGATTATTATGAAAAATCAAAAATAATTTATAAGAAAAAAGTACCATTATACATTCACATGATTGAATCTGAACTTAGAAACTCTGATTAAACTAATTAAGTGGAAATAAAGTTTGACTTTTTATTTTTAAAATTTCATATACAATTTCCTTTTCCCCTTGTGATCTTTATTATGACTATGTGTGTATTTTAGGGAGCTATGTGTCCTCTTTCTTTATTCACTTTTCATTTAAATGTCAGAGTTTGTTTTCATCTTTTAGGTACAGAGAGGACATGGTAGAAATTTAAACATTACATCCTTTATTTTGCAAGTGCCAATAATGATGGCTAAGTATTATTCCCAACCTTTATTAATACATCATTATTTTTATAACCACCTTTTTAATTTAAATTCTAAAATAATCTATTTTTAAATTAATAACGGAAATAACCATCTTTCATTACTTATGCGATAGTTGAATTGGCGCATCTAATTGTCAATCAAAGTAGGCGCCCTAGTCATTGGCGCATGCATTCTGCCATACATGTGAATGCATCACATGCAATGGCGCATGCATGTGAATGCGTCACATGCATTGGCGCATGCATGTAGGCATGTGAGTGTGCGTCACATACATTGGCGCATGCATGTAGCCATATGTGTGTGCGCCTAAGGCAATGACGCATGCATGTGTGTACTTATCTATAAATACACAACGTTTCTCCCATAATTTTTCACACAACTTCTTGCCCCCCCTCCATTTTCCTTCTATTTTTCTTCAATCTCCTTTAATTTTTCTTTCTTTAAAATGTCTGAATATTCATATGTTCACAAGAGAAATGTCGATCTAATCTTTTCAGCAGTGCAACCTCCGATAAAGATCCGACTTTGGAATATAGAAACGTTCGAACGTCTTAATAGGGCCTTGAGCCGTTGGTTAGATGGAGAAATTGCAGAGGGTGAAAAGATCAGAAGAATTCAATGGCTTGATTCCACGTTTAACCAAAATGGAGAAATTCGTTTATGGATGGATATTAAGACTGATAGAGACGTTCACAGGATGATGTATACTATGTACAAAATTGTTTGGATGGTTGTAATCGCATATTTATGTTGTTGTAATCGCATAGTTATGTTGTCTATGTGTTGTATTTGTTAGTGATGGTATTTTATTTGTTGTAGTTTGTTGTGTTGTTGTTTATGTGTTGCTTATGTGTTTGTATGTATTGTATTTGTTTGTGATGATATTTTCTCACAAAGTTATCATATGAAATGAATGTTATTTTTAATATAAAGCAAAAGAGTTACAATTAAAATTATTTTATTGTGCTTGTTCCAACACTAGGACAGTTAGTACGATTATGAACGGACTGACGCATCCTCACATGCATGAAAAAATAAAAGGCATGCGCCCTTACCAATGACGCCTTCACATATACATCATGGTTCAACTTACCATCAAACTTACTTTCTCATCTATAAATACTACAACACTCAACCTATCTCTGCAACACTCACATGCATGAAAAAATAAAAGGCATGCGCCCTTACCAATGACGCCTTCACATATACATCATGGTTCAACTTACCATCAAACTTACTTTCTCATCTATAAATACTACAACACTCAACCTATCTCTGCAACACTCAGAAGGTAGAGAAAAACAAGAAATGAGGATTTGAATTGTTTTCACAGGAATTAAAATCTTTTTGCAATAACACACACAAAATATATAATAACAACACAAACGATTTATCCTGGTTTGCTTGAAATTCAAAGCTACTCCAGTCCACCCGGCCAAGGTGATTTCGCCTTCAATAAGGACTTAATCCACTAATCTCAATAGATTACAAAATTCGTCTAAGAGTTTAACAACCTCTTAGCCCTCTCAAGTCTACAGACCTAAACAAGTCACTTAAGGAATCACAGACAATTTCAAGAATTACAAGTGTTTGGCTAGATGCTTCTAGATAAGCAGTAAAGACATAATTTAAGAACAGTGAATGACAACCACACGATATTGAGCACCAACAACCATACGCAGCCACCACAACAGTCTATAGTCTAGATGATTCATACAATTCAACGCAATGCCATCGTAGTCCCCCATCAATGAACACCCAAACATCTCATCGCCACAAGACGCAACCATTGTTTAACTTTAGTACACCACAGAAACCATTGCTTTGTTTCTAAAACGATTCAATGTCCCAATTCGGGCAACCATACCGTCCATAATCCACCCAACTACAACGACCTAACTACGACAACATGGAAATTGAACTCAATTACGGAACGCCGTTGGCGACAACCCCTAGCTATTAGGGAGAAATGATGACAAATCTATCAAATACTACTAGATCTTCCACCGGACCTTCATACCAGCCACCATTGCATCATGTCAGCACTAGAAGACCCCAAACACCTCAGGGAAATCGTGGGAGACCTCGAAGACAGGCTAACGCTCCTAAATGTGGAACAGGGGGGCGTTTCAATCGGGCAGGTCATTGATTTTCTTATCAATTGTTATGTATTTTAACTTTATATTATAATATAATTTTTCATTTAAGTATTTACTTTAATTATTTATAAATAGAAAATATAAAAGTTAAAAAAAACATGCATAGTGCATGCACTACATGCATTGGTACATACACTGATGTAGTGTATGCATGCGCCAATGTATGTGGCTTCAAGGTATGCATGCGCCCATCCCTATGGCGCCTATGCTCATTTGCAATGCATGCATGTGCCAATGGCTAAGGTGCCTCCTTTGATTGACAATTAGATGCGCCAGTTCAACTGGCGCATAAGTAATGAAAGGTGGTTATTTCCGTAATTAATTTAAAAAATAAGTCATTTTAGAATTTAAATTGAAAAAGATGGTTATTTAAAAAAAATCTCATTTTTACATTTATTAAAAATATTTTAATACTTAGATGAAAATGGAAAGTCCTAGTTATTTTATAATTTTTTTACTAACGACGAGAATTGCTCTCAATAAGATATTTATTGAAAATTGTTCTCAATGTGATATTTTTCGAGAATAATATGCACATACCTACGGTAGAGGCGATATGCAATATCACAAAAAGTCCAGAAAGCATTGAGATTATTGAAACTTTCTATGAAGGCAACGTCTCAGAGGGTGAAAAGGAACTACCGTAAAAGGAAATCCTAGATAAAGAAACGAAAGAGGATTCGAAAGAAATGAGGAAATCATAGGTGAAACGAGGACCTATCTTCATTGGAAGGTCCATTTCACCAATCACCGTCTTGCGCGAACCGTCAAAAGCTTTGACGATTACGCCACTATATCTCATAGCGCTCAATGATATGACAACTTTGATAATGTTGATTTCTGCAGCACATTCAACGAGGATCCGGTGTCAACTAGTACATTGGATAAAGCGTCACCTTTACAATTCATGGAGATATGCAAAGCCAAATTATGATTCCTACCTTCCTCTAGGAGTTCTTCATCACAACAACTGAGACTATTGCAGGAAGTGATGTTAGCCACAATATCATCAAACTGATCCACCGTAACATCATGTTCCACGTACTCTTGCTCAAGAACTTTTTGCAGTTCTTCTCTGTGCGCTTCTGAATTCATAAGCAGAGACAGTACTGAAATCTTTGAGGGGGTTTGGAGCAACTGCTCCACCACATTGAATTCACTCTTCTTTATCAATCAAAGTACCTCATCATCATCGTTAGTCTTCAAATTGCTGGATTCACCTGACTGGCGCTTTGGAGTACTAACTGGATCTACTACAGGCACTTCCACTTTCTTACCAACTGAACCATCTTCTACATCTTTTGGGAACACCGGCCCAAACACTCGACCACTGCGGGTCACCTTGGTAACATCAACAATGCTCACGACAGAACTGGTCATAGGTAATGGAACCTCTTGACCATCCTTCACCATAGTTGCATTGTACTGATAAGGAACAACTTTGTCGAATGCGTACGGGACTAAACCCACTAACCGTATAACCAACAGAGATACCGATCTCTTGCTGATACTGTTACTGTTGCTGCTATCATACTGAATTACCACTCTCTCTGGTGTCTTACATTGACATCATCATCTATGTGATGGGATTGAACAATCTGGATCAAGCCTTCATCCATCAACCGTTGGATGTCCCTTTTCATAACCATACAACCTCTAGAATTAACACTACAGATAGAACAACCATCATGGTCATGCTCACAATCGCTCACCAAGCAAATATCCTTGTGCATTGTCACCACGGACCTTCTAATGAAGCGTACATCGAATACTTTGAACTCCCTTGGACAACCGTCCACCATGTTGACAGATGAATTTCCATGGGCAGGCAGTGGATTAGCTTTAACATTCGACGCTCGGTCCTCAAAGGACACCATTCCACTCTTAACCAACTTCTGAACTTCATACTTGAGAGGGTAGCGGTTCTCTATATCATGGACAGGAGCTCCTTGATGAAAAGCACAGTGGAGTTCTGGTTTGTACCACCAAGGAAGTGGTTCAGGAATTTGCGGAGGATTTCTCGGTTGTAGAAGGTTCTTGAGAACCAATGATGGATATAGTTTTGCATATGTCATCGGAATCGGGTTGAAAGAGACCTTCTTACTCTCAAAATTTTGTTGCTGATGATTGCTGGTATTGTTGTTGTTGTATGTGTTTGTTTGTTGTTGTGGTTGTTGTTGTTGACGTTGTTGTTGTTGAGTTAGTGCTGATTGATTTGCTGAGAAAACGGGAATTACTGAAGATACTTGATGATGATGTTGACGGGGTGGTTGACTTCTTCTAATCTGAGGCCTCCTTTGCCTCCCACTCAAAATTGCATTCGCTTCACTGTCCTTCTTCTTACCAAAACTGCCGCCATATCTCTTGCTGGATGATATCTCCTCTCTAGACAACCATCCTTCTCGGACACCTTCTTCTAGCCTCATTCCCATGTTTACCATCTCGGTAAAATCACTGGAGGCACTGGAAATCTTCTTCTCATAATAAAATGAGCTCAGGGTCTTCAGAAATTTTTTGGTCATCTCCTTTTCCTCTAAAGAAGGGGTAATCTGAGCAGCGAGTTCTCTCCACCTCTGCGCGTACTCCTTAAACGTATCTTTATCCTTCTGAGACAATGATCTCAACTGATCTCGGTCGGGAGCCATATTAACATTATACTTGTACTGCTTTACAAACGCTTCACCCAAATCGTTGTAAGTGCGGATGCTCGCACTATCCAACCCCATGTACCATCTCAATGTAGTGCCAGTCAGACTGTCTTGAAAGTAGTGGACCAACAGCTGATCATTGTCCATTTGGGTAGATATCTTGCGGGCGTACATCACCAAATGACTGAGTGGACATGTGTTCCCTTTGTATTTTTCAAAGTCGGGCATTTTGAACTTTACTGGAATCTTCACATTCGGCACTAGACACAGTTCAATAGCACTCTTCCCAAATAGGTCTTTATCCCTCAAAGTTTTCAACTCCTTGCGCAGCTCAAGAAATTGATATTTCATTTCATCCATTTTATCATATACATCCGGACCCTCAGACAGCTCAGAATAATAAATGGTGTCCTCCACACGAGGCAAGGTATGCATGACAGACGGTGGGACAGACATGACCGGGCTAGATGCCGACATAGAAGCAAAGGTAGGCGCAAAGCCTTCAGGCACGAAGTTTGGCGGCATTTCCCACGGGAATCCGGCAGGCATGTTAGGTGCGAAATGAGTAGCAGTTGCGGGAACAGTAGAGGTAGTCACCTCTGAAATAACGGTCCTCTGAGGAGGAGGAGTTGCAGGCGTCGGAGAAGACTGACTTTGTGCAGCTAAAACTGACTCCATCATGGCAGTCAGGTGGGAGATCTCCTCTTTCAAATCTCTATTCCCTTGCTCAAGATGTTCCACAATTCTGGAGTGATTGGCGCGAGTATTGTACCGAAGAGTCAGCTTGACTGAAGCACAGAAGAAACACCAATGAGACATCTGGTGAAAGAGAAACCTGCTTATTCAAATGATGCATGAAATGTAATGCTTGATTATTTTCATTTTTAAGAAACTTACTATATAACAATGATGGAAATAATTTGATATGACCATAAAAATCTCTTTTATTCATATAATTGGAAGGATTACACTGAGTACAATTTCAGAAACCAAATGAAAGATACAAGAGAAAAGGAGACTAGTCATCCTAAGGATCCCTAACAACAACGTCGGAAGATCTGGCTGTAGGCGCGTACTTCCTTCGAATGCGTCGGATCTCGGTCTCAAAAGAATCCTTCATCTGAGTCTTCTCAAGGACAAGCTGGTCAACAATCTTCTTCCAAGCAACGAAAGGCTGAGGCATGCTAGAGGAAGATGAAACCTCTGTCTCTCTCTGTCTCTTTGTTACTCGGTCTTCAAGAAGCTCAATAAGTGCATCTTTGTCCTTAGACTCAAGCTGCAACTCCTCATGCTTTTTGCTCAAAGCATGGAAATGCTCTTCCCACATATCCTTCTCTTGCTTCATCTTGGAGAGTGCGTCTTCCAACTCCTCTACATCTTGGTTAGGGAGAGTTAATGGCTCAACCACAACCATAGACATAGGTCTCTCACAAGGATAAGGCATCTTCAACTCCAAATCTCTTTTCTTCACCCAAAGAGTGTAAGCTTCCAAAGCTACACAGTTGCACGGACCAAGCTCGGATCTTCCTTTCCTATGCATATTATGCCAAGCATGCGCAATCTTATGCTTCAAATGTTAGGGATCTTTACCCTCTTGATAGAAAAGACCTTCTAACAAAGTGTTATTAGGTTTGTCTCTTAAGGGGAACCCAAGTTGACGACGAGCCAAAGCAGGGTTGTAGTTAATTCCTCCTTGTATATCAATGAGAGGCACATTAGAGAATTCACCACAATAATCAATAATCTCCAAACTGCTCAAAGAAGGATCATACCAAACTATATCATCATTAGTGAGAGACATAAGTCTCTGAGACCACCGTAGACATTATTTGTTCTCTAGAAAAGCAGGTGTCTGAGGCAAGTGCGAAATAAACCACTTGTACAGAAGAGGAATGCAATAGACAATAGTTCCACCACCTTTAGAATTCCTTAGATGCAAAGAGAAGTACATGTCACCCAAAAAAGTAGGCACAAGATTCCCAATCAAGAAAATTCTAATGGCGTTAACATCAACAAAACCATCAATGTTAGGGAACAAAGCTAAACCATAGATGAGTAGCACAAAGATAGCTTCAAAAGCATCCACACTACCGGCTTGAGAAAAGGAAGTAGCTTCCTTGATGAGGAAATCAGAAGGCAACCCAAACAATCCTCCTTTCTTCACCCAATGAGACTCTATCACAGACTTCTTCAAGGAAGAGCTTCAGCTATAAGATGAGATCTGGGAATCTCTTCCAATCCACTAAAAGGCACTTTGCTAGAAATAGGTATCCCCAAGAGATGGGCATACTCCTCCAACGTAGGCACAAGCTGATAATCCGGAAAAGTGAAGCAACGATAGAGAGGATCATAAAACTGCACTAACACACTCAGAAGTCCTTCAACCATATCAGCAGATAAGATAGACAGAAGCTTCCCATTTTGAAGTCCAAAGGATCTAACACAAAAGATGTTAGCTTCCTTAACTCTTTCAAATCGGGACATCTGAAACTGTACTTCTTAGTGTTCCTTCGTCCATAATCCATGGTCTGAAAACATTTGCAAATAATACCTCAGTTCCTTGAAATTTTCGTGTGATGAATGTTATGATGCGCATGAATGCATGGATGCACTAATCACAAATAAGGGATCACACACAAGGCAAACAAACAAAGGTCAAGGGATGAATCAAGTCGTAGTCAAGATCAATTATCCATTTTGGTGGATTATGATTTTCACCTTATCAACACCCAAGTTCCATTGATATTGACAAGACTTGATTGGATCAACCAAGAATCAAGGGTTTGTGGTAAGTCACGAGCATGGAGTCTGGGTAAGAACCATCCCAAAGGAGTGAACTAAGGATAAAAAACCTGTAGATCACGTTCTAAAAAGTTCCCAGTGTCTTAATTCCATCTATCGGATATTACAGGTTAGGATGACTGACTCATCAACGCATAATATTCTCAAGAGAAACTCGTCTGAGTGTAGTATCGCGTAACAACTGTGATCAAGTCTACACTTGGACAGTCTCCACACTATGTCATAAATAGGCCAAGAGGGGTTAAATGTTCTACGGTCCTCAGCTTCTCTGACCCCAAATTAGAGATAGTAATGCCTAACCACAAATACTTGTGTGACATTTCCAAATCCAAAAGGGTCTCCACTGAGCAGATGGGTCTCAAGACAACTTGTTAAGGACTACTCCATACAAGTCGAACATGATTATACCATCCTCCTATCTTAATTGCACTCAAGTTCGGGTTAGAACTTATCTCACCACTCAGAGATCACCAAGCACAACAAGCAAATTATATCATGCAAACAAAAATACATACATCAAATATATACAATTATATACACACAAAAAAGTAGGCTAAACCCACTGGAGACTACTCCCTAGCAGAGTCGTCACTTAATTTATGTAGCCGTAAATTCATGATCATCAAGCTATGGATAAGCAAGACATCAAATAACAAGAGTCGCCACCGCGCTTTTATTGTTTCCAAGGGAAAAAGGGAAAAGTACGAACAAAACCCACAAATAAGAAGTTTTCAAATAAAAACCAATAAAATGCCAAAGATTACAGGTAAGGGGGTTGGTTACACAGAGGGAAGGTGTTAGCACCCAATGTGTCCTAGGTACTCCTAGGGAGCCCTTTCTTGTGTGCATATGTGTTTTTGTACAAATGATGTTTGCAAACAAATAGAATGGGGGGATGAGAAAAGAATTCATTAATTATATTTTTGTGTTTGACAAGACCTTTGGACTTGTGCATACGTACCAACATAAAAATGAGGGATCAAAACCTCGTAGTTCGTGGTATAAATTTCAAAGTGGATGCATTGCTTTTAATCAAAAATTAAGTTTGAAAGGCACAAAGGCCTAAAAGTGGATTGAACGAATTAGTTCTTTTTTGGCTTTTTAAAATTTTAAGTCAAGTATATTTACAAATTTGATTAAGAAAAGAAGTTTGAAAATGCAATGGCATAAGGCCAAAGTTTCTAGTTTGCAATATGGTCTAAGTTTTAGAAAAACAAGCACAAACAAAGAAGTTTTTAAAAGGAGGGAGAGATTTTGAAATTTAAGAAGTGGGGAGAAGATGAAGATATTAATCCTAAGCATAAATTTAAAAGTTAAGAGTTGAAAAGATCTGACCAATGGGCTGCAATCCAATAGACAAGAATGTCATATAGAAACCCAAATTCCCTTGGACATTAGAATCAAGCAACAAATAATGCACAAAATATCAACTTAAAGAGCAAGGAATCAAATAAAGATAGCCACATCCAAGCTTAACAACTCCATGATCTTTTCCAAATTTGCCCATGTAGCAGATGAATTTCAAAATTCCATAAGTCACAGGTTCAAAGTAACAGCTTCACAATGATCATGTTGCAGATGAACTCAAATGGATTTTTAATGATGTATCAAATGAAATTTCAAATTGCAAGTACTTGGTTACATGAAAGTTGGCATTGGCCAAGTCCTTTGCATAAGGAGTGTTGCCTAAATTCTAAGTCCAATTGTCTCAGATCAAACCAACAGTCCACACAAGATGTTTTGTTTAGGGTTTTTGTTCTTATTATGTATATTAATGGTCAAAGACCACACAAGCAAATACAATATACACAAACAAAAAAATATCACAAAATATGGTCCAAGTGGACAAAGTGAAAATGACATTAACATAAACAATTATAATGGTATGAATAATGGCAAGTGAATAAGGCTTAAAAATAAAGTGCATTAAAAATAAATGACTTGAAATTAAATGTTACTTGTTAATGAGTTAGAAGTTAGTATTGCTTTTGCTTTGCTTTTTTTAAGTCATTCTTTGAAGAACACTCAACCCACTTATCACAAGCATGAATCCTTGAACTAAGACATCTTCCAAAGGAAGGAAAAAAGGCCAAGTTTCCACACATTACCATGAAAGAGGGGAGACTTACAATCTCACTAACTAGAATGCTATTCCTTTTGTGCCAAAATTTAGTGCTATGTTAAGTAATTGTAATTGGACTTATGTAGAAGTCACAACTATTTGAGGCCGGGCAATAGAATTTTGGTGTTAATGCATGTTAGAGACATAGTATGATGAACTATGTCATGAAACATACCACACACAAAAAGAATATGCAAAAGTGGGGGCCTAATCTCATCCGTGACATGAATGCATAAAGAAGGGGAATGAGATGAAGAGGGAGGGGGAATGGATCAAACTCAAATTGGACAAAGGAGGACTTTTACCAAATTAAGATCGTTCATTCATTTTGGGAGATGGATTGTACAATCCATCAATCCCCTAAATCCAATGATCTTAACAAATTCAAATCAACCTTGACCAAGGCCCAACAACACAAGTCAAACTTACAAAGTCAATCAAAATGGCTCTACACAATTATTTGACATTTATTCAATTAAAAAAACTAAAAATAATACATTGAATTAAATATGGTTGGTCCAATTCCTAAAACCTCATCAAAACACCAAAGAAATGGCCATGAGATTTATCATAGGTCAACCAAAGTCAAAGGACCTTGGAGAAAAAATTTCAGAATTTTTGGAAACTCAAAAGTATTTTTAAACAATTAAAAATAATCACAAAATTAATTAAATCATGAAAAATATTAATAATGATCCAAAAAATAATTTTAATTCAAAATATGAAAGAGGATTTTATTTAAATTTTTTTTGGTGAAACTCCCATATTTTTTGAATCAATATTAAAATTAATATGAATTAATGATAATCAAAGGAATAAAAACTAAAATCAAAAAAATCATAAAAACGTGGACCACTTGATCTCCCTCATTAATTGAGGTGGTAGATCAAGTGGATCTGAGCGCGCATTCCACCATGCACCAAGTCAAATGTTCCACACGCGTGGTAATCACTTTTGACGTCTCAGATTAAAACATTTTAAAACGCATCAATGGTTCTGAACCATGCCACATCACTGCCGGAGCCAAAGGCCGGTCATCTTCTCTGATGACCTTGGCCAGACTAGTTCAATCATCACCATAACATAAATTAAAAAAGAGGAAATGATCTGAAAGATAAAATGGCGTAGATCACGAATATCACCTCAATTTTAACTAACTCCAAATATATAGAGAGATATGTGGAGTTAAATTTTAAGGTGTGTCAACTAAGTTGCTTCAATTTGACCTCAAAGCAACTCAATCTTCTTGCCTACATTGGTAGGACTTCAGACAACCAAAGATCCAAGAGAATTGATGAGAATTGAGTAAGAATCGAAGAGAAGAAAAAATCTAGAAAATACCTTCAATGTTGTGCAGAACTTGATCTCTCTTGCTTCAATTCGTGTTTGATCTTGCTCAAGTAGCTTGCAGAGGTGGCTTAGGATTAATACAAAGCTTTGGATCCTGGAGTTTTTTAATCTCCAAACAGTGAGATTCAAACTCAATTTTCAAATGAAAATTCTCAGGTTTTCCTTTCAAATGTGAGGGTTTGAAGTGTGGAGGCAAAGCTGGCGCGCCAGGTTCCTTTTGAAATGATCACAGAGCGTCTCTATTTATAGCAAAATGGAATGTTATTTGCACACTTGAAAAATTTGTCCAAATTTAGCAATGCCATGCTCATGCTTGCATGGGCGTGTACAGGCCCATGAAGCAACTCAATTAAGTCCAAAATCAACTATGCTGA
The DNA here is from genome assembly GCF_024323335.1 of Lathyrus oleraceus. Taxonomy (NCBI): domain Eukaryota; kingdom Viridiplantae; phylum Streptophyta; class Magnoliopsida; order Fabales; family Fabaceae; genus Lathyrus; species Lathyrus oleraceus. The sequence goes on from NC_066585.1 coordinate 117,490,548, forward strand.
GGTCTGAATGAAGCTTGAATGGAAAGGCAAAGTTAAATGATCATTTGAAGCTTGAATCTTGCCAACTGATACAACTGTGTTTACACCACGCGCAGACCCTTCAAACTTCATCCAAAATGAATGAGTTAGGACTCTTTGGAAAGCTTAGATTAAGAGGAACAACTATTATGTTGAACACTTTTCCATTTGTAACATGTATCATGGTGAATTTTGAGGTGGAAGTTTGGAAATTTCAACATGTTGAAAACTTTTCTAAGTGTCAAGTCATATACTTCATTATTCCATATTGCTTAACTTTTTATGTGAGCTCCAAATGAGAAAAGTGTATTCATTAAAGTTGTATATCTTTAAAATACCTTCAAAATGGCCATAAATTTGACATCATTTGGATTTATAATGAGTGAGTTATGCATTTTTGAAGTTGAGGAAAATCACTTGTTCAATGGTATTGGTCCAAAATAACCTATAACGTATCCTCATATCACATGCTCATAAAAGTTGACTTAGCTCTCACTCCAAACATAAAAGTTTAAGTAGACATCTTTAATTTGATTGTGAAACTTGGAAGTCTTTCATCTCATAAAAAATGAGCAAGTTATGGCCTTGGGAAGTTGACTTTCAAATTAGGGTTTAGACAAAATGACCTATAATGTTTCAACATAGAAAATGATTTTCTAAGAAAAATTAGCTCTAGGCCTAAACATGAAAGTTGTTTGGAATGTAATTTAGAGTAACGTTTCTCTTGGAAGCATTTTCATATGATGAAAAGTGTAGAAGATAGGGTCTAGGGAGACCCAATTTTGATCATATGAATTCATCTGGCCAACCACCATCAACCACCTTGCTAACTTACAATTCTCTTGACTTTTTAGGCTCATGGTAGATCATATATGCATAAGATGATGAATTTTGAAGTGTACCTTGAGAAATTTGATCAATTGGTGAAGAAGCTTGTTGAAGAAGTTACTCAAGATACCCAGTCAAACTAGGGTTTCCAAGGAAAACCAACTCAAAACTCTTGAAGAAATCTTGATCAAAATAACATGTAAAGATCATTGGGACTCATATATGATGCTTAGAGACATTATGGATCATTCCTTAGTTGTGCTCTTAGCAATGAGGGTCTTAAACCCTAGATGTGAACTTGGTAGATCAATGGTGATCATGCCCTACCTACAAAAGAGTTAGGCAAATACAAAGACATATTTTTGGTATTTTTGTTAGTAAAAATGATAATATACAAGTATGATACAATCACATGGTGCTTGGTGATCTCTCCCAAAACAAACCCAATGAAAGAGGGGTATGGAGGATGCCAAGGCATGATCCCAATGCTAATGCATATGATGAGATTGCATGAGGGATCTTAGGATCAAAACTGGGGTCTTACAATATGAAGGCCCTGATATTGATGGCTATGGTGCCAGATTCTTTAAAGCTAGTTGGAAGACTATTAAAGGAGATGTGATTGCAGCAGTGAAGGATTTCTTTCAGAATGAGAGATTGCATAGAGAAGTTAATTGTATTGTGGTTACTCTCATTCCCAAAAGATAATAGGATACTTCCATTAAAGACTATAGACCTGTTACTGGTTGTACAATTATGTACAAGATTATTTCTAAGGTGCTTATAGCTAGGCTAGGTGAAGTGATTGGTAGCATTGTGGGGGTCGTGTCAGGCTGCATTTGTTCCATATCAGCGGATCCACAACTATATCCTTCTTGCTTATGAATTAGTTAAGGGTTACTCTAGAAAACGAGGTACCCCTAGATGATACACCCAGACTTGCAAAAAGCATATGATATGATGGACTGGAATGCCTTAGAGTGTATCCTAAAGGAGATAGGTTTGCCTAGCCAATTTATCCGTTGGATTATGCTTGTTGTCACCACTGTATCTTAAAAATATAACATCAATGGCCCATATATTAAAGTGATACAGGCAAAAGGAGGGGTTAGTCAAGGGGGACCCATTTCCACCCTTGCTATTTGTTATTACCATGGAATATGTGAATAGACTTTTGAATAAAATGCAAAAAAAAATCTTTAATTATCATGCTAAATGTGAGAGGCTGCATATTACAAACTTGGCTTTTGTAGATGATATTTTTCTCTTTTCTAGAGGGGACTGTAGATCAGTGGAGTTAATGATGAAGGGCTTTAGATTAATTCTCAAAGTCTACTGTCTTGATAGTGAATCCTAGGAAATGCAGAATTTACTTTGGTGGTGTTAATGAGAGCACCAAGGAATTGATTACTATAATGACTAATTTTGAGCAAGGGTCCCTCCCTTTCAAGCACTTAGGGGTCCCTCTAATTAGAAAACAATTGTCTGTTCAACATGACATGAGCCTTGTGGATTAAATTATTGGCAAAATCAGGCACTGGAGTAACATACAATTGAGCTATGCAGGTAGAACTCAACTCATTAAATTTGTTTCTTTTGTTGTTTCTAATTATAAGATGCAATGTTCCCCCCTTCCTAAACATGTGATACATAAGATTGATGTTATTATTAGATATTTCTTATGGACTGGGAGCTTTGATATTAACAGTAAGTCTGATAGCCTTTGGGTCAAGTGGGTGCATAATTACTATATTAAAGGTGACTCACTGATGGACATGAATGATAAAGTTAGCTACTTGTGGATTATGAGGTCAATCATAAAACAACGAGAGAGTGTAGTGCAATTGCAGACTATTTGGCAGCAAATGGTTCAAGGTAATAAGTTTAGCACCATGAAAGTCTATTTGAAGATGAGAAGTATTGGTGAAGATAAAGTCAATTAGAGTCGTGTTCTTTATTGTAACATTGCTAGACCTCAAGCAGTGATGACATTATGGTAACACTGCTAAGAACCCTATCCCTAAACCATACTTGATTCTTCGAATCTTCATCATATTCATTATAAAAATTATGAATCTTCATCCTCAAACTCCAAACCATACCCCCACAAACCCAGACACAACCTTAAACTCTTCTGAATCCTCTCAAACATACACTAAACCCAAGATCCATTCATTCCAAACCCAAATTCAACCTTTAAACATATAATCAACCAAACATATTCAAAACCAAAAATTCCCAAGCCTAATATGTGAACCCTTAAACCCCATTCAAATCATACATAGATAACATTAACAACATATAGTATGTAAGTGGATAAATCGAAACAACAAGATAAACACAAAAGGAGGCAAAAAGGGATTAACGGCCAACCTACGGAGGGGAGAATTTCTCCGGTCCGCAAGGTAACAATCTTTAAACTCTTCATTTTTACTTTTAATTTGTCTGCCCTTACTTTTTCTCCTACTCCATCTAACTCCTTTGATTTCTGTGCGACGTACATGGTAGTTGAAGCTAAGCTTAGATGATTAGGGTTTCAGTGTAAAACCCTAAGTATCAAGAATTTTGGACCTTTGGTGAGGGTTTTGTTACAGGAACAATATTTTTTGGGGGTTTTTTCCGTTTCTTTCCATCACAAATTTCTATGTATTTATAGATAAATTTTAGGTTTTAGGTTTTAATTAGAATAATTAGTTTTAGGAATTTTTTCACTTGATTGATTGTGAATCAGATTGTAATTTTTTATTTTGTTTAGAAATAGAATTAAGGTTTATAATTGCAATGTATTTGGTCCGAAATCAATTGTGAATCACCATTTAATGAAATTGAAAATATCTAATTCACTGCATTTGATTCTTTTTTATTTTACCGCGTGTGAACATTATGGTTTTTGTTTGGGGATGAAATGGGTAAACTCGGGTTGCCGGTTTGACCCTGTTCAGGTGATGGATCTTGGGTATCTCCTGATCCAGTTAGAACTTGGGGACTTAGGGTTACTCGCTTGACCCAATTAGAATGGGCATGTATAGGTTTCAAATAAATGGACACAAATCAATCTCATTTTTATTATTAAACATTAATGTAATTAATCAATCACTCAATTAATTTAATTAACATCCAATTAGCTTAAATAACATAAACTAAAATAGTCTAATTAACCTATTAATCTAATCTAAATAACTTAATTATAATTCAATTAAAAACTAATTAATTTAATAACACATGTTAATCAATGTTTTATTAATTTAATTATATAAAAAATCAGTTAATTTTATCCCTAATATTAATCAATATTTAATTAATTTAATTAACCATATGTTAAATAACCATCATGTAAACAAAATTTAAATGATCAACAACCAATCTAATTCACCTGATGATATTAATCTACTTAAAATAGCAGTTAATCAGAAATGGGATCAGGGACTTAAAAAGTCAAAATGGTCTCTCTTTGACTTTTTATGTCATTGGGATTTAGCCAGATGACTTATATGGTCTCTGGACATGTTATTAATCTAAATCCTAGGTGTAACACCTCAAAATTTGCCCTCCTCTCTTGGGACTAGCATAACATATTTGCATATCATTTTAGGTCTTTAGGCATTGCATATTGCATATCATGTGGTTACATTGTGCAAGTCATCCTCACAAGTCTTGATCAGAAGATGAAGAGGTTATGTGCAAGCTAAGGTTTCATTGGACTGATCATTAATCATCTGAGGATGGAGGTCCAAATTAGGGTTTTGTGGTTCTCAAGGAGATTGATCTTGGTCTTGGTTGAAGTGATACATCATCATCATCATGGTCTTGTATTATCCGGAAGATTCAAGAAGATTGATCAGATACCTTGGGATTAGGGTTTTGACCACTGGTCAACCCTAATCAGTTGCATTGGGCCAATCAGGGCATAGCAAGGAGATGGGGTCTATAATGGATATGGGGATTATTTCATGATTGTATTGAGCTTATGGAGGCTAGGGTTTCATCCTTGAGCCATTTCATCAGAAGATTGGGGCTCAGATTGATCAGTGCATTGCCAAATTCATCTATCAGTTGAAAAAGTCAACTGTGGTCAACTGTACTTGATTTTATGGATTTGGAGGTGGGAGAGAGTTGGATACACTTCATTCATGTTGAAATAAGTTTTATGTGACATGTCAAAGCTCAAGAATGAAGAAAATAAAGTCAGGAGAAAATTGCCAAAAATAGAGAGTGACTTGTAATGGAAGTTTCCAAAAATGGAAAGTTTTTCACCACAAAATTACATGTCCAAAAAAGCTTCAAATGAAAATTTGTTCAACATGAAAGTTGTAGATCTTGGTCTCACCTTTCCAAAAAGTCCAAGAACTTGAAATTCCCATGTATGATTGACAAGTTATAGTCCATTCATTTTCCAAAAATGCCTATAATCAAAGTGGCATAACTTTCACATGGAATGTCCAAAATGGATGATCTTTTTATGAGCAAACTCCATTTCACATGTACTTTCATGGTGCATAATCAAAATTCATCAAAAATGGTCAATGCAAAAGGTCAATTTTCAAGTGTACTAATTAAATCCAAGGGCAAAATGGTCCAACTTGCAAAATAATTGGAATTTTGGAATGGGGGTTTTTGCAACACATCACAAATGCCAAATGGAAGTGGTTTGAGCTGTCATGGTTCAATATTTGGCAAGAGCATTTTGGAGCTTTCATTGAAATTTGACATTATGCTAATTATTTCATTTTGGCTAATTGGTGATTAAGAGAATGATTAAGCTAAAGTATAAAGTTCTAATTGTAACAGAATTGCAAATGATAATCACAATTTTCAAGAGCTGTAACAAACTTTCACCAAAACCTCTCAAAAACTCTTCAATCTTCATCAAGCATTTTTCAACTTTTCTCCATCAAATCTCAATCAATTTGCACGATTCTTGATGGATTCATCTTCTCCAAGCCTCAATCTCCAACTGTTTTGACAAATCAAAGCCGAAAACTCCAAGATCAAGGACTGTCATGCTTGTGCTCATCAATGGCATTTGGAGAGTTCTCACATCTGGATCAACCTCGAGCTAAGATAACTTCTCCATTCACCTTCCTATACTTGGATACACATCTATTTTGGACAATTGGAGCAAAATACACACAAATTCATCACTGTCTTCAATCTAAGGTGCAAATTTGAATCTCGTTATTGCTTAAATTAGTATATGCGTTTTGTAGATCGTTCATCATAGGTTAACATGCTGCTTGTGGTTTGTGAATTGATTGAGTGTAGAAAGAGAAATCATGATTTTAAGTTTGATGTTCATTTCTTTTTTGGTTCGATCTGTGATGTGTGTTGAGAATTAAGAAAAATCATTAGCATATCTTGAATGTACATGTTAAGACGATTCCAACGATTATAGATTTGCGCATTTTGGTTGAGATTTGAGCGAAACCGAATTTTGGAAGTGAAGAATACATGAACACGGTGATGGACGCGATTTCCTGGAGATTTTCCCGTGCTTGATCTTCCTTCAGCGCGTTTCAATTTCAAACGCTGTTTAGCGCCAAATCCGTCCACTCACATCACGCCACCGAATTAATGAGACGGTACCATTTTGGTCTGGAACGCCAGAATTACAAGAATGCCACCAGAATCATTTTAATCCATTAATTCATTTAATAAATATTTCACTAATTTAACAAATCTTCAAAAAATCCAAACAAATCCATTTTAAGTCCAAAGTTAGTGGGAGTTTTTTTGTTAGGTTCCAAATTTTCTCTAGTTTTTATAGGTATGATAACTCAAGTTGTGCTTGGAGAATTTTTGACTTTGCCTATTGATCTTTGACTTGTGTGCATTTTTTGTATGCTTTGCCAAAACCTTCATGAAATACTCATACCTTTAAAGAAATGGATGAAACTTTTTGTGCTTGTTCTGGACATGTTGATGGTGATTTCCATGTAGAGTTTGTGATTTTTGGATACTTGGTGATGGAGATATGATTTTTTGGATAGAGGTGTGACAATTTGTGTCACACCAAGCTAGGTCAACTTCATGATTTTATTTGCCTGGCTTAGGAATGTTTGATTGAGCTAATTTTTTGCATGAATGATCATTGATATGTCAAGATAACATGTGATTTTTGCTGGAATTATTGGTGGAGTTTTCAAATTGATTGATAATTTTCTTCTCTGTATGATCATTTGATAACCTTGTGTGACACATGTTGGCATTTTGCTTGTGAAATTCTCATATGGTATTGGATGAAGATGAAATTTGGTGTGAGCATTGTAGACACATTATAGGACATCATGGTTTTGATCCCATTAATTTCTAATATGTTGTCACTGTTTTATGATTTATTGAAATGGATGCTTGTTTGGATGTCTTGAATTGGCTTGTATAAATGTGTCTGGACTTCTTGATTTTCATTGACCTACTTCCTTTTGTCCAATTGAGCTGAAAATTGACATGCTATACATTGAGTGTGTCCTGTTTAGGTGTGAATTTTTGTGGAATTAATTGAATTGTTTTGGTATGCTTTTGAGTGAGATAGTTCTGTTTGGTCATTTGAGGTTGCAAATTGCATGATTAATGTTAAATTATGCATGAAATGATAATGGTAATTGATATGAGCATGGGACCAATTGCATTTGCTTCCAATTTGTTTGAATGTGATTTTGGATAAATTTCACTTGCTGTTTTGATTTTTTTATCCCCTTTGGACCCTAGGCTTGGCCTAGTGGTCTTGTTTCTCACATTTGGCTTGGATTTTCAGGATTAAAAGTGCAAAAGGCTTAAGGAGAAAAATTCAAGTTGTAAATTGAGATTGTTTGATGTTGTAAACTAACATTGGCTTTGTGTTGTAGGTTTGATGCTTGAGCTTGAGCTCATGGCTTGCACTTATGTGCATTAACTTGTGTTGTCTGTATAGATTGACTTTTGCTATTTATTGTTGGTTTGTCTGAGTACTGATGATACTTGATTGATTTCAGGTACATTAAGTCGCTTACAGTTCTTTAAGAACTTGCTTGCCGTTGCTTGGTTTTTTAACCAGTTGAGGTAGAATCTCTATACTTCATGTAGTCTGGAAGACCTGGCCTGTTACCTGGCCAGGCAACTGTCTGAAGTCCTCCTTAAGAGGCGATGATTGTGATTGTTTACTTTTGTGCCAAGCAGGTGAAGACCTCTATGAGGCAATTGGCGGAACCCAAGGGATATGCAATCTATCCCCCGCTATTCTGTTGAGTCGTCCCTCTGCTCACACTACTGTGTTGACGCATTGGGACACAAACCCAAGATCTTGTGCTGTTGCACAATCGAGTCAGAGTCTTGAGCGTAGAAGGGTCCCTCCATTCTGGACCCACGCTCCTTTGTCTGAAGCTCTCCCTGGTCAGGGATAAGAGCTGTGAAGTCTAATCTTCACTCTCCTTTCATCTGCTTCACCTTAGCCCCTCAATGGCAAGGTTAAGAGCGAACGATACCTTGTACAGATGACTTGCTTCGGCAGTCAAACCCTTTGTTTGAGCCCACTTCTGACTGGATATAGTGTGTGCTTTGTGAATATTTGTTTGCTCTGTTTGCTTGTATGCTTGTATGCTTGTATGCTCTGTTTGCTTGACGGTTATAGGCTCGAGTTCCCGACTCCCTATTAACTTGTTTGGTTGTTGTGTGCTTGGAAGCTGATGTAAGTCCATCGAGTGGCATTCGGGTTCCAGTGTGTTTGTTTGGTTCGGATGCCGATGTAAGTCCAGTGATTGGCGATCGGGCTCCACGTTTGCCGTTTTGTGCGTGTTTTGGTTCGGATGCTGATGTAAGTCCAGTGATTGGCATTCAGGCTCCATGTTTGCTGGTGTGTTTGTTTGTTTGTTTGGCGTGCGTGAGCCGAACTACGGCAGCTCTGATTCTCGTTCCAGACGAGATACGTAGGCATAGGATGCGATGTCCTAGCGAGCCCTCTTCCTCTTAACCCCACCTGTGTTGTCTTCGGTGAGTGTGTGTGTGTGATGTTTGTTTTAGCAACCTTTTCTTTCTTTTAGAGCGTGGATCCCGTCGAGTACGACGGACGTGAGGGGTGCTAATACCTTCCCCTTGCGTAACCGACTCCCGTACCCTTTCTCTTTGGTCGCGAGACCTTGCTTTTTCCAGGTTTACTCTGAGCGTTTCCTTTCCCTCTTTGGGATAAATAACGCACGGTGGCGGCTCTGTGTTGTTTTTGTTTCAGCCCGCCGATTGTTTTTTTCGCGGATGCGACAGCTGGCGACTCTGCTGGGGACGAAACCGAGATGTTGACCTGTGCTGGTCCATCTTCCCTAAGCGAGTCTCTCCTAGCGTTCTAGGATAGTTTAGGTTGTTTGTTTTGTTGTATTTATTGCATTGATTATTCTAACAGTGTATATATTTGCATAAATATTTGCATGCATCATACTATCATGTTGCCGTCCTCTGTGCAGGTGGTTCCTCTGTTTGGGGGTGGGTGTTCTGAGTGGGGCTAAAACCCAGGCCCGAGTGTACACCTAGGATTAGTGTGGTCTCATGTCGCCTCCTTCATGTTAGGTCAATATGTACCTGGCGGCGTGATGTACCACAAGCTGGACGAGGTTCATTTGATAGTGCTTTCCTCTGTGGGGTACTCCACTTTGGCTTAGTTACTTCATCTGAACTGTTGACTCTAGTGACCGATCATTTCTCGGATCTTTGGTTTAGACGATCTTAAGAGAGCTACAATGGCACACTCGAAAGGGCAAACCCATTGAGTATCTTTGCCCGATTGTCGAGACTATTATCCGCCTTAGAGTGACCTGATTAGAATTTACCTGTGAGGGGAGGGTGATTCTTTCAGATGTTCTGTTGGTGACTCAGATGGTGACTTTTGGTTCCGTTGATCAGAGTCGTATTTATAAGTCGGATTTATGGCCATTTATTTCAGAGACGCCGAAGTGCTGTCCGTGTTATTTATCAGTGGGGATCCGTTTATTTCAGGATTCCCCGGGCCGATTCAGATGATTGTTGGTATCTGTTCAGAGATGGTTTGATGATGATGATGGTGTATCTGTCTTCCGTTTATTTCGGAACCCTTGAGGTGGATTTGTGGTTACATGTTCCCTCAGATGGTTGTGATCGGTTCAGAGATCAGGGCTGTGATTCAGAGCAACAAATGACCAGATGACTTGGAGGATGGCCCAGTGCATTGCCTACATCTGCATCATTCTCATTTTGCATTCATCTGCACTAAACCTACGTCTAGCCATATGGGGAGTATTATGGATTGAGAATCTGGTTGAGAGACATCTGGATGTCAAAATGTTATTGGTGAAATATTATCTGTCTCGATGATGCCAGAATCAAAGGGCAGAGTCTTCCTCATATGGATAGACGTTGCATTCATGCATATTAACATGTTTGCTGTTTTATAGGTGTCGGGTTCTAACGTGCTTGATTGTGACAGGAATCATTGCTCGCGCCCGTAGAGTTGTACCTTTGCACTCAACCCGTCCTCACAGATACTTCACCAGACGCAATACTCCCAGATTGATGGATCTCCCAAACACGGATATTCTCGAGCTGAAGGACAAGATGACCGAGCTGATCAACATCATGTAAGGGTTTGCAGTTGGTCAGAAAGCTTTGGCCGACAAAGTTGAGAAGCTCGAGCGGGCCTCAGCTGCAAATAGTGGTGTGAACCTGGATGGTGTCTCCAACCAGGGGCTGGGTGGATCCAGAGACGGTGGAAAAAGAGCAACTGTGGGTATGGTAAATGATAATGCTGGTGGTTTTGGCACTGCTACAGGGGGTCAACCTGGTCCGATGGGTCCTAATCTGAAGGATAGTCTGTTCCCGCCTTTCTTTGGGGTCGATGATGACAGAGAGGAGGACAGAGAGGCTGATCAATTCTCCATGCACAATGAGCCTTTTGGTCAGTACAGTGCTCCGCCACAGAACAAGGAGATTCAGTTGCTGGCTGAGAAAATCAGAGCTCTTGAAAGCTACGCCACTCCCGGGGTCGTAAATATGTCAAATATGGGGCTGGTTGAGGGGATTGTGATCCCACAGAAGTTCAAGGCGCCCGCATTTGATAGGTATAATGGGAGTTCCTGTCCAGAAACTCACCTCCAGGATTTCGTCCGCAAGATCTCTGCATATACAACAGATCAGAAGCTGTGGATGTACTTCTTCCAAGATAGTCTGTCTGGAGGATCCTTGGAATGGTATACCAAGCTGAAATCTTCTGATATCAAAAGCTGGTAGGATCTTGGCGATGCCTTCTTTAAACAGTACCAATTCAATGCTGACATGGCTCCTAGTCGTACCCAGCTGCAGGGTATGTCTCAGAAGTCAAGTGAAGGGTTTAAAGAATATGCTCAAAGGTGGAGGGAGTTGGCTGCCAGAGTGCAACCTCCACTGGTGGACAGAGAGATGTCTGATCTCTTCATGGGTACCCTGCAGGGGGCATTTGCTGAAAGAATGGTGGGTTATCCCGTCACCAACTTTGCAGACATTGTGGTGGCCGGAGAAAGGATAGAGAGCTGGCTGAAGCTCGGGAAAATACAAGGTAGTGCTTCGTCATCAGCATCGAAGAAGCCATTCGGGAACGGTCAGCGCAAGAATGAGGGTGAATCGAGTGCTGTGTATGCCCAGAGAGGATACAGTAGGGATCGTTACTACCAGCACACTGCTGCGGTAACCACCCCTGCTGGTAATCAGTCAGTACGACAGCAACGTCAACCACCTCAACCGAGAGCCGGGTACCAGGTGAGGGGAAAAGGGGTTGATCGCCATTTTGACAAGCCGTCTGTGACATACGCTGTTCTGTTCAAAAAGCTGATGGATCTTGGGTTGGTGCAGCCGAGGGCGATGGTTCCGATGAGATCAGATCAAAGGCCACCTAACTATGATGAGAACGCCCAGTGTGAATTTCATTCTGGAACACCGGGGCATAACATTGAGGGCTGTAGAGCATTCAAGAATGTTGTCCAGGACCTGGTGGACTCCAAGGCTATTAACTTTGCACCGTCTCCAAATGTTAATGCTAATCCCATGCCGGCGCATGGTCAGGCGATGGTGAGTGCAATTGCTGAAGATTTGGATCACGCCTGTGTGATGGGTGAAGAGACTGATGGTAACTGCAAGTTTGATGGTTGGATAAAGCCGTGTGTACCAGGAAGCTGGAAGGCCTAACAGATCAGCACTGTCACTCGTCCGGAAGAGTAATGATTTCTGTTTTGATTTTATCTGCATGAAAGCCATACGTGTTGCCCGACACGTAATGGTTCATTGTAAGGGCCACCTCATGTTCATAATCTGCAGCATTTCGCATCATAAATAAATGGATGTTTTTCAATAAAAAGCGGTGTTCCCTGTTTTTCATTTATTTTTGCAGTTTAAAAACAAATAAAAATGGCAATGTTTATTTTCATTTTTCTCTTCTTTTGATTTGTCTCGTTCCGAATTCAAAAATAATTCTCCGGATCTCATTGATAACAATTTGGTTACACCTCATATGACTTCGACAATCCGATCTATCATGCCGAAGAAGAAGGCGAAGAAGATTGTGATCTGCTGGAATTAACCAGGTTGTTAAAACAAAAGGAGAAGGTGATTCAGCCGCATGAGGAGCGAATTAAGATTGTTATTCCAAACACCGCCGAGGTCAGGAAGGAAAAATGGGGCTGCTTCAGAGGCAAGTCGAGAGCAGAATGGTAGCCATATTGAAAGAGCATGTGGACATCTTCGCCTAGACATGTCAGAATATGTCAGGGTCGGAAACAATGTCGTTGTGCACAAGCTACCATGGAGAGAAGATTGTCCTCTAAAGAAGCAGAACGCCAGTGCCTGTATCAGAGAGCCATGGTGACTTTGTTCCATGATGTGATTCATCATGAAAATGAATGCTATGCTATGACATGATAGCAAAGTCCCAAACAGGAGAGGGGCATCTGGCAGACCGGGGCAAGTCGTTTGACCGGTTGAGACAATTCAAACTGAGGTTGAATTCAAGTGAGTGCACTATCAGAGTGCGATCCGGTAAGCTGTTGGGGTTTATTGTCAGAGAGGAATCCGAGGTTGATCCTGCTTAAAAAAAAAAAAAAAAAAAAAAAGAAAATAAGGGAAGTGCCTGAACCGAAAACAGAAAGAGGTTCGTGGTCTATTAGGTAGATTGAGCTACATGTCATGGTTCACATCTCATCTGACAGCCACGTGTGAACCTATACTCAAGCTGTTGGAAAGGAAAAGATCAAACGGTCAGGTGAAATAATGATTGCCAAGGGGCATTGAAAGAATAAAAGAAAAAGTTGCAGGAACCTCCGATTCGGATGCCTCCCTATGGAGAGAGACTGTTAATCTGTACTTGACAGCCTTCGAGGGGTCTGTGAGGTGTATTGGGGCAGCATGACTAGTCTTGTTGAAAAGAGCATGCAATTTACCTAAGCAAAAAGTTTACCGACTGTGAAACAGTACATTCACTGTTCGAGAAAACTTGATGTACTTTGGCATAGGCTGCTCGCCGACTGAGACAGTATATGCTGGTTCATACCACTTTGTGGATTTCGAGATGGATCTGATCAGGTAGATTTTTGAAGAGCCAGCAATAACCGGACGAGTTGCGAAAGGGCCAATGATTTTGACTGATGTGATATCCAGTATATCCCTTAGAAAGCAATCGAGGGGAGTGAATTGTCTGATTACATCGCTCCGCAACCCATTGAGGATTATCAATCGATGAAGTTTGAGTTCCCTGATGAGGACATCTCGAGGTGCTCTAATCGAAAGATTGAGAGTAGCCGATCCCGGAGGAGGGGCCTGACCCTGAATCCGAACGGATTCTGATGTCTGATGGGGAGGTTAAGGTGAATGAGCTTTTGTTGCCCGGATAACGTTTGAATGCACCGACGGTGCGATTGTGCAGAAAATGGTGGTAACCTACAGAGACTGGCATGAGATGTTGCCGTTTGCATTACATGGGTATCGAACGTCGGTGCGTACATCTACTGGGGCAACTCCTTTCTCATTGGTATATGGAATGGAAGCCGTGTTACCGGTTGAGGTTCAAATTCCCTCTTTGAAAGTCCTGATGGACGTAAAATTGCAAGAGGCTGAATGGGTAAGGACCCGGTACGAAGAATTAAGCCTGATCGAGGAAAAGAGGCTGGCAACCATCTGTCATGGGCAGTTATACCAGCAACGGATGAAGCGTGCTTTTGACAGAAAAGTACGACCTCGGGTATATCACGTAGGTGATATGGTGCTGAAAAGGATCCTTCCTCCTCAAAACGATCGAAGGGGCAAATGGACACCTGTAACACCCCGATAATAATAAAATAATTATTTAAATTGAGTTAATAATTTATTTATTAATTTAATTAAATAATTGGAAATTTTATTATTATTATTTTTGGATTATTATTATTATTCGGAAAATATATATAAGTTGGAATTTAGAAAAATCCCATTTTTGGTAAAAAGGTTATTTTCACGTGAAAAAGGAAAAGAGACGGAAAGGGAAAAAAAGGGCAAAGAGCCAGAGAACGAAGGTTGAAGGAAGGAAAAGCTTAGAGCTCAGAGATTTGCCGGAATTGACTCAGGTAAGGGGGGTTTATCATCGATTAATGGGTATTATGGGATAATATGTGATAGGTAGTGAGAAACCATTGATTTGCCTCTGATTGAATGATATATGATGAATTTGTGAACTTCTGGGGATGAACGAAATTGGGAGTAAAATTGAAGAAATTCGTAGGAATTAGAGGTAGAAAGGTTAGCAATTTGTGAAATCGAAAGTGTATGATTCGTGGTAGATGAGATGAATGAATTGTGTGTAAAATTTGGATTGTAGAAGGTTGAATTGGATAAATCTCATAGCAGAGAAAGCCATAGCAGATCTGGGCATTCTGGCTTCTGGTCATACGCGTATGGCACTAGGCAATACGCGTATGAGATGGCTGGTACGCGTATGGGTGAGGCCTTACGCGTATGGGTGAGGGAAATGATATTTTGAACGTAGATTTGTCTCTGTTGATACGCGTATGGGAGAGAGGTACGCGTAGCATACGCGTATGAGACTGATGATACGCGTATGGGTTGGGCGAGGAAACGCGCCATACGCGTACGGGCATAGGCAATACGCGTATGGGCAGACTTGTGGTTTTTCTGAACTGTTGTTGTGCAGTTTTTGGTTGTTTAGGCTGAGTGATGTAACTTAGCTGATGTATGACGTAGTAGGGATCATTTCCCGTTGTTTTGAGTAGTATAGGTATTAGTAGAGTGTGCTAATACTGTGTTGATTATGCGGCATGATATGATATGCTTTTCTGATAAAATGTGTTGATGATGTGTGATGGTATGCATGATGTGGTGAATGTATCAGTTATGTATGCATTTATGAATAGACTGTTTTATGGCTTAAAGTGTGAGCATATGTCTATTCTTGAGTTGTTGTTGTTGTTGCATTGCTAGGTGATTAGCATGCATATTGTGGCCTTTATGGTGGTAGCTAATTCCCATGGTGAGGAATTAGTGATGTTAGTCATTTTGGACTGTTGTTGATATTTGCATGCTAGGTGAATTAGCGTGCATAGCATGGCCCATTTGGGGTGGTAGCTAATTCCCATGGTGAGGAATTAGTGATGTGAGTCACTAGGTCTCAAATGAGTGGGACTAGTGAGCTTGGTAGCCGTACCTGGATTTGGTCGGTGAAGTTGAACTATATGTTCATGAATAGTCGGTACCGCATGCATGGAGTCTCATTGCATAATATATGTATGGCGTATAATATGAATGGATGTATTCCAATATTATACGTGTGTTTGTGTTGGTGTTGAGTATTATGTTGAGTTGATGTGCTGTTACTGAATATATGTTTGGATTAGGGTGATGAAATGTGTTAAACTTACTTAGCATTACATAATGTTTTATAATGCTTATCATATTGATTGAGGAACTCACCCTTACAACTATTTTTCAGGTAACGAGCAATGAGTTGAGTAGAAGTTAATGCTTGGAGTCTAGTGTAGTCTCCTTAGTGGGTCGTGCTCTGATAGATGTAACATCGGGAGGGAACCTTTGAATTATGTTGTTAATGATTGTTGAACCAGTTTACATGTAGTATGTTACATGTTTTGATTGATTTGATTTATATCCGCTGCGATTTATGCGAATGTTTAATTGATTAAATAAAGAGCATGACAGTTATTTTGGAACATGGTGTGAATGATTGTGTGACACCCTTAACTGCATAATTACTCTGATATATGTTTATTATTTTAATTAAATAACTGGGGTATTTTAGAAGGGTGTTACATTAGTGGTATCAGAGCATAGTCGGTCGAGTCGAGTCGTAATTATTCTGTTCCCCTGTACGGGATAGGTGTTGTGTAACCCTGTCAGTACTTATTGTTTTAGTTTGTTTGGGTTTTCAGAATAGAGATGGCTGGAAGAGGTAGAGACGATGCTGCAATTGCTGAGGCTCTGGGTATGCTAGCTGGAGTACTTGGAGGAAATCCGAATGTTGTGGGAATGGGAGCTGCTCGTCAACTGAGTGAGTTCCAGAAGAACAATCCTCCAATGTTCAAGGGAGCATACGATCCAGATGGTGCTCAAAAGTGGTTGAAGGAGATTGAGAGGATCTTCCGAGTGACTGAGTGTGCCGATAACCAGAAGGTCAGGTTCGGTACGCATATGCTGTCAGAAGAAGCTGATGATTGGTGGGTTGCTACCCGCACTGAGTTGGAAACTGCTGGGAATGCTGAAATCACTTGGGCTGTGTTCAGAGAGAGATTCCTGAGGAAGTATTTTCCAGAGGATGTTAGAGGGAAGAAAGAGATAGAGTTCTTGGAATTGAAGTAGGGTAACAAGTCTGTTACTGAGTATGCTGCTAAGTTCACAGAGCTGTCAAAGTATTATACTCCCTATAGTGAGGCTGCTGGAGAATTTTCAAAGTGTGTGAAGTTTGAGAACGGGCTGCGTCCCGAGATCAAACAGGCTATTGGGTATCAGCGGATCAGAGTGTTTTCTGATTTGGTTGACTGTTGCAGGATTTTTGAACAGGATTCCAAAGCCAGAGCAGAGAGCTATCAGCAAAGGGTTGATAGGAAAGGTAAGAGTCAGAATGATCGTGGGAAACCGTATGCAGCTGGCAAAGGTTTCCAGAGGCAGAGTGGGATGAAGAGGCCTAGTGGGGGAGACTCTAGTGCCCCTGCTAAGTGTTACAGATGTGGTCAGGCTGGACATCGCTTCCACGAGTGTACCAGTGCTGAGAAGAAGTGTTTCAAGTGTGGTAAAGGTGGTCATTTGGCTGCAGAGTGCCGGTTGAAGACTCTGACTTGCTTCAACTGTGGAGAGGTGGGTCATATTAGCCCACAGTGTCCTAAGCCGAAGAAAGAGAACCAGTCGGGAGGCAAGGTTTTTGCTTTATCGGGTTCTGAGACTTCTGCAGATGATCGTTTGATCCGAGGTACGTGTTATATTAATGGCCTTCCTCTTGTAGCTATTATTGACACCGGTGCTACTCATTCCTTTATATCCTTGGATTGTGCTGTGAAACTTAAGTTAGAGATATCTGAGATGTATGGTAGTATGGTGATTGATACTCCTGCAAAGGGTTCAGTGACTACTACTTCAGTTTGTTTGAATTGTCCCTTGAGTATTTTTGGTAGAGACTTTGGGATAGACCTTGTGTGTCTTCCACTAGTACAGGTTGATGTTATCCTGGGTATGAACTGGTTGGTGTTTAACCGAGTCTATATCAATTGTTTTGATAAGACTGTGATATTTCCTGAGATTGAGGAAGGAAAGAGTTTATTTCTATCAGCAAGGCAGGTGAATGAGGAAGTAGCAGATGGGGCAGAGTTGTTTATGCTGTTAGCGACTATGGAGGCTAAAGATAAACTGGTGATTGGTGATCTAGCTGTGGTGTGTGATTTTCCTGATGTGTTTCCGGAAGAGGTGAATGAATTGCCACCAGAGCGTGAAGTTGAGTTTTCAATTGATTTAGTACCTGGTACTAGACCGATATCGATGGCTCCGTACCGTATGTCTGCTGTTGAGTTAGCTGAATTGAAGAGTCAGTTGGAAGATCTGTTGGATAAGAAATTTATTCGTCCGAGTGTGTCACCGTGGGGTGCACCAGTGTTATTGGTTAAGAAGAAAGAAGGTACTATGAGGTTGTGTGTGGACTACAGGCAACTGAATAAAGTGACGATCAAGAATCGGTATCCTTTGCCGAGGATTGATGATTTGATGGATCAGTTGGTTGGTGCAAGTGTGTTCAGCAAGATAGATTTGAGATCTGGGTATCATCAGATACGTGTGAAAACTGAGGATATTCAGAAGACTGCTTTCAGAACAAGGTATGGACATTATGAGTATTCTGTAATGCCTTTTGGTGTGACTAATGCGCCTGGAGTATTTATGGAGTATATGAATAGGATTTTCCATCCGTATCTCGATCAGTTTGTTGTGGTGTTTATTGATGACATTTTGGTGTATTCGAAATCTGAAGAAGAGCATGCTGAGCATTTGAGAGTGGTTTTAGAAGTCCTCCGAGAAAAGAAGTTATTTGCTAAACTGTCTAAGTGTGAATTTTGGTTAGAGGAGGTTAGTTTTCTTGGTCATGTGATTTCAAGAGGTGGTGTTGCTGTTGATCCTTCTAAGATAGAAGCGGTGTCTAAGTGGGAAGCTCCGAAGTCTGTTGCTGAGATTCGAAGTTTTCTTGGCTTGGCTGGTTATTATAGGAAGTTCATTGAGGGATTTTCTAAGTTGGCGTTACCGTTGACGATGTTGACTAGAAAGGGGCAAGCGTTTGTTTGGGACTCAAAATGTGAAGAAGGTTTCCAAGAGTTAAAGAGAAGATTAACTACTGCTCCTATTCTGATATTACCGAGTTTGTCGGAATCATTTGAGGTTTACTGTGACGCTTCATTGTTGGGTTTGGGTGGTGTGTTGATGCAGAATAAGCAGGTTATAGCTTATGCTTCGAGACAATTGAGGATTCATGAAAGGAACTATCCGACGCACGATTTAGAGTTGGCAGCTGTTGTATTTGTTCTGAAGTTATCGAGGCATTATTTGTACGGGTCAAGATTTGAGGTTTTCAGTGACAATAAAAGTTTGAAGTATTTGTTTGATCAGAAAGAGCTGAATATGAGACAGAGGAGATGGTTAGAATTTCTGAAGGATTATGACTTTGGTTTGAATTACCATCCGGGTAAAGCAAACGTAGTGGCTGATGCATTGAGTCGGAAATCATTGCATATGTCTATGTTAATGGTTAAAGAATTGGATTTAATTGAGCAGTTTAGAGATTTGAGTTTGGTGTGTGAGAGTACTCACAATAGTGTTAAATTGGGAATGTTGAAGTTAACGAGTGGTATTCTGGATGAGATTAGAGAGGGTCAGAAATCCGATGTGTTTTTGATCGATAAGTTGACTTTAGTGAATCAAGGTCAAGGTGGTGAATTCAGAGTTGATGAGAATGGTGTTTTGAGATTTGGTAATCGGGTGTGTATTCCGGATGTTATCGAACTTAAGAAGAGTATTCTGGAGGAAGGACATCGTAGTGGCTTGAGTATTCATCCTGGAGCTACGAAGATGTATCATGATTTGAAAAAGTTATTTTGGTGGCCGGGGATGAAAAGAGAAATTGCGAGTTTTGTTTATTCCTGTTTGACTTGTCAGAAGTCAAAGATTGAGCATCAGAAGCCGTCTGGGCTAATGCAACCGTTGGCTATTCCAGAGTGGAAGTGGGATAGTATCAGTATGGATTTTGTTTCGGGTTTACCGAGGACAAGTAGGAATTTTGAAGCTATTTGGGTGATTGTGGATAGATTGACGAAGTCGGCTCATTTCATTCCGATCAGAATGGATTATCCGTTAGAAAGATTAGCCGAGTTGTATATTGAGAAGATTGTAAGTTTGCATGGTATTCCGTCGAGTATCGTTTCGGACAGAGATCCTAGATTTACATCGAAGTTTTGGGAAGGTTTGCAGAAGGCTTTGGGAACTAAGCTGAGATTGAGTTCTGCATATCATCCGCAGACTGATGGTCAGACTGAGAGGACGATTCAGTCGCTAGAGGATCTTTTGAGAGCTTGTGTTTTGGAAAAGAGAGGTGTTTGGGATAGTTATTTACCTTTGATTGAGTTTACCTACAACAATAGTTTTCATTCGAGTATTGGTATGGCACCGTTCGAAGCTTTGTATGGTAGGAGATGTCGGACACCTTTATGTTGGTATGAGTCCGGTGAGAGTGCTGTGGTTGGACCGGAGATTGTTCAACAAACTACGGAAAAGATTAAGATGATTCAGGAGAAGATGAGAATTGCTCAGAGTCGTCAGAAGAGTTATCATGATAAGAGGAAGAAGTCACTTGAGTTCCAAGAGGGAGATCATGTGTTTCTTCGTGTTACTCCGATAACTGGAGTTGGTCGAGCTTTGAAGTCGAGGAAGTTGACACCTCGTTTTATTGGTCCTTATCAGATTTTAGAGAGGATAGGGGAGGTAGCCTATCGTATCGCTTTACCGCCGTCGCTTGCGAATTTGCATGAAGTTTTTCATGTGTCTCAGTTGAGGAGGTACATTCATGATCCGTCGCATGTAGTCCAAGTAGATGATGTACAGGTGAGAGATAACCTGACTGTTGAAACATCACCTATGAGGATCGAGGATCGAGAGTTGAAGCAGTTGCGGGGTAAAGATATTGCCTTGGTGAAGGTAGCTTGGGGAGGACCAGCAGGTGGCAACGTGACTTGGGAACTGGAGAGTAAGATGAAGGAGTCTTACCCAGAGTTGTTCGCTTGAGGTATGTTTTCGAGGACGAAAACTCTTTTAGTGGGGGAGAGTTGTAACACCCCGATAATAATAAAATAATTATTTAAATTGAGTTAATAATTTATTTATTAATTTAATTAAATAATTGGAAATTTTATTATTATTATTTTTGGATTATTATTATTATTCGGAAAATATATATAAGTTGGAATTTAGAAAAATCCCATTTTTGGTAAAAAGGTTATTTTCACGTGAAAAAGGAAAAGAGACGGAAAGGGAAAAAAAGGGCAAAGAGCCAGAGAACGAAGGTTGAAGGAAGGAAAAGCTTAGAGCTCAGAGATTTGCCGGAATTGACTCAGGTAAGGGGGGTTTATCATCGATTAATGGGTATTATGGGATAATATGTGATAGGTAGTGAGAAACCATTGATTTGCCTCTGATTGAATGATATATGATGAATTTGTGAACTTTTGGGGATGAACGAAATTGGGAGTAAAATTGAAGAAATTCGTAGGAATTAGAGGTAGAAAGGTTAGCAATTTGTGAAATCGAAAGTGTATGATTCGTGGTAGATGAGATGAATGAATTGTGTGTAAAATTTGGATTGTAGAAGGTTGAATTGGATAGATCTCATAGCAGAGAAAGCCATAGCAGATCTGGGCATTCTGGCTTCTGGTCATACGCGTATGGCACTAGGCAATACGCGTATGAGATGGCTGGTACGCGTATGGGTGAGGCCTTACGCGTATGGGTGAGGGAAATGATATTTTGAACGTAGATTTGTCTCTGTTGATACGCGTATGGGAGAGAGGTACGCGTAGCATACGCGTATGAGACTGATGATACGCGTATGGGTTGGGCGAGGAAACGCGCCATACGCGTATGGGCATAGGCAATACGCGTATGGGCAGACTTGTGGTTTTTCTGAACTGTTGTTGTGCAGTTTTTGGTTGTTTAGGCTGAGTGATGTAACTTAGCTGATGTATGACGTAGTAGGGATCATTTCCCGTTGTTTTGAGTAGTATAGGTATTAGTAGAGTGTGCTAATACTGTGTTGATTATGCGGCATGATATGATATGCTTTTGTGATAAAATGTGTTGATGATGTGTGATGGTATGCATGATGTGGTGAATGTATCAGTTATGTATGCATTTATGAATAGACTGTTTTATGGCTTAGAGTGTGAGCATATGTCTATTCTTGAGTTGTTGTTGTTGTTGCATTGCTAGGTGATTAGCATGCATATTGTGGCCTTTATGGTGGTAGCTAATTCCCATGGTGAGGAATTAGTGATGTTAGTCATTTTGGACTGTTGTTGATATTTGCATGCTAGGTGAATTAGCGTGCATAGCATGGCCCATTTGGGGTGGTAGCTAATTCCCATGGTGAGGAATTAGTGATGTGAGTCACTAGGTCTCAAATGAGTGGGACTAGTGAGCTTGGCAGCCGTACCTGGATTTGGTCGGTGAAGTTGAACTATATGTTCATGAATAGTCGGTACCGCATGCATGGAGTCTCATTGCATAATATATGTATGGCGTATAATATGAATGGATGTATTCCAATATTATACGTGTGTTTGTGTTGGTGTTGAGTATTATGTTGAGTTGATGTGCTGTTACTGAATATATGTTTGGATTAGGGTGATGAAATGTGTTAAACTTACTTAGCATTACATAATGTTTTATAATGCTTATCATATTGATTGAGGAACTCACCCTTACAACTATTTTTCAGGTAACGAGCAATGAGTTGAGTAGAAGTTAATGCTTGGAGTCTAGTGTAGTCTCCTTAGTGGGTCGTGCTCTGATAGATGTAACATCGGGAGGGAACCTTTGAATTATGTTGTTAATGATTGTTGAACCAGTTTACATGTAGTATGTTACATGTTTTGATTGATTTGATTTATATCCGCTGCGATTTATGCGAATGTTTAATTGATTAAATAAAGAGCATGACAGTTATTTTGGAACATGGTGTGAATGATTGTGTGACACCCTTAACTGCATAATTACTCTGATATATGTTTATTATTTTAATTAAATAACTGGGGTATTTTAGAAGGGTGTTACAACACCTAATTATGAAGGTCCATTCGTGGTCAAGAAGGTCTTCTCTGGTGGAGCCTTGTTGCTAACGACCATGGATGGCGAGGATTTTCCATCCCCTGTGAATGCGGATGCAGTTAAAAAATACTTCGTGTAAAGAGACTCGCTGGACGAAAAGAATAAAATAGTCCAGGCAAAAATGGGCATCCCGGCGAACCAAAAACAGAAAGAAAGGTTCGGGCAAAAATTAGGGATAAAAAGAAAGATGTACACCCGGCAAGTCGAAAACCTGTGAAGGCGACTTGGGCAAAAATGGGTATCCCGGTGGATTGAAAACCCGAAAGGGCGGTCCAGGCAAAAGAGGGATTGAAACGAACAACTGCGTCTGGCATGATCGTTTGCGCTTTGGTTAAAGCATCATGGATAATACCCGGTGGGGATCAATCAGAAACGTCTTGTTCAGAAGGCAGAGAGCACGGAGAGTCTGAGGACATATGGGGTGTAACCGAGTTGGAACTCGATGAGATCACGGGTTTCACATTGCCATTAGGATAGATTTTTCCTTTTGTGCGCAATTACCTCTTTTCAGGAATTGCTCCCTTTGTATTGCTCAATTTGAAGCCACACTTTTCCAATCAATAAAATGCATATTCAGTCAAATAATTTTGTTTTTGTTTTTCATTACCGCTTTGATTGCAAAAACATCCAGATATTTTTGATAAAGAATCTTGCATTTTAAGACATACAGGTCCCTTCCAATGCATGTTTATAAGATTGAAAACTGGAAATCTTATTCGGAAGGTTGAGTGACCCAAGTGTTGAAATCTTGACACGCCTGGGGCACGGTTTTATCTAACGATCTGTTTTGCAGGAACTGTTAGATGTTTTCACTCACTTGCAGGTTGTGATGTGGAAGCTGTTGCAAAGCCAATTCCCATGGAGTCCAGTCAGGGACGAATGAATATGAATAGTGAAGAGACGTTGAGACGTGCGACGATCCTTGAATTAATCAAGAAGAATCTTCAAAGTCGGGAGATTGGAAAGTCTGTAGAAATTCCCCGCAGGGTCCAGTCAGGGACGAATGAATGGGTAAGAGAAGCGATGAGAAGACGTTGAGACGTACGACGATCCTTGGAAATTAATCAAGAAGACTCTTCAAAGTCGGCAAATTGAAAAGTCTGGATAATCCCCAGAAGTTCGCTCTCCGTCGAGCGCGGAGCGGTTGGGAATACAAGATGATGGAGCAGAAAAGGTCCAGACGAGTCTGGGAGTTCTCGAAAGTGGAAAGCTGATACGAGATTGGGAGGCGGATACCGTGGTTCGATGAGTCGACGGGTGTTCTGTACCAACTTTTCTCATTTCCCCAGCTATATCCCCAGCAGAGTCGCCAGCTGTCGCATCCGCGAAAAAAACAACCGGCGGGCTGAAACAAAAACAACACAGAGCCGCCACCGAGCGTTTCCTTTCCCTCTTTGGGATAAATAACGCACGGTGGCGGCTCTGTGTTGTTTTTGTTTCAGCCCGCCGGTTGTTTTTTTCGCGGATGCGACACTAGGTTAAGAGAAGGTGGTCAAAATTTGGGGTACGACACACACAATAATCATTATTACATGATTCTCATCACATTAATGCTGGTGTCGAAAATATGAGATAACAAATTGCCTCCAAAATGTCATGTTTCAATTTTAGATTGAAATTTAGAAAGGTGGCATTTTCAATGTATTTTTTACACTGCTCTAACTCCTCCGCTGATATCATTGTCATCATTACCACTTTACTACGTGTTGTCATTTTCAGATTTTTTCTCTCTTTAGAATCCCATAATTGCTTCTAGTTTTTAGGAGATCATACTTTTGAACGTCTCATTAATTTTTCCACTCACATGAATTTTTACACCTCTTTAACAACTCTCCCACTTCTCAAGACATGAAGCAATCTATATTACCATGTTTTTGCAAAGTGTCTGCCACAGGGAAAGAAAGAAACTCTATAAATATCTCCATAACACTCTCATTTCATCTTCTTCACTTTCGCTCTTCACACATTGCATATAGAAAAAACCCTTTTTTATTCACAATAAGTTTATGCAAACTTCAACAATGGCAGCTAACACCCCATCCAACAAGTTCGATACTAAGAAGAATCCAATGGCTTACACGATTTTGCCATCAGAAAATGATGAAGGTAGGGATTTCGTTCCTAAACCGCCATTGACTAAAGAGAAAATATCCATTTGGAAAAAGCAGGTACTCATTCCTTTTACACTTTTTGGTAAAGTGTTAGCCTTCTTAAGACCACACCCAACTGCTAATTCTTAACTTAAAAAGGTAAAAAACATTTTTTCCTTGTTATCTCGTTACCATGCCCTAAACGTTCAAAGAACACTCTATCGACTTATCCTTTATGGAGATACTTGCGCGTGTCTTTTGATCTACACATCCTACCCAAAGCAAATAATACCTTGCCTGGCTCAATAAAGTCGAAAGTGAAAAACAAAAATAGTGGGAAAATTTAGACATCTTTGACATGATAAAAAATTCTCGAACTGGCCCTAGGTATAACCCAGCCATGTTACTCGCGTCAATCTTCTTTTGGGAAGGTTCGACCAACACTTTTCAGTTCCCTTATGGAATGTTTACGCCAACTTTATTTGACGTAGTAGCCTTCACGAGACTGAACCCCTTTGGTAAAACCTTCACCCACACTATAGAAAATGATCACAAATTCATTATCGAGCACTTCAACTTTAAGAACTTCATTATCGACAATCATGATAAGCAACTTGAATATGTTGATAAATGCCCAAAAATGGATAATATTTGCTTATGAAAAATAGCATTTATCGAACCAAGGAAATACTTATTCATGAAATTATACACACTTTGCCAAGAAAATGACACTTCTAATGATGTGTGGTTAATTATGGCAGGAATAGATCAAAGGAAGGAAAAAGCAAATCAAAAAGCATGTCCTGTTTCGCTACGCGAATTCTTGTTCGCTTAGCGAAACCAAGTCAGAAGCAAAGCACCTAGGTTCGCTAGTGTAAGACCCCAATTTTGACCCTAAGATCCCTCATGCTATCTCATCATATACATTAGCATTGGGATCATACCTTGGCATCCTCCTTACTCCTTACTCATTAGGTTTGCATTGGGAGAGATCACCAAGCACCATTTGATTGCATCATACTTTTTATTTTATCATCTATACTAACTAAAATACCAAAAATATGTCTTTGCATTTGTCTAACTCTTTTGTAGGTAAGGCACATGATCACCTTTGATCCATCAAGCTCATATATAGGGTTTAAGACCCTCATGGCTAAGACCTCAATCAATAATTGGTCTACAATGCATTTATACATCATATATGAGTCCCTATGATCTTTACATGTTAATTTGGTCAAGAAAGCATAAAGAGTTTGGAATTGGTTTGCCTTGGAAACCCTAGTTCATCCGGGTATCTTGTGTAACTTCCTCACCAAGCTTCTTCAACATTTGATCAAATACTTTAAGGGATACTTCAAATTTCATCATCTTATGCATATATGATCTCCCATGAGTCCCAAAAGTTAAGATAATTTCAAGCTAGCAAGTTGGTTGATGGTGGTTGACCAGAGGATTTCATCTGATCAAAACTAGGGTCCCTTAGACCCTATCTCCTACAATTTTTATCATATGAAAATGATTCCAAGATAAAAGTTACTCTAAAATACATTCCAAACAATGTTTATGTTGAGGTCTAGATCTAGTTTTGCTTGGAAAGTCATTTTTTATGTTGAAAGATTATAGGTCATTTTGTCTAAACCCTAATTTGGAGGTCAACTTCCCAAGGCCATAACTTGCTAAATTTTTATGAGATAAGATATTTCCAAGTTGCACAATCAAATTAAAGGTGTCTACTTTAACTTTTATGTTTGGATGAAGAGCTAATTCAACTTTTATGAGCATGTGATATGAGGATACATTATAGGTCATTTTGGACCAATACCATTGAACAAGTGATTTTCCTCAAATTCAAAAATTCATAACTCCTTCATATAAAATCCAAATGAGGTCACATTTGTGACCATTTTTAAGAACTTTAAAACAGATACAACTTTGATGAAGGAACGTTTCTCATTTGAAGCTCACATAAAAAGTTAGCCAAGGTGGAATAAATGAACATATGACTTGACACTTAGAAAATATTTTGATATGTTAAAATTTCTAAACTTCCACCTCAAAATTTACCATGATACAAGCTTCAAATGGAAAAGTGTTCAACATAAGAGTTGTTCCTCTTAATCTAAACTTTCCAAAAAGTTCAATGTCATCCATTTTGGACAAGATTTGAATGGTCTGCACGTGGCTTGAACATGGCATCATCATTTGGCAAAATCAAAGCTTCAAACAGCTGTGTACGATTGCCTTACATCCCAAGTTGATTTCAGACTCATTCACACTTGATTATGGACCTAAAGGAGTGACTTCATGGGCCTGTACACGTCCATGCAAGCATGCATCATCCATTGCCAAATTTGGAAATTCAATTTGAAGGTGCAAATAACATGTGATTCAGCTATAAATAGAAGCCTCTAGGTTCAGAATTGAGGATCCCTTCGCACCCACCAGCTTTGCTCCAAGACCCCAAGCCCTTCCATTTGAAAGGATAATCCTGAGAATTTTCTTTGAAGATTGAGTTTGAATCCCACTGTTTTGAGATTCAAAACTCCAGGGATCCAAAGCCTTTGGTTGATTCTAATCTACTTCTGCAAGCTTCCTGAGTGAGATCAAGCACGAATCAAAGCAAAAGCAAGTGAGTTCTGACCTGCATTGAAGGTATTTTCCAGAAATTCTCATCTCTTCGATTCTCACTCAGTTCTCCATAATTCTCTTGGTTCCTTGATTGTTTGAAGTCCTACCAATATAGGATAGAAGATTAAGTTGCTTTGAGGTCAAATCGAAGCAACTCATATCATGTACCTCAAATTTCAACTCCATGTATCTCTCAATATGCTTGGAGTTAGGATGAATTGAGGCCATATTCGTGATCAGTGCCATTTTTACTTTAAAATCATGTCCTTCTTTTTTATTTTAGTGATGGTTATGATTGGATCAGTCCGGTGAGGCTCGCCTGAGAAGGTGACAAGAGATTTGCTCTGGTGGTGAGTTGGAAAGGTCTAGAGCCACATGATCTATTCAAATTGTTTTAATCACGAGCGTTGGTTTTGATTACTTGTTTTGTGGCGCACTGACTCAAGTCCACCATGGAACGTGCGCTTGTGGCCACTTGATCTGCCACCTCAATTAATGAGGGAGATCAAGTGGTCCACTTTTTTTCTAATTATTTGAATTTCATTTTAATTGTGTTATTTTCATTAATTCATATTAATTTTAATATTGATCCAAAAAATATGAGAGGTTCACCAATTTTTTTAAAATAAAATCCTCTTTCATTTTCTAAATTAAAATTATTTTTTGGATCATTATTAATATTTTTCATGATTTAATTTATTTTGTGAATATTTTTAATTGTTTAAAAATAGTTTTAAGTTTCCAAAAATTATGAAATTTTTTCTCCAAGGTCCTTTGACCTTGTTTGACCTATGATAAATCTCATGCCCATTTCTTTGGTGTTTTTATGAGGTTTTAGGAAATTGACCAACCATTATTTAATTTAATACATATTTTGATTATTTTTAATTGTTTAAATGCCAAATAAATTGTGTAGAGCCATTTTAATTGACTTGTTGAGTTTGACTTGTGTTGTTGGGCCTTGGTCAAGGTTGATTTGACTTTGTTAGGTTAAGATCATTGGATTTAGTGGATTGTTGAAATGCACATTTCATCTCCCAAAATGAAGAATGATACTAATTTGGTAAAAGTCCTCCTTTGACCAATTTGTGTTGATTCCATTCCCCCTCCCTCTTCATCTCATTCCCATTCTTTATTCATTCATGTCATGGACCAATGATATCTCTATATCCTAAGGCTAGTTGATTGCAAAATCAACATGAGTATGGATGAGATTAGGTTCACCACTTTACATATTCTTTTGGTGTGTGGTATGTTTCATGAGCATAGTCTATTATACTATGTCTCTAACATGCATTAACACCAAGATTCTATTGCCAGACCTCAAATAGTTGTGACTTCTACATAAGTCCAATTACGATTGCTTAACATAGCGCTAAATTTGTGACACAAAAAGGCATAACATTCTAGTAAGTGAGATTGTAAGTCTCTCCTCTTTCATGGTATTGTATGGAAACATGGCCTTTTTTCCTTCCTTTGGAAGATGTCTTCGCTCAAGGATCCATGCTTGTGATAAGTCAGAAGCAAAGCACCTAGGTTCGCTAGTGTAAGACCCCAATTTTGAGCCTAAGATCCCTCATACTATCTCATCATATGCATTAACATTGGGATCATACCTTGGCATCCTCCTTACCCCTTACTCATTGGGATTTCATTGGGAGAGATCACCAAGCACCATTTGATTGCATCATACTTTATATTTTATCATCTTTACTAACTAAAATACCAAAAATATGTCTTTGCATTTGTCTAACTTATTTGTAGGTAAGGCACATGATCACATTTGATCCATCAAGCTCATATCTAGGGTTTAAGACCCTTATGGCTAAGACCTTAATCAAGAATTGGTCTACAATGGCTTTATACATCATATATGAGTCCCTATGATATTTAAATGTTATTTTGGTCAAGAAAGCATCAAGAGTTTGGAATTGGTTTGCCTTGGAAACCCTAGTTCATCTGGGTATCTTGTGTAACTTCTTCACCAAGCTTCTTCAACATTTGATCAAATAATTCAAGGGATACTTCAAATTTCATCATCTTATGCATATATGATCTCCCACGAGTCCCAAAAGTTAAGATAATTTCAAGCTAGCAAGTTGGTTGATGGTGGTTGACCAGAGGATTTCATCTGATCAAAACTGGGCCCCCCTAGACCCCATCTCCTACAATTTTTATCATATGAAAAAGATTCCAAGATAAAATTTACTCTAAACAACATTCCAAACAACTTTTATTTTGAGGTATAGATCTATTTTTGCTTGGAAAGTCACTTTTTATGTTGAAAGATTATAGGTCATTTTGTCTAAACCCTAATTTGGAGGTCAACTTCCCAAGGCCATAACTTGCTCAATTTTTATTATATAAAATATTTCCAATTTGCATAATCAAATTAAAGGTGTCTACTTCAACTTTAATATTTGGAGGAAGAGTTAATTCAACTTTTATGAGCATGTGATATGAGGATACATTATAGGTCATTTTGGACCAATACCATTGAACAAGTGATTTTCCTCAACTTCAAAAATTCATAACTCCTTCGTATAAAATCCAAATAAGGTCACATTTGTGACCATTTTGAAGAACTTTGAAACAACTACAACTTTGATGAAGGAATGTTTCTCATTTGAAGCTCACATAAAAAGTTAGCCAAGGTGGAATAAATGAACATATGACTTGACACTTAGAAAATATTTTGATATGTTAAAATTTCCAAACTTCCACCTTAAAATTTACCATGATATAAGCTTCAAATGGAAAAGTGTTCAACATAAGAGTTGTTCCTCTTGATCTAAACTTTTCAAAAAGTTCAATGTCATCCATTTTGGACAAGATCTGAATGGTCTGCGCGTGGCTTGAACATGGCATCATCATTTGGCAAAATCAAAGCTTCAAACAGCTGTGTACAATTGCCTTGCATTCCAAGTTGATTTCAGACTCATTCACACTTGATTATGGACCTAAAGGAGTGACTTCATGGGCCTGTACACGCTCATGCAAGCATGCTCATCCATTGCCAAATTTGGAAATTCAATTTGAAGGTGCAAATAACATTTGATTCAGCTATAAATAGAAGCCTCTAGGTTCAGAATTGAGGATCCCTTCACGCCAGCTTTGCTCCAAGACCCCAAGCCCTTCCATTTTAAAGGATAATCCTGAGAATTTTCTTTGAAAGTTGAGTTTGAGTCTCACTGTTTTGAGATTCAAAACTCCAGGGATCCAAAGCCTTTGGTTGATTCTAATCTACTTCTGCAAGCTTCCTGAGTGAGATCAAGCATGAATCAAAGCAAAAGCAAGTGAGTTCTGACCTGCATTGAAGGTATTTTCCAGAAATTTTCATCTCTTCAATTCTCACTCAGTTCTCCATAATTCTCTTGGTTCGTTGATTGTTTAAAGTCCTACCAATATAAGATAGAAGATTGAGTTGTTTTGAGGTCAAATCGAAGCAACTCATATCATGTACCTCAAATTTCAACTCCATGCTTGGAGTTAGGATGAATTGAGGCTAGATTCGTGATCAGTGCCGTTTTTACTTTAAAATCATGTCCTTCCGTTTTATTTTAGTGATGGTTATGATTGGACTAGTCCAACGAGGCTCGCCTGAGAAGGTGACAGGAGATTTGCTCCGGTGGTGAGTTGAAAAGGTCCAGAGCCACATGATCTATTCAAATTGTTTTAATCACGATCCTTGGTTTTGATTACTTGTTTTGTGGCGCGCTGACTCAAGTCCACCATGGAACGCGCGCTGGTGGCCACTTGATCTGCCACCTCAATTAATGAGGGAAATCAAGTGGTCCACATTTTTTCTAATTATTTGAATTTCATTTTAATTGTGTTATTTTCATTATTTCATATTAATTTTAATATTGATCCAAAAAATATGAGAGGTTCACCAATTTTTTTAAATAAAATTCTCTTTCATTTTCTAAATTAGAATTATTTTTTGTATCATTATTAATATTTTTCTTGATTTAATTGATTTTGTGAATATTTTTAATTGTTTAAAAATAGTTTTAAGTTTCCAAAAATTATGAAATTTTTTCTCCAAGGTCCTTTGACCTTGTTTGACCTATGATAAATCTCATGGCCATTTCTTTGGTGTTTTGATGAGGTTTTAGGAAGATGACCAACCATTATTTAATTTAATGCATATTTTGATTATTTTTAATTGTTTAAATGCCAAATAAATTGTGTAGAGCCATTTTAATTGACTTTTGTTGTTGGGCCTTGGTCAAGGTTGATTTGACTTTGTTAGGTTAAGATCATTCGATTTAGTGGATTGATGAAATGTACATTTCATCTCCCAAAATGAATGAATGATCTTAATTTGGTAAAAGTTCTCCTTTCACCAATTTGTGTTGATTCCGTTTCCCCTCCCTCTTCATCTCATTCCCATTCTTAATTCATTCATGTCATGGACCTATGATATCTCTATATCCTAAGGATAGTTGATTGCAAAATCAACATGAGTATGGATGAGATTAGGTCCACCACTTTGCATATTCTTTTTGTGTGTGGTATGTTTCATGAGCATAGTCTATTATACTATGTCTCTAACATGCATTAACACCAAAATTCTATTGCCCGACCTCAAATAGTTGTGACTTCTACATAAGTCCAATTATGATTGCTTAACATAGCGTAAATTTTTTGACACAAAAAGGCATAGCATTCTAGTAAGTGAGATTGTAAGTCTCCCCTCTTTCATGGTATTGTATGGAAACTTGGCCTTTTTTCCTTCCTTTGGAAGACGTCTTGGCTCAAGGATCCATGCTTGTGATAAGTGGGTTGAGTGTTCTCCAAAGAATGACTTAAACAAAACAAAGCAAAAGCAATACTAACTTCTAATCAACTAGCAACTAACATTTAATTTCAAGTCATTTACTTTTATGCACTTTAAATTTTAAGCTTTTATTCATTTGCCATTATTCATACCATTCAATTTGTTTACTTTAATTCCATTTTCACTTTGCCCACTTGGGTAATATTTTGTGATATTGTGTTTGTATATACTTGTTTGTTTATGTGGTCTTTTGACCTTAATGTACATAATAATAACAAAAACCCTAAAAAACATTTTGTGTGGACTGTTGGTTTGATATGAGACTATTGGATTTCGAATCTACGCAACACTCCCTATGCAAAGGACTTGGCCAATGCCAACTTTCATGAAACCAAGTGCTTGTGAAGTGAACATTCATCTGATATAATGTTGAAGATCCATTTAAGTTCATCTGCAATATGATCATATTGAAGCTGTTATTTTGAATCTATGTCTTATGCCATCTTTGAAGCTATTCTGATACATGGGAAATTTTGAAGAAGATCATGGAGTTTCTAAGCTTGGATGTGGATATCTTTATTTGATGCCTTGATCTTCATCTTGCTATTTGTGTATTGATATTGCTTGATTCTAAAGTCCAAGGGATATTTAGGTTTCTATATGACATTTTTGTTTATTGGATTGCAGCCCATTGGTCAGATCTTTTCAACTCTCAACTTTTAAATTTGTGCTTAGGATTAGTCTCTTCATCTCTTCCCCACTTCTTTAATTTCAAAATCTCTCCCTCCTTTTAAAATCTTCTTTGCTTGTGTTTTCTAAACTTAGACCATATTGCAAACTAGAAACTTTGGCCCTATGCCATTACATTTTCAAACTTATTTTCTTAATCAAACTTGTAAATAAACTTAACTATACTTGACTTAAAATTTCAAAAGCCAAAAAGAACTAACATCCATTCAAACCATTTTTGGCCTTTTGTGCCTTTTTTAAACTTAAAATTTTGTTAAAAGCAATGCACTCACTTTGAAATTGATACCACGAACTACGAGATTTTGATCCCTTATTTTATGTTGGTAAGTAGGCACAAGTCCGAAGGTCTTGCCAAACAAAAATATAATTAATGAATTCTTTTCTCATCTCCCCATTCTATTTATTGCAAGCATCATTTGTACAAAAACACATATGCACACAAGAAAGGGCTCCCTAGGAGTACCTAGGACACTTTGGGTGCTAACACCTTTCCTCTGTGTAACCAACCCCCTTACCTATAATCTCTGGCATTTTATTAGTTTTGATTTGAAAACTTCTTATCTTTTGGGTTTTGTTCGTACTTTTACATTTTCCCTTGGAAACAATAAAAGCGCGGTGGCGACTCTGGTTTTATTGACATCTAACTTATCCATAGCTTGATGGTCATGAATTTACCGCTATAGAAATTAAGTGACGACTCTGCTGGGGAGTAGTCTCCAATGGGTTTAGCCTACTTTTGTGTGTGTATATAATTGTATATTTGATGTATGTATGTGTGTGTGTATGATATAATCTGCTTGTTGTGCTTGGTGATCTTTGAGTGATGAGATAAGTTCTAACCCGAACTTGAGTGCAATTAAGATAAGAGGATGGTATAGTCATGTTCGACTTGTGTGGAGTAGTCCTTAACAAGTTGGTTTGAGACCCGTCTACTCAGTGGAGACCCTTTTGGAGTTATGAATGTCACACAAGTTATTTGTGGCTAGGCATTACTATCTCTGATTTGGGGTCCGAGAAGCTAAGGACCGTAGAACATTTAACCCATCTTGGCCTATTTAGGATGTAGTGCGGAGACTGTTCAAATGTAGACTTGATAACAGTTGTTACGCGATACTACACTCAGACGGGTTTCTCTTGAGAATATTATGGATTGATGAGTCAGTCATCCTAACCTGTAATATCCGATAGATGGAATTAAGACTCTGGGAACTTTTTAGAACATGATCTATAGGTTTTATCCCTAGTTCACTCCTTTGGGATGGTCCTTACCCAGACTCTGTGCTCGTGACTCACAATAAACCCTTGATTCTTGGTTGATCCAATCAAGTCTTGTCAATATCAATGGAACTTGGGTGTTGATAAGGTGTAAACCATAATCCACCAAAATGGATGATTCATCTTGACAATGACTTGATTCATCCCTTGACCTTTGTTTGTTTGCCTTGTGTGTGATCCCTTATTTGTGATTGTTGCATTCATGCATTCATGCGCATCATAACATTTATCACACGATTTTTTTTTCAAGGAACTTAGGTCTTATTTGCAAATATTTTCAGACCATGGATTGTGGACGAAGGAACACTAAGAAGTACAGTTTCAGTTGTCTCGACTTGAAAGAGTTAAGGAAGATATCATCTTTTGTATTAGATCCCTTAAACTTCAAACAACGTCATGGGAATCTTCTATCTGTGTTATCTATTGATGTGGTTGAAGGACTCTTGAGTGTGTTGGTTCAGTTTTATGACCCTCTCTACCGTTGCTTCACTTTTCCTGATTATCAGCTTGTGCCTACGTTGGAGGGGTACGCCCATATCTTGGGAATACGTGTTTCTGATAAAGTGCCCTTTAGTGGATTGGAAGAGATTCCCAAATCTCATATTATTGCTGAAGCTCTTCACTTGAAGAAGTCTTAGATAGAGGCTCATTGGATGAAGAAAGGAGGACTATTTGGGTTGACTTCTGAGTTCCTCATCAAGGAAGATACCGCCTTTGCTCAAGCTGGTAGTGTAGATGCTTTCGAATCTATCTTTGTGTTGCTCATCTATGGTTTGGCTTTGTTCCCTAACATTGACGATTTTATTGATGTTAACGCCATTAGAATTTTCTTGATTGGGAATCCTATGCCTACTCTGTTAGGAGATATGTACTTCTCTTTACATTTGAGGAATTCTAAAGGTGGTGGAATGATTGTGTGTTGTGTTCCTCTCCTGTACAAGTGGTTTATTTCGCACTTGCCTCAGACGCCTGCTTTTGTGGAGAACAAACAATGTCTATGATGGTCTCAGAGACTTATGTCTCTTACTAATGATGATATAGTTTGGTATGATCCTTCATTAAGCAGTTTGGATATTATTGATTGTTGTGGTGAATTCTCTAACGTGCCTCTCATTGGTACACAGGGAGGAATTAACTACAACCCTGCTTTGGCTTGTTGTCAACTTGGGTTACCCTTGAGAGACAACCCTAATAACACTTTGTTAGAAGGTCTTTTCTATCAAGAGGGTAAAGATCCCCAACATTTGAAGCAGAATGTTGTGCATGCTTGGCATAATGTGCATAGGAAAGGAAGATCCGAGCTTGGTCCGCGCAATTGTGTAGCCTTGGAAGCTTACACTCTTTGGGTGAAGAAGAGAGCTTTGGAGTTGAAGATGCCTTATGAATGTGAAAGACCTATGTGTATGGTTATGGTTGAGCCATTAACTCTCCCTAACCTAGATGTAGAGGAGTTGGAAGACGCGCTCGCCAAGATGAAGCAAGAGAAGGATATGTGGGAAGAACATTTCCATCCTTTGAGAAGAAAGTGTGAGGAGCTGCAACTTGAGTCTAAGGACAAAGATGCACTTATTGAGCTACTTGAAGACCGAGTAACAAAGAGACAGAGAGAACCAGAGGTTTCATCTTCCTCTAGTATGCCTCAACCTTCCACTGCTTCGAAGAATATTGTTGATCAACTTGTCCTTGAGAAGACTCAGATGAAGGCTTCTTTTGAGACCGAGATTCGACGCATTCGAAGGAAGTACGCGCCTGCGGCTAGATCTTCTAACATTGTTGTTAGGGATCCTTAGGATGGCTAGTCTCTTTTTCTCTTGTATTTTCATTTGGTTTCTAAAATTGTACTCAGTGTAATCCTTCCAATTATATAAATAAAAGAGATTTTTTATGGTCAATCAAATTGTTACAATTGTTATTATTATATATCTACAAATAAAATAGTAAGTTCCTTGAAAAATAAAAATAATCAAGCATTGTATTTCATGCATCATTTGCATAGCAGGTTTCTCTTTCGCCAGATGTCTTATTGGTATTTCTTCTGTGCTTCAGCCAAGCCGACTCATTGATACAATACTCGCGCCAATCACTCAAAGATTATGAAACATCTAGAGCAAGAGAACAGAGACTTGAAGGACGAGATCATCCGCCTGACTTCCATGATGGAGTCAGTCCTAGCTGCTCAAAGCCAATCTTCTCCAACGCCTGCAACTCCTCCTTCTTAGAGGACTGTTATTTCAGAGGTGTCTACCTCTACCATTCCTTCTACTGCTGCTCATTTTGCGCCTAACATGCCTGCCAGATTCCTGTGGGGAATGCCACCCAATTTTGTGCCCGAGGGTTTCGCACCTACTTTTGCTTCCATGCTGACATCTAGCCCGGTCATGTCTGTGCCGCCACCAGTTGTGCATACTCTACCCCGTGTGGAAGACACCATCTATCATTCTGAGCCGTTTGAGGGTCCTGATGTGTATGAGAAGATGGACGAAACGAAAGATCAATTCCTTGAGCTGCGAAAGGAGTTGAAGACTTTAAGGGGTAAAGATCTGTTTGGTAAGAGTGCCGCGGAGCTATGTTTGGTTCCAAATGTGAAAATCCCCGTGAAGTTCAAAGTGCCTGACTTTGAAAAGTACAAAGGGAATACTTGTCCACTCAGTCATCTTATGATGTACGCCAGAAAGATGTTGACGCAAACTGATAATGATCAGTTATTGATCCATTATTTTCAAGACAGCTTGACGGGTGCCGCTTTGAGGTGGTACATGGGCTTGGATAGTGTGAGCATCCGCATGTTCAATGATTTGGGCAAATCATTTATGAATGTAACACCTCAAAATTTGCCCTCCTCTCTTGGGACTAGCTTAGCATGTTGCATTTCATCTTTTAGGACATTAGTCATTGCATCTTTGCATATCATGTGGAAACAATGAGCAAGTCATCCTCCATAGTCTTTCTCAGAAGATAAAGAGGTTAAAAGATTCAAGCCTGAGGGTCTCATGGAATTGATCACTAGCCGTCTTAAGGTTTGTGCTTCCATTAGGGTTTCTTGGTTCCTCAAGGAGATTGATCATCATCTTGGTTGAAATGGTACATCACCATCATCAGGGTCTTATCATCACCAAGAGGTCCATTATTCCTGATCAGGTTCCTTGGGATTAGGGTTTTGATCTCTGGTCAACCCTAATCAGTTGAACTATGCCAGACAGGGTTTTTCGAGAAGATGAGGTCTTCATTGAGATGGGGATCATCACATGGTTTTATTGAGCTTGTATAAACTAGGGTTTCATTTTGGAGCCATTTCATCAGAAGATTGAGGCTCAAATTCATCTGTGCATAGCCAAGTCATCTATCAACTGAAAAAAGTCAACCACAAGTCAACTATTGGATTTGGAGGTGGGAAGTGGTTAGAAATACTTCATTCATGTTCAAACAAGTCTCATTTGACATTTCAAACATCAACATTGAAGAAAATAAAGTCGGGACAAAACTTTCCAAAAATAGAAAGTGACCTGTAATTTGAAATTGCCAAAAATGGAAAGGTTTTCAACTCAAGATTACATCATCAAGAATGCTTCAAATGAAATTTTGTTGAACATGAAAGTTGTAGATCTTGTTCTCCCATTTCCAAAAAGTCCAAGATCATGAATTTCTCATGTATGGTTGAAGAGATATGGATCAATCTTGGGCAAGTGAACATTGAACTTCAAAGGAGCATAACTTTCAAACCATAAGTCCAAATGAGATGGCTCTTTTTGCAACATTCTCCTTTTAACCTCTAGTTTCCAAAATTGGCATTACATGGCATGCATTCCATTCACATAAATATTTGAAAATTCAATGCATTTTTGGAGGGAAAAATAGAATTTGAAATGTGTGCATTATTTGAACATGGCATTACTTCCATTGGCTTTAAAACATCATTTTGAGTGAAATCAAGGCCAAATTCATACTGTTCACATGCCATTGCCTTGCATAAGGGTGAAAAATCATTTTTGCAAAACACCTCCAAACTTAACCATTTTTCATTAGCACTTGGTTTAACTTAATTAATCATGATTAGTGAAGCATATATAACACAAATCCTAACAGAATTCAACACATTTTCCAATTCTAGATCTAGAATTTCCAAAGTCTCTCAAAATTCTCTCATTTTTTTTCCAAATTTCTTCACATCTCATGCATTTTTCTTGATCAATCCATCATCTAGTATCATTATGGAGCAAGATTGAATCAAGATTCAAGTGATTTCGTGTAGTTTGAAGCATATTCAAAGCTTGATTTCATCAATGGTGGAATCAAAGTTCTGTTGAATCAAGAGCAATTGGACCTCGATCTCCATTCCAAACACTTGTACAAGCTTGTTAGAGGAAGATTGAAGCATTGCAAATGCTTGATTCATCAAATTCCAATTCTGCTCATCAAGAGGTCACAAATTCGAGTCTCTCTTTTCTTGAAATTGTTATGCTATACTTGTAGATCTTGCAATGCTTGTGATTCTGAGCTTTGAACCACTAAAATCCATGCATTATTGAACAAGTTATGGTGATTTAAAGTTTTGTGCATGAAACTTAATTTGTTCGATTCTCTTTGGATATGATGTTTTAAGCTTAGTTATCAATTGATTCATGCTCTATAATGAAAGATCTATCCATTAGTATGTTTAATTTTAAAATCTGGAACGATTGTTCTTGAGTGATTGTTGGTGTTACTGTTCATGTCGCGTGCACGTTGAAGAAGATGAACACAGGCAATAGGCAACGGGTTTTTTTGGAGGTTAAAGCGTGGCCTTAGGCACGCGCTAGGGCAAGGCGCTGATTGGCTGCATGGATTTGCCATGCAGCGCGCCAATTCACAATTTCAAATATGCAGGCGGTTCGATTCCAGCCTGTGGAGTTTTTCAAATGCTCTCTCCATATTTTTTCCATGCCATTCCATATGCACTACATGATTTTTTATTTTTTTCTTTAACTTTCAAAATTCATAACAAATAAAATAATGATCCAAAAATTGTGTGGTTTTTTGCATTAGGTCACATTTTTTGTCTAGTTTTTTGTGAATATTATTTTGCAAATTGTGCATGGCTGTATAATATTTTTCCCTAGGGTTTGTGTACATGTATGCATTCTTGACATTACCTTGGTATATCATTTGTGAAATGCTCAATTCTTATCCAATGCTCATGAAATTTTACATCTGGAAATTAGACATCTTGCTGGACATTTTGCTGTTGAGTTTGCATTTTTATCAATTGCCATTGCTGAGTTATGATTTTTCTAAGTTAGGTGTGACAATTTGTGTCACACCTTTGCTTGTCCCACATGATTGATGAATTTGCCATGCCAAATGATCTCCAAATGTTCTGATATTTTGTATGGTGCTTGATATGAATGTTGTGAATGCTCATGATTTTTTGTGGAATTTTTCGATTGATTTCTGATTTGATTGAGATTTTTCGTTATGGATGGTCATGTTTGAACGTTTGAAGTGTCTTGAATTTCAATTGCTTGTGAAATGCTTATGCTTTATTCTATGAATGTGAAATTTTGCACACTCTTTCTAGACATGTTTAGGGTTGTTTTGGCTTTGGTTTGAGGTTTTTACCTTTTACCATTTCTGTTTTAGGCTTGTGCTAAGTTGGTGTATCATTTGGTGCCATATTTGAGCTTGTTTTGATTGCCTTGACTTGATGAATTTGATTACCATGCCTAATGTTGTTCAGATGCTCTAATTTTTTGTGTGATGATCATGTTGTATTTTCTGTTTTTTCATGAATTTTCTTGAGATTAATTGAATCATTTTTGAATTAATGTGCATTTGTTCATTCTATTGTCTCAATGTGCTTTCAACTTGCATGACTTGCCATGTTTGGTTCATGAAATGAAATTGGTAATTGATATTGACATGAGACCTTTTGGATTGTGTTCTTAATTGATTGAAGTTGGTTCATGTTGAATTTTATGTTCTGTTTTGGATTTTTTCTTCATCTTTGACCCTAGGCCTTGACCTAGTGGTTTGTCTCATCTTTGAGCTTTGATTTCAGATTGAACATCCAGGTTATATGGTTCATGATGCAACCTAACTTGAGCATTTGATGCTTGCTTTTGACTACTAACATTGTGTGTTTTGTAGGGTTGTTAACTCATTTGAGTTTGACTTGTTGGCTTATGCCTTTGCTCATTGGGTTTGACTGTTTGATATTCATGATTGTCTGTTTGTCTGTACAGTTTAACTAACTTGTGTGATGTTTCAACAGGTACATAAGTTGCTTAAGTTCAATTTGAACTTGCTTTTGCTTGGTTGCTTAACCACATAGGTATAACTCTCTGACTTCATGTAGTATGGAAGACCTGTCCTGTTACTTGGGCAGGCACCTGTCTGAAGCCCTCCTTAAGAGGCAATGCTTGTGTATGTTTATTTTTGTGCCAAGCAGGAAAAGTCCTTTGATAAGGCAATTGGCAGATAAAAGAGATGTGTAGTCCATCTCCTTCTATTCAGTGTGTCATCCACTTTGCTCACACACCTTGTGTTGATGCATTGTGGATAATAACCCAAGATCTTTGTTGTGTCAGTCATATGTGGAGAAGAGTTCCAACTTTCTGAACTCCCACTTTCATTTGTCTGAAGCTCTCCCAGGCCAGGGATAAGAGCTGTGAGGTCTTACCCTCACTTCCCATTTCATCTGCTTCAGCCTAACTCTCAATGTTATGGTTAAGAGCTAACTACACCCGATTCCAGTTGGCTTGTGCTTCACAGCCTAACCTTGTGTGAGCCCACTTTGTTTGTATATAGTGTGTGCTAATTGTGTGTATGTTTGCTTTGCCTGAGCTGTTTAGGATAGCTTGCTGCCTGTGCAAGTTAGATAGAAACCTCAACCTAGGACTATTGTGGATTGCATGATAACTATTAGGCTCGAGTCAGTCTCCCTTCTAGTTTGTCATTTCCCAGTCTCTGGTTAGGAGAAAGTTTCTCCCCTATTAAGGGGAACTACGTTGCCCTGATCCTCATACCAGATGAGGTACGTAGGCAGGAGATCGTACGAGATCTCTCCGGGCACCCTTTTCCTTTTTTGCGTGTGTTTTGCTTGATAACTATTAGGTCCGAGTTCCCGACTCCCTTCTAGTCTGTGTGTTCACCCTTTTTCTTTTATGTGTGTTTGCTTGACAGTTACTAGGCTCGAGTGCCAGACTCCTTAGTAACTTGTTTGTTGGTTAACCTTCTTGTGTGTTAGGAGATAGATGTAAGACCAGCAATTGGCAGTCCGTATCCTATTGGCGTTTGGTTGTGTGGAGTCCGACGTAAGTCCAACGATTGGCAGTTGGTTCCTGTGTGTGTTTGTTGGTTCGGAGTCTGATGTAAGTCCAACAATTGGCATTCGGTTTCCATGTTTGCCTTTTTTGTATGTTTGTTTTGATGTCTCAGCGTCTGTGCGTGTGTTTTGTTTCGGCGTGCGTGAGCCGAACTACGGTAGCTCTGATTCTCATTCCAGATGAGATACGTAGGCATAGGATGCGATATCCTAGCGAGCCCGTTCCCCTCTCTTTCCATCTGTGTTTTATTCTAGTGTGTGTGTGCATTCTTTTGAGCAGTGTTTAGCAACCTTTCTTCTATTCTTTTGAGCGTGGATTCCG
This sequence comes from Lathyrus oleraceus, assembly GCF_024323335.1. Lineage (NCBI taxonomy): Eukaryota > Viridiplantae > Streptophyta > Magnoliopsida > Fabales > Fabaceae > Lathyrus > Lathyrus oleraceus. The sequence goes on from NC_066585.1 coordinate 117,532,406, forward strand.
TCGAGTACGACGGATGCGTAGGGGTGCTAATACCTTCCCTTCGCATAACCGACTCCCGATCCCATCTCTCTTTGGTCGCGAGACCATGTCTTTTCCAGGTTTACTTCGAGCGTTTCCTTTCCCTCTTTGGGATAAATAACGCACGGTGGCGGCTCTGTTTGTTTTGTTTTAGCCCGCCGGTTGTTTTTCGCGGATGCGACAGCTGGCGACTCTGCTGGGGTCTATAGAAGTTGACCTATTGCTGGTCCATCTTCCCTAAGCGAGTCACTCCTAGCGTTCTCTAGGATAGTTTAGGTTGTTTGTGCTGCTCTATTTATTGCATTTATGATTATTATGTTGTATATATATTTGCATAAATGTTTGCATGCATCATACTATCATTGTGCTGTCTTCTGTACAGGTGATTCCTCTGAGTTGGGGTGGGTGTTCTGAGTGGGGCTAAAACCCAGGCCCGAGTATACACCTAGGATTAGTGTGGTCTCACATTTCCTCACTTGCTTTATCAGCATGTTGTTGCGACGTGACATACCACAAGCCGGACGAGGTTCTTCTGAGTGAGCTCTTCCGGGTGGGGTATTCCACTTTGGTTGAGTTATCTCTTTAGGGCTGTTGACTTCAGTGACCGTGCTTTCTCGGATCTTTGGTTTAGACGATCTTAAGAGAGGTACATCGGCACACCCGAAAGGGCAAACCCGTTGAGTATCTTTGCCCGATTGTCGAGACTATTATCCGCTTTAGGATGACCTGATTAGAATTCACCTGTGAGGGGAGGGTTGATTCTTACAGATGCATGTTCTGATGGTGACTTTGATGGTGACTAATGGTTCAGTTATTGATCAGAGTCCTATTTATAAGTCGGATTTATGGACTTTTATTTCCGAGACGCCGGAGTTCTGTCCGTGGTATTTATCAGTGGGGATCCGTTTATTTCAGGATTCCCTGGGCTGGTTCAGAGGGTCTTGTGGTTATCAGATCAGTGGTTCTCTGGTGATGATGGTGATGTATCTTTCAATTCCGTTTATTTCGGAACCCTGAGTGGGATTTGTGGTTACATATTCCTTCAGATGGTTGTGATCAGTTCAAAGGCTGTAACTCAGTGTAGTGGTTGTTCAAATGACTTGGAGGATGGCACAGTGCATTGCATTCATACATCAGCATCATTCGCATTTTGCATTTATCTGCATCTAACACATGTCTATCCATATGCAGGGGACATTTTTGATTGAGATCCTGGTTGAGAGACCTCTTTGCTCATACATGAGGACCGGCTTGAAAGACGATGTTGTCTACAGTTTCTTCGACCCAGAGATTGATGTGTTGAGGGATATGATAGCATTGATTACACCTGACCGTGTGGGGATGTTCCGTGAGGCATACGGTGGTATTCTGAAGTTGATTTTCAGGCTCACAGACAGTGATAGGAGCGCCATTCATACTCTTCTCCAGTTTTATGACCCGGGATTGAGATGCTTCGTTTTCCCGGATTACCTGTTGGGACCTTTGATGGAGGACTATGCTAGCATCCTGGGTATTTAGATCCGAGATCAAATTCCTTTCTATGTCACTAAGGGGGAGCCTGAGGTTGCTGAGATTTCTCGTGCTCTTTATTTGAGCCTGGAGGTGACCAAGGGGGGTTTGAAGGAGAAGGGAAAGTTACCCGGTTTTCATCTGAGTTTCTTGGAGGCTAAGGCCAAGGAGCATGCTGTTGTGGGTAATTGGAGGACCGTCTGTGCCTTGATTGCTGTGAGCATCTATGGAATCATCATGTTCCCTAACCAGAAGAACTTTGTGGATATTAATGCCATTCAGGTGTTTATGCAGAGGAATCCCATTCCTACCCTGGTTGGAGATGTCTATTACTCGGTCCATAATCGGAACGAGAAGCGGCGTGGGGGATTGATCCGATGTTGTGCTCAGCTGTTGTACAAGTGGTTCATGGGGTATTTGCCTACCAGAGGTGCCTTTGTCGCTCTTGATCCTACTGTCAAGTGGTCAATCAGGTTGATGGGTTTGCGAGCCAAGGACATAGCTTGGACTCACAATGGTATGGCTGGACGAGATTTCATTTATAGTTGTGGGAGTTTTCCTAATGTACCTCTTATAGGAGTTCAAGGTTGCATTAATTACAACCCGACACTTCTTAGGAGACAAATGGGGTTTGCTATGGAGGTTCCTCCTCTCGAGCGCGAGATTCAGGAGTCTTTCTATTTCCCGGCTGAGGGTAATCTGACACGGTTGAGGCAAGTGTATGAGGCATGGCGTAATATTCAGAGAAAGGGCAAGGTTCCTTTTGGCAAGGTTAACAGCAGGTCTTTTCCTCCGTTTGATGATTGGCTTAGGAAGAGGATAGAGCTCACCCATCTACCATTTCCTGGAGGTGATCCTTGGTGTCCTTTGATTGAGGGGCCACGTTCTTCTGTCAGTATGGAAGAGTTCCTTGAGATGAAGAAATCCAGAGATCAGCTGCAAGCAGAGAAGACTGAGTTGGAGATGAGTGTTGCTAGGATTTAGATGGCTAATCAGGAAATCAAAGGGAGAATAGAAGACCAGGACAAGAGACATGCCATGGAAGTGAAGCGCTTTGAGATAGACACCGCTTACTATGGCAAGGTCAGCCAAGCTTTAGAGTCATCCACAAGGGAGCACGACATCACCAAGGAGAGGTTGGCTAGAGCTTCACAGGTCATTGAAGACGAGAAGAGGAGACAAATCCTTGTGAGGGATCAGAGGGAAGACAGAGTCAGAGTCCTTATTGCTGAATGGGAGGCAAAACTGAAGATTAAGGAAGCAGAGAACGTGAAGATCATTGCTGAGAGAGATCACTACATTGCTGAGAGAGATCATTACTTCCGACAGATGAAGATTCACCAGAAGGAGATAGGGAGATTGCAGCAGAAGAACACTGAGCTTAGGTTCGCGGTGAAGTTTACCAAGATGGTTGATGATGCAGAGCCGTCTGTGGGGCCTTCATCGGTTTAGACCTTTCTTATTTGTGTTGGATTACCGTCAGGCCTGTTGACGAAATTCACTTGTTTGTATTTTCTTTCTATTTCTGGAGAATTGTATGTGATTTGTATCAGACTTGATGTATGACTCTCGCTCTTATTGTGCACTTTTGATATACGATGGTTATTATCATTCAGTGATCAATCTTCAAGCTTTATTTGCTTTCCTGTATGCACTCACATAGCACACACGGGGTTGGGTGGTATCTTTGCTAAATCATATATCTCTGATCTGTATGATGAAATCAAATGATGAATGTCAGAATAGTGCTGCCGGATTATTATCTGTCTCGATGAAACCAGGATCGAAAGACAGAGTGTTCCTCATACGGATAGACATTGCATGCATGTGTGAGTCATAATAACTGTCTTCTATTTTGCAGGTGTCAGTTTCTAACATGTTTGATTGACATAGGAATGATGAATACACCCAACGCTGACATTCTCGAGCTGAAAGAGAAGGTGGGAGAGCTGATCAATGTCATGCAAGAGTTCGCCTTGGGGCAGAAAGCAATTGCCGAGAAGGTGGGGAGGATTGAAGACTGGCTGAAGAAGGGGAAAATACAAGGAAACGCTTCGTCGTCTGGATCGAAGAAATCCTTTGGTAATGGTCAGCGCCAGAACGAGGGTGACACAAGTGCGGTGTATGCCCAAAGGGGACACGGTAGGGGTCATTACTACCAGCATACTGCTGCGGTAATGATTCCTATTGGTAATCAATCGGTACAACAACAGCATCAGTTCCCTCAACATAGAACACAGAGAGCTGGATGCCAAGTGAGAGGAAAGGGGATTGATCGTCAATTTGATAAGCCACCCATGACGTATGCTCTTCTGTTGAAGAAGTTGAAAGATCTCGGAATGGTACAATTGAGGACATTAGCTCCATTGAGATCAGATCAGCGGCCTCCTAATTATGATGAGAACGCCAAGTGTGAACTCCATTCTGGTGCATTTGGACATAACATTGAAGGTTGTAGAGCCTTTAAGCATGCCGTCCAAGACCTGGTGGATTCCAAGGCCCTCAATTTTACACTGTCACTGAATGTTGATGCTAATCCCATGCCAGCGCATGGTCAGGTGATGGTGGGGGTAATTGCTAAAGATTCAGATCGCGTCTGTGCGGTGGGAAAAGAGAATGACAGTGACTGTGAACTTGACTCGTAGATAAAACCGTGCGTACCAGGGATGGAAGTCCAGAACTGGAAGGCCTAAAAGATCATCACTGTCACTCATCCGGAAGAGTAATATTTTTTGTTTTTCAAAACTGTTTGCATGAAAGCCGTACGTTTTGCCCGAAACGTAATGGTTCATTGTAAGGGCCACCTCATGTGTTTCATTTTGCAACATTTTGCATCATTAATAAATGGATGTTTTTGTAGTAAAAGCGGTGTTCCCTGTTTTTCATTTATTTTTGCAGTTTTAAAAATAAAAATGGCAATGTTTGTTTTCATTTTTCTTTCTTTTTGATTTGTCTCGTTCCGACTTCAAAAAACTATTCTCCTGATCTCGTTGATAACAAGTCGGTTACACCTTTGTATGACTTCGACCATCCGATCTATCATGCCGAAGAAGAAGGCGAAGAAGATTGTGAACTGCCGAGGGAATTAGCCAGGTTGTTGAAACAAGAGGAGAAGGTGATTCAACCGCACGAGGAGCGAGTTGGGATTGTTAATCTAGGCACCGCCGAGGTCGGAGAGGAAGTGAAAGTTGGTTCCGCCTTGGAGGCGAGTGTCAAGAGTGGAGGTGATGCCATTCGGTCTCAAGAACGCCGGTGCTATTTATCAGAGAGCCATGGTGACTTTGTTTCATGATATGATTCATCCTAAAATTGAATGCTATGTTGATGACATGATAGCAAAGTCCCAAACAGGAGAGGGGCATCTGGTAGATCTGGCCAAGCTGAGTGGACCAGTTGAGACAATTCAAACGGAGGTTGAATTCAGATAAGTGCACTATCAGAGTGCAATCCGGTAAGTTGTTGGGGCTTATTGTGAGCAGGAAAGAGGAACCGAGGTTGATCCTGCTAAAAAAAAAAAAAAAAAGAAAGAAAAAAAGAAATGCCTGAACCGAGAACCGAGAAAGAGGTTCGTGGTTTCTCAGGTAGATTGAACTGCATTTCACGGTTCATATCTCACCTAACAGCCACGTGCGAACCTATATTCAAGCTGTTGAGAAAAGATCAAACGGTCAGGTGGAATAATGGTTGCCAAGGGGCATTGAGAAATAAAAGAATAAGTTGCAGGAGCCTCCGATTCTGTTGCTTCCCTATGGAGAGAGACCGATAATACTTGACAGCCCTCGAGGGGTCTATGAGGTATGTACTGGGGCAGCATGACAAGTCTGGTCGAAAAGAGCATGCAATTTACCTTAGCAAAGAGTTTACCGACTATGAAACAATACATTCACTGCTCGAGAAAACTTGCTGTACTTTGGCATAGGCTGCTCGCCGACCGAGACAGTATATGCTGGTTCGTACCACTTTGTGGATTTCCAAGATGGATCCTATCAGGTATGTATTTGGGGAAGCCAATATTGAGAAGCCAGCATCGACCGGACGGGTTGCGAGAGTGCAAATGATTTTGATTGAATATGATATTCAGTATACCTCTCAGAAAGCAATCAAGGGGAGTGTATTGTCTAATTACCTCGCCCAGCAACCTGTAGAGGATAATCAACCGATGAAGTTTGGAGTTCCCTGATGAGGACATCGAGGTTCTCAAATCGAAAGATTGTGAAGAACCGATCCTGGAGAAGGGGCCTGACCCTGAATCCGAACAGATTCTGATGTCTGATGGGGCCATTAACATGAATGGAAGTGGAGTTGGTGCTGCTTTGGTTACGCCAAAGAGATCCCATATTCCTTTTGGTACCCGACTAACAGTCGAATGCACCGACAGTGTGGCTGAGTACGGAACTTGTATCCTGGGTATCGTACCTCGGTGCGTACATCTACTGGGGCAACACCTTTCTCGTTGGTATATGGAATGGAAGCTGTGCTACCGATTGAGGTTCAAATTCCCTCTTTGAGAGTCCTGATGGACGTGAAATTGCAAGAGGCTGAATGGGTAAGGACTCGGTATGAAGAGTTGAGCCTGATTGAGGAAAAGAGGCTGGCGGCCATCTGTCATGGGCAGTTGTACCAGCAGAGGATGAAGCGTGCTTTTGACCGAAAGGTGCGACCTCGTGTGTATCACGTAGGTGATATGGTGCTGAAAAGGATCCTTCCTCCTCAGAACGATCGTAGGGGCAAATGGACACCCAATTACGAAGGTCCATTCGTGGTTAAGAAGGTTTTCTCTGGCGGAGCCTTGTTGTTAACGACCATGGATGGTGAGGATTTTCCATCCCCTGTGAATGCGGACGCAGTTAAAAAATACTTCGTATAAAGAGACCCGCTAGACGAAAAGAATGAAATAGTCCAGGCAAGGGGCATCACGGCGAACCAAAGAAAAAATGAAAAAAGTTCGGGCAAAAATTAGGGATAAAAAGGAAAACTGTACACCCGGCAAGTCGAAAACCTGAAAAGACCGCATGGGCAAAAAAGGGGTATCCCGGTGGACTGAAAACCCGAAAGGGCGGTCCAGGCAAAAGAGGGATTGAAACAAACAACTGCGTCTGGCATGATCGTTTGCGCTTTGGTTAAGGCACATGGATAATCCCCGGTAGGGAGCAGTTGGAAGCGTGTTATTCAGTAGGCAAAAAAGCACGGAGAGTCTGAGGACATAGGGGGTGTAACCGAGTTGGAACTCGATGAGATCACGGTTTCACATTGCCATTAGGATAGATTTTTCCTTTTGTGCGCAATTGCCTCTTTTCAGGAATTGCTTCCTTTGTATTGCTCAATTTTGAGCCACACCTTTTCAATCAATAAAATGCATATTCAGTCAAATAATTTTGTTTTTGTTTTCATTACCGCTTTGATTGCCAAAATATTCAATTGTTTGTGATAAAGAACTTTGCATTTTAAAACATGGAGATCCCTTCCAATGCATGTTTATAAGATTGAAAATTTGAAATCTTATTCGGAAGGTTGAGTGACCCAAGTGTTGAATCTCGACACGCCTGGGGCACGTTTTTGTCTAACGATATTTTTTTTTGCAGATGCTGTTAGATATTTTCACTCACTTGTAGGTTGTGACGTGAAGCCTTTTTGACAAAAGATCCCCGTGGAGTCCAATCAGGGACGAATGAATGGAGGAATGGTGGAAAGACGACGAAAGACGTACGACGATCCTTGAGAATTAATCAAGAAGACTCTTCAAAGTCTGAAATTGAAAAGTCTGTATGAATCCCAGGAGTTCGATCGCCGTAGGGTACAGAGACGTCGGGAATACAAGGTGATGAATCAGAAAAGTCCAGACGAGTCTGGGAGTTCTCAAAAGTGGAAAGCTGACATTGGATTTGGATGTTTAATGCCATGGTTCGACGAGTCGACGGGTGTTCAGTGCCAGAACTTCCTGTTTTCCCCAAGCAGTGGCGGAGTTGTTATCTCCCCAGCAGATTCAAAGTCCGAGTCTTCCCTAGCAGGGTCGGGATGGTTATCTCCCCAGCAGGTTTTAGATCGGTGTTTGCTCAGCAGCCAGGCCTGAAGGGTGCTATTTCCCCAGCGGAGGTATCTATTGGTAGTGGTTTCTCCAAGCAGAGTCGGGATTGTTATATCCCCAGCAAGTCAGAGACTGTTGTTTCCCCACAGAGTGCGTTGGTGGTTTATTCCCCAAAGAAGTCCCCAAGCGGGTTGAGTTCAGTGGAGGTCATCCTTGGTAAAGGTGGTCCTTTCCCCAGTAGCAGCGTTATTCCCCAGCAGGGTGGAGATTGGAGTGCTATCGAGTCCTCAGCGGAGTGCCTCAAGCTCCCCAGAAGAGTCCCTTGAGGGGGATACTTTTATGCATTCATCATATAGATAAGCATAGCATATTGCATAGTTAATTGCGTAGCATTTCCATGATTATGGAGCATTACGCTAAAAAATATCATGCATCAGCATTGCAAGCATAAGCTAGTCTCAAGCCGTGGTTATTGTTTGAGAGGTGGTTTCTCCAGAAGGTGAAGATGTTACTCCGAGGAGTTTGGCGTCGTGATTCTAATCCACAGTATTCCCCAGTAGTGCGATATTGGAGGAAGGGCTTCTGTCGGGCGGAGATGGAGTGGTGATCAGAGAAGTTTCGGGGTCCAAAAAGAAAAGTAAAGTAAGGAGAAAGAGATAATCCCCAGCTAAACGCAAAGTGTTCGTTGGCTAGGGTTGAATAGAGAATAGCCGGTTCGTGGCTTGTTATCCCCAGCATGGGTCGTTGGCACGTGTGCCGTCTCATGTATCACTGTTCCTTTCTGACGATGCTGACAGCATGACGAGTTTTTCGGTATTCGGACCGAGGTGGCACTCAGGCCAGTTTCCGATATTCAGATCGAAGAAGTTTCCAACAATCAGGTTGACGTACTTGTGGCATTCAGGCCAGTTTCCCGGTGATCAGACCGAGGTGGTATTCAGGCCAGTTTCCGATATTCAGATCGAAGAAGTTTCCAACAATCAGGTTGACGTACTTGTGGCATTCAGGCCAGTTTCCCGGTGATCAGACCGAGGTGGGTATTCAGACCAGTTTCCGATGTTCAGATCGAAGAAGCTTCCGAAGTTCAGATCGATGCAGCTTGCGGCATTCAGGCCAAGTTTCCGGTGTTCAGGCCGAGGTGGGTATTCAGACCAGTTTCCGATGTTCAGATCGAAGAAGCTTCTGAAGTTCAGATCGATGCAGCTTGCGGCATTCAGGCCAGGTTTCCGGTGTTCAGGCTGAGGTGGGTATTCAGAACAGTTTCCGATGTTCAGATCGAAGAAGCTTCTGAAGTTCAGATCGATGCAGCTTGCGGCATTCAGGCCAGGTTTCCGGTGTTCAGGCCGAGGTGGGTATTCAGACCAGTTTCCGATGTTCAGATCGAAGAAGCTTCCGAAGTTCAGATCGATGCAGCTTGCGGCATTCAGGCCAAGTTTCCGGTGTTCAGGCCGAGGTGGGTATTCATACCAGTTTCCGATGTTCAGATCGAAGAAGCTTCCGAAGTTCAGATCGATGCAGCTTGCGGCATTCAGGCCAAGTTTCCGGTGTTCAGGCCGAGGTGGGTATTCAGACCAGTTTTCGATGTTCAGATCGAAGAAGCTTCCGATGTTCAGATCGATGCAGCTTGCGGCATTCAGGCCAAGTTTCCGGTGTTCAGGCCGAGGTGGGTATTCAGACCAATTTCCGATGTTCAGATCGAAGAAGCTTCCGAAGTTCAGATCGATGCAGCTTGCGGCATTCAGGCCAAGTTTCCGATGTTCAGGCCGAGGTGGGTATTCAGACCAGATTCCGATGTTCAGATCGAAGAAGCTTCCGAAGTTCAGATCGATGCAGCTTGCGGCATTCAGGCCAGGTTTCCGGTGTTCAGGCCGAGGTGGGTATTCAGACCAGTTTCCGATGTTCAGATCGAAGAAGCTTCCGAAGTTCAGATCGATGCAGCTTGCGGCATTCAGGCCAGGTTTCCGGTGTTCAGGCCGAGGTGGGTATTCAGACCAGTTTCCGATGTTCAGATCGAAGAAGCTTCCAAAGTTCAGATCGATGCAGCTTGCGGCATTCAGGCCAGGTTTCTGGTGTTCAGGCCGAAGGGGGCATTCAGGCCAGGTTTTAGGTATTCAGACTACTGAGCGGCATTCAGGCCATGGTTATTCCTGTGTTGCCATTCATTTTGGTATTCAGGTCGACTTTCTCCGTACCAGACGGATTCTTCTTTTGAGATTGCTTCTTCGTCGATTCCGACAGGCATTGTTAATTATTTCCCATCAGAGTGCAAATTGTTCGTCTGTTCTTGGTATTCAATCACTCTTCACCCTGATCATCTGAAAGCCGAAGCTATTCATATTGACAGGTTCACAGTGGATTGAATAGGGGCAGCTGTAACACCTCAAAATTTGCCCTCCTCTCTTGGGACTAGCTTAGCATGTTGCATTTCATCTTTTAGGACATTAGTCATTGCATCTTTGCATATCATGTGGAAACAATGAGCAAGTCATCCTCCATAGTCTTTCTCAGAAGATAAAGAGGTTAAAAGATTCAAGCCTGAGGGTCTCATGGAATTGATCACTAGCCGTCTGAAGGTTTGTGCTTCCATTAGGGTTTCTTGGTTCCTCAAGGAGATTGATCATCATCTTGGTTGAAATGGTACATCACCATCATCAGGGTCTTATCATCACCAAGAGGTTCATTATTCCTGATCAGGTTCCTTGGGATTAGGGTTTTGACCTCTGGTCAACCCTAATCAGTTGAACTATGCCAGTCAGGGTTTTCCGAGAAGATGAGGTCTTCATTGATATGGGGATCATCACATGGTTTTATTGAGCTTGTATAAGCTAGGGTTTCATTTTGGAGCCATTTCATCAAACGATTGAGGCTCAAATTCATCTGTGCATAGCCAAGTCATCTATCAACTGAAAAAAGTCAACCACAAGTCAACTATTGGATTTGGAGGTGGGAAATGGTTAGAAATACTTCATTCATGTTCAAACAAGTCTCATTTGACATTTCAAACATCAACATTGAAGAAAATAAAGTCGGGACAAAACTTTCCAAAAATAGAAAGTGACCTGTAATTTGAAATTGCCAAAAATGGAAAGGTTCTCAACTCAAGATTACACCATCAAGAATGCTTCAAATGAAATTTTGTTGAACATGAAAGTTGTAGATCTTGTTCTCCCATTTCCAAAAAGTCCAAGATCATGAATTTCTCATGTATGGTTGAAGAGATATGGATCAATCTTGGCCAAGTGAACATTGAACTTCAAAGGAGCATAACTTTCAAACCATAAGTCCAAATGAGATGGCTCTTTTTGCAACATTCTCCTTTTAACCTCTAGTTTCCAAAATTGGAATTACATGGCATGCATTCCATTCCCATAAATATTTGAAAATTCAATGCATTTTTGGAGGGAAAAATAGAATTTGAAATGTGTGCATTATTTGAACATGGCATTACTTCCATTGGCTTTAAAACATCATTTTGAGTGAAATCAAGGCCAAATTCGTACTGTTCACATGCCATTGCCTTGCATAAGGGTGAAAAATCATTTTTGCAAAACACCTCCAAACTTAACCATTTTTCATTAGCACTTGGTTTAACTTAATTAATCATGATTAGTGAAGCATATATAACACAAATCCTAACAGAATTCAACACATTTTCCAATTCTAGATCTAGAATTTCCAAAGTCTCTCAAAATTCTCTCTCATTTTTTCTCCAAATTTCTTCACATCTCATGCATTTTTCTTGATCAATCCATCATCTAGTATCATTATGGAGCAAGATTGAATCAAGATTCAAGTGATTTCGTGTAGTTTAAAGCATATTCAAAGCTTGAGTTCATCAATGGTGGAATCAAAGTTCTGTTGAATCAAGAGCAATTGGACCTCGATCTTCATTCCAAACACTTGTACAAGCTTGTTAGAGGAAGATTGAAGCATTGCAAAGGCTTGATTCATCAAATTCCAATTCTGCTCATCAAGAGGTCACAAATTCGAGTCTCTCTTTTCTTGAAATTGTTATGCTATACTTGTAGATCTTGCAATGCTTGTGATTTTGAGCTTTGAACCACTAAAATCCATGCATTATTGAACAAGTTATGGTGATTTAATGTTTTGTGCATGAAACTTAATTTGTTCGATTCTCTTTGGATATGATGTTTTAAGCTTAGTTATCAATTGATTCATGCTCTATAATGAAAGATCTATCCATTAGTATGTTTAATTTTAAAATCTGGAACGATTGTTCTTGAGTGGTTGTTGGTGTTACTGTTCATGTCGCGTGCACGTTGAAGAAGATGAACACAGGCAATAGGCAACGGTTTTTTTTGGAGGTTAAAGCGTGGCCTTAGGCACGCGCTAGGGCAAGGCGCTGATTGGCTGCATGGATTTGCCATGCAGCGCGCCAATTCACAATTTCAAATATGCAGGCGGTTCGATTCCAGCCTGTGGAGTTTTTCAAATGCTCTCTCCATATTTTTTCCATGCCATTCCATATGCATTACATGATTTTTTATTTTTTTCTTTAACTTTCAAAATTCATAACAAATAAAATAATGATCCAAAAATTGTGTGGTTTTTTGCATTAGGTCACATTTTTTGTCTAGTTTTTTGTGAATATTATTTTGCAAATTGTGCATGGCTGTATAATATTTTTCCCTAGGGTTTGTGTACATGTATGCATTCTTGACATTACCTTGGTATATCATTTGTGAAATGCTCAATTCTTATCCAATGCTCATGAAATTTTACATCTGGAAATTAGACATCTTGCTGGACATTTTGGTGTTGAGTTTGCATTTTTATCAATTGCCATTGCTGAGTTATGATTTTTCTAAGTTAGGTGTGACAATTTGTGTCACACCTTTGCTTGTCCAACATGATTGATGAATTTGCCATGCCAAATGATCTCCAAATGTTCTGATATTTTGTATGGTGCTTGATATGAATGTTGTGAATGCTCATGATTTTTTGTAGAATTTTTCGATTGATTTCTGATTTGATTGAGATTTTTCGTTCTGGATGGTCATGTTTGAACGTTTGAAGTGTCTTGAATTTCAATTGCTTGTGAAATGCTTATGCTTTATCCTATGAATGTGAAATTTTGCACACTCTTTCTAGACATGTTTAGGGTTGTTTTGGCTTTGGTTTGAGGTTTTTACCTTTTACCATTTCTGTTTTAGGCTTGTGCTAAGTTGGTGTACCATTTGGTGCCATATTTGAGCTTGTTTTGATTGCCTTGACTTGATGAATTTGATTACCATGCCTAATGTTGTTCAAATGCTCTAATTTTTTGTGTGATGATCATGTTGTATGTTCTGTTTACCCATGAATTTTCTTGAGATTAATTGAATCATTTTTGAATTAATGTGCATTTGTTCATTCTGTTGTCTCAATGTGCTTTCAACTTGCATGACTTGCCATGTTTGGTTCATGAAATGAAATTGGTAATTGATATTGACATGAGACCTTTTGGATTGTGTTCTTAATTGATTGAAGTTGGTTCATGTTGAATTTTATGTTCTGTTTTGGATTTTTTCTTCATCTTTGACCCTAGGCCTTGACCTAGTGGTTTGTCTCATCTTTGAGCTTTGATTTCAGATTGAACATCCAGGTTATATGGTTCATGATGCAACCTCACTTGAGCATTTGATGCTTGCTTTTGACTACTAACATTGTGTGTTTTGTAGGGTTGTTAACTCATTTGAGTTTGACTTGTTGGCTTATGCCTTTGCTCATTGGGTTTGACTGTTTGATATTCATGATTGTCTGTTTGTCTGTACAGTTTAACTAACTTGTGTGATGTTTCAACAGGTACATAAGTTGCTTAAGTTCAATTTGAACTTGCTTTTGCTTGGTTGCTTAACCACATAGGTATAACTCTCTGACTTCATGTAGTATGGAAGACCTGTCCTGTTACTTGGGCAGGCACCTGTCTGAAGCCCTCCTTAAGAGGCAATGCTTGTGTATGTTTATTTTTGTGCCAAGCAGGAAAAGTCCTTTGATAAGGCAATTGGCAGATAAAAGAGATGTGTAGTCCATCTCCTGCTATTCAGTGTGTCATCCACTTTGCTCACACACCTTGTGTTGATGCATTGTGGATAATAACCCAAGATCTTTGTTGTGTCAGTCATATGTGGAGAAGAGTTCCAACTTTCTGAACTCCCACTTTCATTTGTCTGAAGCTCTCCCAGGCCAGGGATAAGAGCTGTGAGGTCTTACCCTCACTTCCCATTTCATCTGCTTCACCCTAACTCTCAATGTTAGGGTTAAGAGCTAACTACACCCGATTCCAGTTGGCTTGTGTTTCACAGCCTAACCTTGTGTGAGCCCACTTTGTTTGTATATAGTGTGTGCTAATTGTGTGTATGTTTGCTTTGCCTGAGCTGTTTAGGATAGCTTGCTGCCTGTGCAAGTTAGATAGAAACCTCAACCTAGGACCATTGTGGATTGCATGATAACTATTAGGCTCGAGTCAGTCTCCCTTCTAGTTTGTCATTTCCCAGTCTCTGGTTAGGAGAAAGTTTCTCCCCTGTTAAGGGGAACTACGTTGCCCTGATCCTCATACCAGATGAGGTACGTAGGCAGGAGATCGTACGAGATCTCTCCGGGCACCCTTTTCCTTTTTTGCGTGTGTTTTGCTTGACAACTATTAGGTCTGAGTTCCCGACTCCCTTCTAGTCTGTGTGTTCACCCTTTTTCTTTTGTGTGTGTTTGCTTGACAGTTACTAGGATCGAGTGCCAGACTCCTTAGTAACTTGTTTGTTGGTTAACCTTCTTGTGTGTTAGGAGATGGATGTAAGACCAGCAATTGGCAGTCCGTATCCTATTGGCGTTTGGTTGTGTGGAGTCAGACGTAATTCCAGCGATTGACAGTTGGTTCCTGTGTGTGTTTGTTAGTTCGGAGTCTGATGTAAGTCCAGGAATTGGCATTCGGTTTCCATGTTTGCCTTTTTTGTGTGTTTGTTTTGATGTCTCAGCGTCTGTGCGTGTGTTTTGTTTTGGTGTGCGTGAGCCGAACTACGGTAGCTCTGATTCTCATTCCAGATGAGATACGTAGGCATAGGATGCGATATCCTAGCGAGCCCGTTCCCCTCTCTTTCCATCTGTGTTTTATTCTAGTGTGTGTGTGCATTCTTTTGAGCAGTGTTTAGCAACCTTTCTTCTATTCTTTTGAGCGTGGATCCCGTCGAGTACGACGGATGCGTAGGGGTGCTAATACCTTCCCTTCGCATAACCGACTCCCGATCCCATCTCTCTTTGGTCGCGAGACCATGTCTTTTCCAGATTTACTTCGAGCGTTTCCTTTCCCTCTTTGGGATACATAACGCACGGTGGCGGCTCTGTTTGTTTTGTTTTAGCCCGCCGGTTGTTTTTCGCGGATGCGACAATGAAGCAGTACAAGTATAATGTGGATATGGCGCTAGATAGAGACCAGTTGAGGTCGTTGTCTAAGAAGGACAAGGAGACGTTCAAGGAGTATGCTCAAAGATGAAGAGAGTTTGCCGCTCAGATTACCCTTCCTTTGGAAGAAAAGGAGATGACCAAGATCTTCCTCAAGACCCTGAGCTCATTTTACTAGGAGCGGATGATTGAAAGTTCCCCCAATGATTTTACCGAGATGGTAAACATGGGGATGGGGCTAGAAGAAGGTGTCCGAGAGGGACGGTTATCTAAGGAGGGAGTATCATCAAACAAGAGGTATGGTAACAATTTCGCTAAGAAGAAGGAGGGAGAGACTAATGCAGTATCCGTTGGGAGGCAGAAGAGGCCTCATGTCAAAAGAAATCAACCACCCCGTCAACATCATCATCAAGTATCGTCCGTTATTCCAGTATTTGCAAACAATTAGTCAACACAAATTCAACAACAACAACGTCAACAACCGCCATAACAATGAACAAACACCTGCAACAACAAAAATAACAATCATCATCAACAACAAAAACCAAACTTTGAGAGGAAGAAGGTCTCTTTTGACCCGATTCCTATGACATATGCAGAATTGTATCCATCTTTGGTTCTGAAGAGCCTGTTGCAACCAAGAAATCCACCTCAGATCCCTGAACCACTTCCGTGGTGGTACAAACCGGAACTCTGCTGTGCCTTTCACCAAGGAGTTCCCAGTCATGATATTGAGAATTGTAACCCCCTAAAATATGAAGTCCAAAAGCTGGTTAAAAATGGAATGGTGTCCTTTGAGTACCGTGCGCCTAATGTCAAAGCTAACCCACTGCCTGTCCATGGAAATTCATCTGTTAATATGGTGGACGATTGTCCCAGTGAATTCAAAATATACGATGTACGCTTCATAAGAAGGTCCTTGGTGAGAATGCACAAGGATATCTGCTTGGTTAGCGATTGTGAGCATGACCATGATGGTTGTGCGATTTGCAGTGTCAATCCTAGAGGTTGTGTTATTATGAAGAGGGACATCCAGTGGTTGACGAATGAAGGTATGATCCAGATTCTTCAGTCCCGTCACTTAGGTGACGATGTGAATGTTATAGTCCCTGTGTTCAAAACTCCTGAGAGAATAGTGATTCAGTACGACAGCAGCAGCAGTAACAACATCAATAACAGATCAGTATCGTCGTTGGTTATACGGTTAACGGGTCCCATCCCGTATGCATCCGATAAGGCTGTCCCATATTAGTACAATGCTACCATGCTATAAAATGGTCAAGAGGTTCCTTTACCTATGACTGGTTCTGTTATGAGCATAGCTGATGTTACTAGGGTGACCCGTAGTGGTCGTGTCTTTGGGTCGGTGTTCCTGAAGAATGTGGAAGATATGGCTATTATGAAGAAGGTTGAAGTGCCTGTGGTAGATTCTGTTAGCACTCCAAGGTGTCAGTCTGGTGAATCCAGCGGCTTGAAGCCTAACAATGATAATGAGGTGCTTAGATTGATTAAGAAGAGCGAGTTCAATGTGGTGGAGCAGTTGCTCCGAACTCCCTCCAAAATTTCAATGTTGTCTCTGCTAATGAACTCAGAAGCACACAGAGAAGCATTGCAGAAAGTACTAGAGCAAGCTTATATGGAACATGATGTTACGGTGGACCAGTTTGATCATATTGTAGCTAACATCACTTCCTGCAACAATCTCAGTTTCTGTGATGAAGAACTCCCCGAGGAGGGTAGAAATCACAACTTGGCTCTGCACATCTCAATGAACTGCAAAGATGACGCTCTATCAAATGTGTTGGTTGACATCGGGTCTTCATTGAACATACTTCCGAAATCAACTTTTTCCAGGCTGTCATATCAAGGAGCTCCGATGAGATATAGTAGCGTGATCGTCAAAGCATTTGATGGTTCTCGCAAAACTGTGATCGGTGAAGTGGACCTTCTAGTGAAGATAGGTCCGAGTGATTTCCAAATTACTTTTCAAGTAATGGATATCCACCCGACCTATAGCTGCTTGTTGGGAAGGCCATGGATTCATGAGGCAGGAGCCGTTACTTCGACGTTGCATCAGAAGCTGAAGTTTGTCAAGAGTGGGAAGCTTGTTATTGTTGGTGGGGAGAAGGCTTTGTTGGTAAGCCACATGTCATCTTTATCTTATGTAGAAGTTGAGGATGAGATTGGAACTTCATTCCAAGCCTTGTCTATTGCTGAGGAAAAGAGAGTTGGGGCACCCATGTCCTCATTTAAAGATGCACAGAGAATTGTTAAAGATGGCCAGTCTGATAAGTGGGGATGAATGGTAGAGGTATCCGACAACAAGAGTAGAGCCGATTTGGGTTTCCAACGAGGTTCATCAGTGGTTAAAGTTGAAGATGCGCAACCCAGTTTCCGTAGCGGAGGGTTCATTAATGGTAATGAACAACACTTAGCTGCTGTGATAGAGGGTGATGAAGATAAAGACTGCACCAATTTTGTGACACATGGAAAAGCTTGCAACAATTGGACTGATGTTCATGTTCCTATTATTGTGCATCAATCTAAGTAATTGCTTTTATTTGTTTTTGAAAATCCTTCTCCTATGCCTAAGGGAGAAGTGAACATTGTTTGGCATTTTCAAATTTGATCATTAATAAAATTCAATTCTATTCATCCATATGTATGATGTTTTTATTTTTACTATTTGCTTTTCTGAAAATGGTAATCACAAAAAACATAAATAAATAAATAAACTTGTCCATATGCATAATATTTGGTCACAATTCACTTATCTAAAATCAAATATCAAATCATTATGCAGGTTGGTTTCTAAAACCATTGAATACAATGATCCTTCTCTTTCTCCAAATTTGAATTCCTTGTGTTTGAGGCTGAGGAGGAAAGTGATGAAGAAGTGTATAATGAATTGTCTCGTCTTCTTGAGCACGAAGGAAAAACCATTCAACCATTTGAAGAGCAGATTGAGTTAGTTAACTTGGGTTCCGAGGATGATGTGAAGGAAGTCAAGATTGGATGTCGACTGTGTCCTGAAGTGAAGAAGGGGTTGATTGATCTTCTTTGAGAGAATTCATATGTATTTGCTTGGTCCTATCAAGACATGCCTGGTTTGGATTCTGAGATTGTGGAGCATAACCAGAATGCCCGCCAGTTAAGCAGAAGTTGAGGAGGACTCATCCTGATATGGCAGTAAAGATCAAAGAACAAGTGCAAAAGCAGATTGATGTCGGTTTCCTTATGACCGCTGAGTATTCGCAGTGGGTGGCCAATATTGTGCCTGTTCCGAAGAAGGATGGAAAAGTACGCACATGTGTTGATTATAGAGATTTGAATAAAGCCAGTCCGAAAGATGATTTTCCTCTGCTGCACATTGATATGTTGGTAGACAATGCAGCTAAATTCAAAGTCTTTTCATTTATGGACGAATTTTTCGGATATAATCAAATCAAGATGGCACCCAAAGATATGGAGAAGACCACATTCATTACACCTTGGGGAGCATTCTGCTATAGAGTGATGTCTTTCGGTTTAAAGAATGCTGGTGCAACTTACCAAAGAGCAATGGCTACTCTTTTTCATGATGTGATGCATAAAGAGATCAAAGTCTACGTTGATGATATGATTGCTAAATTCATTGATGAAGAAGAACATGTTGAGCATTTGTTAAAGCTATTCCAGCGTTTGAGGAAGTACAAACTCCGCTTGAATCCCAATAAGTGTACTTTTCGTGTTCGTTCTGGTAAGTTGTTGGGATTTATTGTCAGCGAGAAGGGTATTGAAGTTGATCTTGCCAAGGTCAAATCAATACAAGAGATACATGCGCCCAAAACTGAGAAGCAAGTCAGAGGTTTTCTCGGCCGCTTGAATTATATCTCAAGATTCATTTTGCACATGACTGCCACACGTGCGCCTATATTCTAGCTTCTTCGGAAAGATCAGTCTTGTGATTGGACCGAAGAGTGCCACAAAGCTTTTGACAATATCAAAGAATATTTGCTTGAACCTCTGATTCTATCTCCGCCTGTTGAAGGATGACCCTTGATCATGTATCTAACCGTGCTTGAAGAGAGTATGGGTTGTGTTCTTGGTCAGCAAGATGAAACTGGAAAGAAAGAATATGTTATTTACTACCTCAGTAAGAAGTTCACCGATTGTGAGACTCGGTATTTTATGCTTGAGAAGACTTGTTACACATTGGCTTGGGCTGCTAAGCGTCTGCGCCAGTATATGTTGAATCATACCACTTTGTTGATATCCAAAATAGATCCAATCAAGTATATTTTTGAGAAGCCTACTTTAGCTGAGAGGATTGCCCGTTGGCAGATGTTATTATCAGAGTATGATATTGAATACCGATCTCAGAAAGCGATTAAAGGTAGTGTCTTGGCTCACCAACCAATTGAAGATTATCAGTCAGTGCAGTTTGATTTTCCCGTCGAAGAGATCTTGTACTTGAAAATGAAAGATTGTGATGAACCATTGCTTGAAGGAGGGCCAAAACCCGGTTCTCATTGGGGCATGGTATTTGATGGAGATGTTAATCAGTATGGTAATGGCATTGGGGCAGTGATTATTACTCCTCAAGGAACGCATTTTCCATTTACAGCTAGATTGACTTTCAAGTGTACAAATAATATGGCTTAGTATGAAGCCTGCATTATGGGGCTTGAAGAGGCCATTGATCTCAGAATCAAGTATTTGGACGTCTATGGAGATTCAGCTTTGGTTGTGAATCAAATCAAAGGTGAATGGGAGACGAATCAACCCGGTTTGATACCATATAGAGATTATGCGAGGAGGATTTCAACTTTCTTTACAAAGGTTGAGTTTCATCATATCCCTCGAGATGAAAACCAGATGGCAAATGCTCTTGCAACGTTGGCTTTAATGATTGTAGTGAAGTATTGGAATGAGGTTCCCAATTTGACTGTGATGCGTCTTGATAGGCCAACTCATGTGTTTGCTGTTGAAGAAATCAAAGATGAGAAGCCGTGGTATTTTGATATCAAATGTTTCCTCCAAAGTCATATTTACCCGTCTGGGGCATCTTTGAAAGATAAGAAGACTTTGAGAAGATTAGCCAGAAACTTCTACCTGAATGGTGATGTATTGTATAAGAGAAACTTCGATATGGTTCTGCTCAGATGTGTGGATAGACAAGAAGAAAACCTATTGATGACTGAAGTCCATGAAGGTTCCTTTGGTACTCATTCCAATGGACATGCAATGGAAAAGAAGATGTTGCGAGCAGGTTACTATTGGCTGACAATGGAATCTGACTGTTGCAAGTTTGTAAAGAAATGCCACAAGTGTCAAATTTATGCGGATAAGATTCATGTTCCTCCGACACTGTTGAACGTTATTTCCTCTCCATGGCCCTTCTCCATGTGGGGAATTGACATGATTGGCATGATTGAGCCCAAAGCTTTGAACGAACATCGTTTCATTTTGGTGGCTATTGACTACTTCACAAAATGGGTTGAAGCGACATCGTATGCGAATGTAACCAAGCAAGTTGTTGTAAGGTTTATCAAGAATCAGATCATATGCCGTTATGGTGTGCCAAGATCATTACTGATAATGGATCGAACTTGAATAATAATATGGTGGAAGCCCTTTGCAAAGACTTCAAGATTGCGCACCATAATTCTTCTCCCTACAGACCTAAGATGAATGGGGCTATTGAAGCTGCAAATAAGAACATCAAAAAGATCATTCAGAATATGGTTGTAACGTACAAGTATTGGCATGAGATGCTCCCATTTGCTTTGCACGGGTATCGTACATCCATCCACACTTTAACAGAGGCAACCCCTTTCTCTCTTGTATATGGTATGGAGGTTGTGCTCCCCGTAGAGGTTAAGATCCCATCACGGCGTGTTTTGATGGAAGCCAAGTTGATTGAAGCTGAATGGTGTCAGACCAGGTATGATCAGTTGAATTTAATTGAAGAGAAGAGGTTGACTGCCATGTGTCATAGTCAGTTATACCAGCAGAGAATGAAGAAAGATTTTGATAAGAAGTGTGGGATAAATAAATCCAGCGTCACCCTTAGGGATTCAAATGGGCTTAACATTCCAACCCATGGAGCTTACAGGGAGCTCACAAACCTCGCTTTAGGTGCAGCCCCTGAAGGGCTCATACTATAAGGAAATAAAGTTGCACCCTCACTAACAGCAATTGCTTTTAGCTCAGTGGTAAGCGCTTGATCCTATAAGTGGTATCAGAGCATGGTCATGGGTTCGAATCCCCCCGGCTGACACTGGGGGGGAGATTGTGGGATAAATAAATCCAGCGTCACCCTTAGGGATTCGAATGGGCTTAACATCCCAACCCATGGCGCTTAGAGGGAGCTCACAAACCTCGCTTTAGGTGCAGCCCCTGAAGGGCTCATGCTATAAGGAAATAAAGTTGCACCCTCACTAACAGCAATTGCTTTTAGCTCAGTGGTAAGCGCTTGATCCTACAAGAAGGTCAAGCCTCGTGTGTTTAGAGAAGGTGACCTTGTGCTCAAGAAGATTCTATATTTCAAACCAGATTCTAGGGGCAAATGGAATCCTAATTACGAAGGCCCATATGTTGTTAAGAGAGCCTTTTCAGGCGGTGCTTTGATTCTTACAGCTATAGATGGTGAAGGGTTCACTCATCCTGTGAATGCAGATGCAGACAAGAAATACTTCACCTAAACAAGAAAAGAACATCTCGCTAAGTTGAAAACTCGAAAGGGCGGCTTAGGCAAAAATGAGCGTCTCGGTGGATTGAAAACCCGAAAAGGCGATCCAGGCAAAAGTTACAGACATAAAACAGAAAGAATCATCCCGATAAATTGAGTACCCCACCTTGGGTCAATTTATGCAAAAATTAGGGATTATGGCAAGTAACTGCATCCTGCTGATCTTCAGTTCTGAAGACTTTCTTGAGCACATTATCGAATTCTGATCCCCAGTAGCAGCCAAGAGCACAACGAATATCAAGAGTTGGTAGAAGGATTAGTGATCATTGTATTCAATTTAGCCCTTTTCCATGTAAATTACCATTTTTCAAACTTTTGTAAAGATCTATGGAGTCTTGTCATTTACAAACTACCATTCTATTAATAAAGTTGAGCTTTTATCCAATTGTTTCTACTCTTATTTAATTCAGCCAATTAGATTTAAATTTTATTATGATCATTTTTAAAATTAAAATTTTAATCAAATCCATATTTTCTTAAACATATAAAAGCATTAATTTTAAGCAATCGATTTCAAAAAAGAAAAGAATATCAACAATGGTTTGAAAGCGGTAAGCCCTAAATGTGGAGCATTATTAGTTCTCCCCAAGCAGTAGGCGTGATTCCTCTTTCATCCCCGACATCATGTTTAACACCCGGTGTTCGTTGATTTCCCCAACCGATTAGTTCGCCGTTATTCCCAATTGAGTTTGTGTTTGTTCCCCAGCTGAGTGTAGGCATTTCATGATAGCATTTCTGAGTGTTATTTGCGTTTATTCCCCTGTAGGATTGTCTCCCATTTGATATGGTGTTGACCTAAAATTCCCCACAAAGTTGATAGCAGTTTCCTCATCGGATCTCCTCAGCTAGGGTTGAGCCTTTGAGATGTTTGATATTTTCTCTAGCAGCTGTTTCCCTCTTTAGTGGATTGGCCGAGAATCATATCGATGATTCAAACCAGCGACATTTTGTATCCTTTGTGATTGTTTTGTCAGCATTATCATCATATATACATATACATATACATATACATATACATATGCATATACATATACATATACATATACATTCATATAACTTAATTATTGCATCATTACACATGTTGATTCATTCTTGTGATTTTTATCCTTTGTCACGGTGGTACTTTATCCCCACACAGATTTGGTGTGTATGTCCTCTTTCAATTGTAGAGTGTCAGCCCCTTTAAGCAGAAAGACTTTAACCTTTATCCTTTCCCCACTGAGTTATTTCCTCGTGGATGATTATCATTTCAGCTTCCTCCCTAGTTGATTATTTGGATGGAACCACTCCCCTTGAGTTATATCCTTATTGGGTTGAGTCTTGATTGACTGTTTCTTTCTAGATCTTACCTAGATAGATGCTTTTGGTCCCCTAAGAGTCTATGACCCAGTAACTGGTAATATTCTTCTTAGTTTGCAGTTTGTTACTTCTTGCCCAATACCCGATGACAGATATTTTCTTCCCCTTCTTTGAGTTTATCCTTGATATGTTTATCCTAACCGATGACGAATACTCTCATCCGTGGTATCCTACCTAGTAAAAAGGTAGTTGTAATCCCTATTTGTTTCCCAGAGAGTTAATCCTTGATATGTTCATCCTAACCGATAACGGGCTTCTTTCTCTTTGCGGTTTTCTGCCCAGTAACCGGTAGTTGTAAATCTTGCTTTTTCTCCCCTTTGCAGAGTATATCCTTGATATGTTCATCCTAACCGGTGACGAATATTATCTTTGGGGTATTCTATCCAGCATTAGATAGATGCAATTCCTACTTTTTGTTCAGGCGGTTTATCCTTGATATGTTCATCTTAACCGATGACGGATATCCTCCTTAACATCCCCAGGAGGGTTTATCCTTGATATGTTCATCTTAATCGGTGACGGATATCATTCTTAACATACCCAGGTGAGTTTATCCTTGATATGTTCATCTTAACCGATGGCGAATTTTCTTTCCTTTGAGTTTATCCTTGATATGTTCACTTTAACCAGTGACGGATATTCTCTCCTTTTGGTCTTCTACCCAGTAACCGGTAGTTGTAAATCCTATTTTCGTATTTTCCCTAGCAAGTCTATTCTTACCTAGTAACCGGTAATGAATGCGTCTCCTGGCAGCCCTCAGCGAGTCATCCTTGATATGTTTACCCTAACCGGTAACGGATGTCCTCCCTGTTAGATTTTGTTATCCCCGTACCCAGTAACCGGTAGTGGATAATATATTTCTTCTCCTCCTATGTTGAAGTTTTTTTCTTCCCCAGTTGAGTTTGAGTGCGTATTTCCTTAGTGAAATTGTTGTTCCTGCATGGTTCGAGTATTTCAGCTTTGTTCTGATCTACCCGTTTCCCCTGTAGATGTTCCTTTCCCCCCGACTGAGTCTTTCGATTGATTTATCTTCATGGAAATCCCTCGTGTTCCCCCAGCAGTTTTAAGTCGTATCCTGGCCTACGCATAACCATTTACTCCCCTCAAAGTCTCTGTCTCCCCATTGAGTCTTCCTTACGGAATGCATTATGCTCATGCGGATCTTCGGTCTCTCTGAATTCGTTTCCTTTGTGGCAACTTTTTCCCCACAAAGATTATTTTTTACATTCATATCATATGCATCATGAGGTCTCTTAGGGACCAAAATTTGTTTTTATATGTTGTTATTTAAGCCCATTCTACTGAGTCGACACGAAGATTTTAACCTTCACCTCCTCAGTTAGAATGTCCTTAAATAGGGGCAACTGTAAGACCCCAATTTTGACTCTAAGATCCCTCATGCTATCTCATCATATGCATTAGCATTGGGATCATACCTTGGCATCCTCCTTACCCCTCACTCATTGGGTTTGCATTGGGAGAGATCACCAAGCACCATTTGATTGCATTATACTTTGTATTTTATCATCTTTACTAACTAAAATACCAAAAATATGTCTTTGCATTTGTCTAACTCTTTTGTAGGCAAGGCACATGATCACCTTTGATCCATCAAGCTCGTATATAGGGTTTAAGACCCTCATGGCTAAGAGCTCAATCAAGAATTGGTCTACAATGGCTTTAGACATCATATATGAGTCCCTATGATCTTTACATGTTATTTTGGTCAAGAAAGCATCAAGAGTTTGGAATTGGTTTGCCTTGGAAACCCTAGTTCATCTGGGTATCTTGTGTAACTTCTTCACCAAGATTCTTTAACATTTGATCAAATACTTCAAGGTATACTTCAAATTTTATCATCTTATGCATATATGATCTCCCATGAGTCCCAAAAGTTAAGATAATTGCAAGCTAGCAAGTTGGTTGATGGTGGTTGACCAGAGGATTTCATCTGATCAAAACTGGGGTCCCCTAGACCTTATCTCCTACAATTTTTATCATATGAAAATGATTACAAGAGAAAAGTTACTCTAAATGACATTCCAAACAACTTGCATGTTGAGGTCTAGATCTAGTTTTGCTTGGAAAGTCATTTTTTATGTTGAAAGATTATAGGTCATTTTGTCTAAACCCTAATTTGGAGGTCAACTTCCCAAGGCAATAACTTGCTCAATTTTTATGAGATAAGATATTTCCAAGTTGCACAATCAAATTAAATGTGTCTACTTCAACTTTGATGTTTGGAGGAAGAGCTAATTCAAGTTTTATGAGCATGTGATATGAGGATACATTATAGGTCATTTTGGACCAATACCATTGAACAAGTAATTTTCCTCAACTTCAAAAATGCATAACTCCTTCATATAAAATCCAAATGAGGTCAAATTTGTGACCATTTTGAATTAATTTGAAATATCTATAACTTTTATTAAGGAACGTTTCTCATTTGAAGCTCACATAAAAAGTTAGCCAAGGTGGAATAAATGAACATATGACTTGACACTTAGAAAATATTTTGATATGTTAAAAATTCCAAACTTCCACCTCAAAATTTACCATGATACAAGCTTCAAATGGAGAGGTGTTTAACATAATAGTTGTTCCTCTTGATCTACGCTTTCCAAAAAGTTTAATTTCGTCCATTTTGGACAAGATTTGAATGGTTTGCGCGTGGCTTGAACATGGCATCATCATTTCGCAAAATCAAAGCTTCAAACAGCTGTGTACAATTGCCTTGCATTCCAAGTTGATTTCAGACTCATTCACACTTGATGATGGACCTAAAGGAGTGACTTCATGGGCCTGTACACGCCCATGCAAGCATGCATCATCCATTGCCAAATTTGGAAATTCAATTTGATGGTGTAAATAACATGTGATTTAGCTATAAATAGAAGCCTCTAGGTTCAGAATTGAGGATCCCTTCGTGCCAACTTTGCTCCAAGACCCCAAACCCTTCCATTTGAAAGGATAATCCTGAGAATTTTCTTTGAAAATTGAGTTTGAATCTCAATGTTTTGAGATTCAAAACTCCAGGAATCCAAAGCCTTTGGTTGATTCTAATCTATTTCTGCAAGCTTCCTGAGTGAGATCAAGCACGAATCAAAGCAAAAGAAAGTGAGTTCTGACCTGCATTGAAGGTATTTTCCAAAAAATTTCATCTCTTCGATTCTCACTCAATTCTCCATAGAAGCTTTTGAATGGGCCTGGACATCATAAAACCCTAAATCTATTTTCCTTTCATATCTTCTCATTCACGACAACTAATCATATCTTATTAGAAAATAAATCAATCTGGTTTTAATTCAAATTACTCCTTGAATGGCGCGTTCAATCTCCACATCAATCACACACATATTTGCATGAAAAGCGCAATCTTAAGATACATAACATTCAGACTGAATGTTCTATATACACATGTCTTAACATCAGGTCTGACATCTCAACTAAATCCTGCACAACCATATTTAAACATCCTACAGGAAGCTGATATCACATGTCAAGACAACACTCGTGACAACTTGTGATAACTCTAGGTTTTACCAAAATTGATGCCAACACATAGAACCAACAAACTCCCCCTTTGGCAAATTTTGGCTAAAACATACATCAGATCATACGATTCACAAGAAAATAATCACAGTATCAGTTCAGCAGAAGAAGTAAACATACACACATTACTAGCAAAAGTAGCAACTAGTAAACACATATTAAACACACATGCGCTTGTGCTCAAAACATACCACCTCCCCCTTCAGCTAACACCAGTCTGCTTTACACAGATAAAACACTTCCTTATCTAACATCATCTCCAACATCACCTGTAACATACAGAACACTTCCCCATTTAACATCATCTTCAACATCATATGTAACAACATCTAACATAACATATAGTATAACATAACTACTTTAGCTACTTTTCCCCCTTTTTAGCCAAAAGAGACCAAAGAGACAAAATAAATGTCTATTCAGTCAAACAAACAGAATGTCAAGGGTTAAGTGTTACAGAGCCAAGTTCATACACAGCTTTAAACAAGCTGAGATAAAATCCAACAAACCAGAAAATCCAGAAAAATACACATCAAAGCAGCAGAACATAACTGCCAAAAAAAACCAGAACATCCATCAACAAAAAAAAAACATCATCACATGAATGAGGGCCAACTTCCAAAAGAGCTAATCAGAGGAGCTTGAGCTTGCAGTTTCATCAGCATCAGAAACAGAATTCCCACTTGTCTCATCTTTAGTTGCAGACCTCTCACTAGAGGTTTGAGCTTCAGTTTCTTTGGCTTGTCCAATTTTCTCACCTTCAGCTTGCTCCAAGCTAGCAATTAGGGCTTCCAACGATTCTTTCCTAGCTGTTGCTACCCTTATTCCTGCACCCAGCTCTTTACATGTTTCCTTCAGCTCAACAATAAGTCCACCTTTTGAGGCTGGCTTTTTCATAGCAGATGTCATGACAATGTCTTCAACATGACTGCCTTCAAACAATTTGTAGTGTACTGATAGAGAAGGTTTTCTTCTACTTGGAAGGTCATTGGTATTCAGAATCCCAGGGTGTTGACTCAGGATTATCCCACAAATCATTGAGGGAAAGGCTATGGGCAACTTTACTGCATTAGTAGAAGCATGCTTGACAATTAGTTCAAACATAAATCTACCATAACCAAATTTCAGCTTGGTTCCAACAGCA
This sequence comes from Lathyrus oleraceus, assembly GCF_024323335.1. Lineage (NCBI taxonomy): Eukaryota > Viridiplantae > Streptophyta > Magnoliopsida > Fabales > Fabaceae > Lathyrus > Lathyrus oleraceus. The sequence goes on from NC_066585.1 coordinate 117,560,141, forward strand.
AAGATAAATCTTCCAAGGGTATTTGAAATTGTGGAAATGTGGTTGGTAGGCACCCAATTTGCAGATCCTATTTTATGCAATATGGCATACTTAACAGTCAGCTTCCCAGCAGGGAGATGCTTTTTACTAGGCCAATCCTTCACCTGCCTTGCTGTAATTTCTCTACAGACCTCATTGTTTGTAGCTTCCAGTTCACATGCACCCTCTATACCTCTTCCCAGAAACTTGTTAATCACAGTGGGAGAAAATGTGATACACTTACCTCTCACAAAAACTTTACAAAATTCTTTGCTGTTTTTATCAGCAATATCTTCAGGAATGTTGACAATGAATTCCTTAACCAATCCCTCATAGCAATGAGATAATCCAGCCACAATTTTCATTAACCCAACCTTCTTGATTAGGTCCATGACCTCTTTAACCTCAACAATATCCTTGCCTAACTCTCTCTCTACAGTCACTCTTCTTTGGATCACAAACTTCCATTTGGCAGCTCCATCTTCAAGATGGAAAGAGATATTATCCAAATGCACAACAACAACTTTCACAGGGGACTTCCTTACAGTTGTCCTCTTCACAGGAGAGATGTCAGGGACATCTTCCTCAACATCTTCGTCAGACTCAGAAACTTCTCCCACCTTCCTCTTCTTGATATCCACTTTGCTCTAAGATTTGGAAGGACCTACACCAGTAGTCTTCTTGGCTGTTTTAGTTGACATCATTTCAGCCACAAGCCTACCTTTTCTAGTCTTCATACGCTTAGCCACGCTAGGCTTTAAGTGATGAAGTAAGCTATCATCTTGATCATCAGACCTATCATCCTCTAGGTCAATCACATTGTTTGCAGAATCATGCTTCTCAGAATGTGAAGCATTGGCAGTTATAGATGCCACAAATTTTTTACCAGACACAGTTTGCCCTAGGAAGCACAAACCTTCAGAAGCCATGTCTTTCTCAGATCTAGAGGAATCGTCATCCTTCTCACTATGAGGTTCAACCTTAGGATATGGGTACATTCTCAACAGAGGAGTAGAGACTCCCTTCACTGAATGTCCTTCATTAAGGATTCTGGTGACTAGGTTTCTTATGACACGATCAATGTGGTGCATATCTTCCTTAGAACTAGTGGCATGAGTAGAGCTAGAAGGGATACTAGAGCTGTTACCTTGAGTGGGGCATGCAAAAGCAGATGCATCCATGGGATGGTTTGAATCAGGGGTTTGCCTGGAATAATAGACAAAGGGACCACATCCAAAATTTCATCATCAAGAAAGTCCATGGAAGGAGTGTTATCCTTAGTAGTTTTTGAACCAAATGAAGTTTGATGTTGTGACATCTTGTCGTTTTTGTGGAAGAGTTTCAGTTGCCCTAGCATAGGAGTTTGAGGAAGAAGCAGGGAGTTGGAAATGTTTGAGTAGAGGTTGCGCCTAAAAAGGTAATAAATGGTATTTCCAAGAATAGGTGAAGATTTACCATAAAGGGGGCGCTTTATTTTAAGTAAGCAGACAATAATTTGATTACCTTGTCCACTCCATATTAATTGCTAAAATTCTCATAAATACAAATCCCTAATTTCCCTCTTAGAAATTCAAATTGATTTGCATCCAAGGCCTTTGTAAAAATATCAGCTAACTGCATCTCAGTAGCAACATGCTCTAGGGCTACAATTTTATCCTCCACGAGTTCTCTAATAAAATGGTGATGAATATCAATATGTTTTGTCCTGCTATGCTGAATAGGATTCTTAGAAATGTTTATAGCACTCAGGTTGTCATAGTACAATGTCATGACATCTTGCGTGACATTGTATTCAGTCAGCATCTGTTTCATCCACACCAGTTGAGAGCAACTACTTCCAGTTGCTATGTATTCAACTTCAGCAATGGACAGAGACGCACAATTTTGTTTCTTACTAAACCATGATATTAAGTTGTTTCCCAAGAAGAAGCATCCTCCTGATGTGCTTTTCCTATCATCAACACTTCCAGCCCAATCAGCATCACAATATCCAGTCAGCACAGATCCATATCCATGAGTGTATAGCATCCCATAGTCACTAGTGCCATTGACATATTTCAGGACCTTTTCACTTGGTTTATGTGACTCACCTTTGGTTCAACTTGATATCTAGCACATACACCTACAGCAAAAGCAATGTCAGGTGTGCTTGCTGTGAGATATAGCAGACTCCCTATCATGCTTCTGTAGAGACTTTGATCCACACTGACACCATTTTCATCTTTAGATACTTTCGGATGAGTAGGAGCAGGTGTCCTTTTGTGGCTTGCATTCTCCATGACAAACTTCTTAATAATATTTTTGGCATATTTGCTTTGAGATAGAAAGATAGAATCTTCCATCTGCTTGACTTGTAGCCCAAGAAAATAGGTTAGTTCCCCAACAAGGCTCATTTCAAATTCAGACTGCATTTGTTCAACAAAATGTTGAACCATCTTATTTGACATCCCACCAAACACAATATCATCCACATATATCTGAGCCACCATGAGCTTTCCTCCTTCATTTTTGACAAATAAAGTCTTATCAATGCCTCCCTTCCTGTATCCATTCTCAATGAGAAACACTGTGAGTCTGTCATACCAAGCTCTAGGAGCTTGTTTCAACCCATAGAGGACTTTCCTCAACTTGTACACATGCTTTGGAAGATTTAGGTATGTGAACCCTTTAGGTTGTTCAACATATACTTCCTCATTTAAGTAGCCATTCAAGAAGGAACTTTTCACATCCATTTGGAACAGTTTAATTTTCAGAATACATGCCACTCCAAGCAGTAATCTAATGGACTCCAGGCGAGCTACAGGGGCAAATGTTTCATCAAAGTCAACTCCTTCAACTTAAGTGTATCCTTGTGCTACCAATATTGCTTTATTTTTAGTAACCACACCTTTTTCATCAGATTTATTCTTGTAAACCCATTTTGTTCCAATAACATTTATTCCTTCAGGTCTTGGAACCAATTCCCACACTTCAATTCTCTTGAATTGGCCTAACTCTTGCTGCATGGCATTGATCCAAAATTCATCAGTTAAGGCTTCTTTGACATTCTTGGGCTCAATCTTGGACACAAAACAGACATGTGAGATCACTTCCCTTGATCTAGTGGTGACCCCTTTATTTAGGTCTCCTATAATGAGATATTTTGGGTGATCCTTCTGAATTCTGATAGAAGGTCCCTTATTAATTTTATCAGCTTCAGGTTCAGCTTGAGTGGATTCACTCTCATTACTTTTGTCTAGGAGATCAACTGAGGCATCATTCAGAGATGTTTCAACATCGTCTGTGACATCAGTCTCTTGATCATCAATAACAACATTAATAAATTCCATCATTACTTTTGTTCTAGAATTAAAGACCCTATACGCTCTGTTGTTTGTTGAGTAACCCAGAAATATTCCTTCATCACTCTTGGGATCCATTTTTCTTCTTTGTTCACGATCAGCCAGGATATAACATTTACTATCAAACACATGGAAGTATTTGATAGTATGTCTCCTTCCCTTCCAGACTTCATATAAAGTGGTTGGGGTCCCTTTCTTCAAGGTTACTCTGTTGTGAACATAGCAGGCCGTGTTCATGGCTTCAGCCCAGAAATGGTAAGGCAACTTCTTAGCATGAAGCATACCTCTAGTAGATTCTTGGAGAGTTCTACTTTTCCTTTCTACCACACCATTTTGCTGAGGGGTAATAGGAGATGAGAATTCATGACCAATTCCTTCAGAGGAACATAATTCAGCAAATTTACTGTTTTCAAATTCTTTCCCATGATCACTTCTGATTCTGATAACCTGACTCTCCTTTTCTCTTTGCAGTCTTAGGCAAAGATCTTTGAACACCTCAAACACATTAGATTTTTCCCTTATGAAATTTACCCAGGTATATCTGGAGAAGTCATCCACCACCACATAAGCATACCTTTTCCCACCAAGACTTTCCACCTGCATAGGTCCCATCAAGTTCATGTGGAGAAGTTCCAGCACTCTAGAGGTGATGTCATATTTGATCTTCTGATGTGACATCTTTGTCTGCTTTCCAATCTGACACTCACCACAAACTCTTCTTTCATCAATCTTTAGTTTTGGGATTCCTCTGACAGCTCCAACATATATAATTCTCTTCATTCCTTTAAGATGCAGATGGCCCAGTTTTTGATGCCATAGTTTCACTTCTTCTTCCTTGGCTAGAGTACACATTGATGAATAACCAGTTTCTTGAGAACTCAACATATAGCAGTTGTCCTTAGACCTGACTCCTTTCATGATCACCTCATTTTTTTCATTAGTAATCGAACATTCAGATTTTGTGAAGTTCACATTTAGACCTTGGTCACATAGTTGGCTGACGCTGATCAGGTTTGCAGTCAATCCTTTAACAAGTAGCACATTATCAAGGTTAGGGACTCCAGGGCAGTTTAGCTTTCCAATCCCCTTGATTTCACCTTTTGCTCCATCACCAAAAGTCACATAGCTGGTGGCATGAGGTTGAAGATCAATTAGCAGGCTTTTGCTTCCAGTCATGTGTCTGAAGCACCCACTGTCAAAATACCAGTCTTCTTTGGCTGAAACTCTGAAGGAAGTGTGAGCTATTAAGTTAGTAGCACCAGCTCTAGGAACCCACTATTTTCTGTTAACAGGGATGTGGTGTTTGGGTCTAGGTTGATGATGAGTAGGACTAGGATAGCCATACAACTTAAAGCATAATGGTTTTATGTGACCAAATTTTCCACAATAATAACATCTCCATCTTTGGTGTTTTCCTTTATGTTGTCTTTCCTTGTGATGTTGAGACACCTGGTGTGACATCTTTGGTTTGCTACAAGTGTGACTACACTAAGGAGTGGATTCATTGAACCCAAGGCCAGACTTGTCTCCTGCCATCTTTCTAGTCTAGAGGATTTTATCTAAGGTGTCAGATCCATTGTTTAGCATTCTGACATACTTTGTCATCTCATCTAGTTTGGAGTTCAAGAACACGGCTTCGATGTTCAACTTAGAAATGGTTTCTAAGTGTTATGTCTTCTCATCCTCTAGTTGGGTTATCAATTTCTTCTGATTCTCCACTTGTTGACACACTTCTTCACTTCTGTAACACAACTTTCTGTAGGTAGTAGCTAATTCATCAAAGGTTACCTCATCATCACTTGAGTCTTCATCAAAACCCCATCTTCCAGTCAAGGCAGTCACAATATCGGCAGACTCTCCTTCTGTTTCACTTTCATCAGACCAGGTAGCAGCAAGACTCTTCTTCTGTTTCTTGAGGTAGGTCCCACATTCAGCTCTAATGTGTCCATACCCTTCTTATTCATGGCACTGGACTCCTTTGCCCTGTTTGTATTTTTCTTCAGATTTTGTTCTTCTTCCAGCATCATTGGACCTACTGATGTCAAATGATTTGTTCTTGACATTAGACTTTAACCTTACATCCATCCTTTTCAGGAGTTTGTTGAACTGTCTTCCCAGTAATGCTACATCATTTGCAAGATCTTCATCAATATCCTGACCACTGTCTTCCTCTTTCTCTTCAGTGTTTGACATAAAGGTTATGCTTTTGGATTTCTTTTCAGATCCATCATTCATCCCCAACTCGAATTGTGGAGGGATCCAATGAGCTCATCCACTCTCATATTTCAGATGTCTTGAGATTCTTCTATGGCTGTCACTTTCATGGCAAATCTCTTGGGAAGAGACCTGAGAATTTTCCTCACAAGTTTTTCATCTGACATCTTCTTACTTTCAAGGATTTTCCTGAGGCATTAGCAATTTCAAGGATATTCATATGGAAGTCATGAATACTTTCATCTTCTTTCATCCTCAAATTCTCAAACTTGGTAGTAAGAAGTTGCAATCTAGACATCTTCACTCTAGAGGTACCTTCATGAGTGGTTTTGAGAATATTCCAAGCATCTTTAGCCACCTCACAATTGTTCACCAGTTTGAAGATGTTCTTATCAACCCCATTGAATATATCATTTAATGCTTTAGAGTTTCCAAGAGCTAGTTCATCCTCCTCCTTGGTCCATTCTTCCTCAGCCTTCTTATCAGTTGTAACTTCTCCTTCCTTAGTAATGCAGGGATGTTCCCAGCCTGTTAGAACAGCCTTCCAAGCCTTATTATCCAAAGATTTCAAGAAGGCTACCATTCGAGGTTTCCAATAGTCATAGTTAGATCCATCCAGAATTGGTAGTCTGTGAACAGATCCTCCGTCTCTACCCATAGTACCAGAAAGTAACATCCCAAGATCCCACCCAGAACCAGAGCATGATGCCTGCTCTGATACCAATTGAAATTCTGGTATCAGATATGAGATGTCGAAGGTAATGTCACGACACTAATATCTGAATAACAACTAAAATATAAACAGGATAAAAGACAAAGAAATAATAGAACAAGTGACACAAGCAATTGTTAACCCAGTTCGGTGCAAACTCATCTACGTCTGGGGGCTACCAAGCAAGGAAGGAAATCCACTAAACATAATTAGTTCAAAGACTCTCAGTAAACAACTTCAAGTTACAGTCTTTTCACCTAATCTCTACCCGTGTGACTTCTATCTAAGAACTCTTAGATATGAGACCCTACTCACTCCCCCTCAATCACAATAGTGATATATAAACAAATATTACAAAGACAGAAGACACTCTTCAATAACACATACTTGATGTTGCTTAAAAGCTTCAACCAAGTAAACACACACTCATGTTTCAAAGATTAGAGTGGAAAAATTAAACACAAAAGTCAATCTAATTCAATCATCAATAGGATGAATGAATGGCTCACAATACACAAACTCATACAAAACTAAAACCCTTATTCTCTCTCACTATCTTGTTCGTTTTTCTTGTGTCTAAAAACCCGGTTTTACATGGCCTTTTTATAGAAGCTTTTGAATGGGCCAGGACATCATAAAACCTTAAATCTATTTTCCTTTCGTATCTTCTCACTCACGACAGCTGATCATATCTTATTTGAAAATAAATCAATCTGGTTTTAATTCAAATTACTCCTTGAATGGCGCGTTCAACCTCCACATCAGTCACACACAGATTTGCATGAAAAACGCAATCTTAAGATACATAACATTCATACTAAATGTTCTATATACACATGTCTTAACATCGGGTCGGACATCTCAGCTAAATCCTGCACAACCATATTTAAACATCCTACAGGAAGCTGATATCACATGTCAAGACAACACTCGTGACAACTTGTGATAACTCTAGGTTTTACCAAAATTGATGCCAACACATAGAACCAACAATGAATTCTTTTCCTATCTCCCCATTCTATTTATTGCAAACATCATTTGTACAAAAACACATATGCACATAAGAAAGGGCTCCCTAGGAGTACCTATGACACATTGGGTGCTAACACCTTCCTTCTGTGCAACCAACCCCCTTACCTGTAATCTTTGGCATTTTATTAGTTTTGATTTGAAAACTTCTTATCTTTTGGGTTTTGTTCGTACTTTTCCCTTTTCCCTTGAAAACAATAAAAGTTCGGTGGCGACTCTAGTTTTATTGACGTCTAGCTTATCCATAGCTTGATGGTCATGAATTTACCGCTACAGCTAGCATCGAGGAGAAGCGAAGGCCCGATCACCAAGCGAGCTTTGGTTCGCTTAGAGAAACTAAGTCAGAAGCAAAAATATCCCAATTCGCTAGAAGCGAGGAGCAACGAAGGAAGTTCGCTTAGCAAAGTTTGGCAGATCTTGGAAGGTGGTTTGACAACTCAAAACTTAGTGGAGAAGATAGGATAGTTCGCTTAGTGAAGTTTGGTGGCTCCTGGAAGGAGGTTTGACAACTCAAAACTTAGTGGAGAAGATAGGATACTCCATTTAGAGAAACTTCATCTCACTAAGCAAACTCATGCGGCTATAACCATTATAAAAAGGGACCAAGAGCAATGCAAAAGAATCATCTTATGTTTTTTATAACAATTTGTAATAGTTTTATTATTTTGTCAAAAAGGGTTATAATAGACACTTAGGGAGGGAATCGAAGAATAAAACTGGATATGCATCAAGGATCGAGGAATCATCATTGATGCTTATTCATCTCCAGTTCTTCCTTTTTGTACAAGCTACCATGAAAATGGTTAGCTAATCTCCCTCTCTTGTTGGGATTGGAAGAATCTACTGTAATCATATATATATTTACCTATTATATTCTTAATATAACCATGCTTTCTTGATTAATGATTCTATCTTATTATTATCGTCAAATTTTATGAATTCAATTTGTTAATGAAAATTGCTTTCGAACTCATGAATAAAGATAAAGAATTGATTAAAATCTAACTGCTAGACATAGAATTAGTTTTAGTATCCACGTCAAAATACTTGATCTTCATACAATCGAATTGTTTAATCAGTTGAGACATCATCAATTCAACAAACCGATTGGAATCTTGAAACTTTCATGTAGACATACATGTTGTTTTGAAAAGTATGTGCAAGTATGAATGAATACATGGTTATACCAAAATTAATCGGTATGTTGCATACTTAAACGGTAGAAGAAATCCAATCCCCACAAGATAATTTGATATATTAATATTCTGCTTATTTTATTCCATTTAACTTACATTTCGCTATTACTTTAGAATTAAACTTTAAACTTTATGAAAACTTGAACTTAAACTATATCAGTAATCTAAAACATTGGTAATATCGCTCCAGTCTCTATGGATACGATAACACAATACTTCTTTTGATTTACTCAACATCAAAATGGGCTGTTACCGAGGACTGGCGTGTAGATATTACGAACATAACGATTATTGTTATCTGTTAAGTTTGTATATTTGTTAAAAATATTGTATATATATTTACACCTATATTTTATCTTACTTTCTCCTAACATTTGTTGGTTATAAATTGCAAAGCTTTGTGTATGTGAGGTACGAGCTCAAGGGAATTAGTACCCTTTGATCCCGAGATCGAAAGAACAACCCAAAAGAACAAAAGACGTACAAGAAAGCAAAAGCAATTAAACAAACAAAATAAGAAGGAATCCAATTCTGTTTTATCAACAACTTATATCCCAAAAATCATGTCAGACGAGACTATTAACGGTTCTTGCCCAAGCAGCCCAAGGCGATTGGCTTGTCTCACCAACAACCTAACCACTAGACGAACTGAAATAAAAATAGGGATGTTGTAGATTATTTATGCTAACACTTTTGCAGGTTTGGATCATGGAGATCCATACACCAATCTCACAAAGTTCTATGAACTGGATGGTACGTTAGGAGCACCCGAAGCTGAAGAGGATGCTGATTTCATGAGAATGTTTTTGCACTCCTTGATTGGCAAAGCAAAGGATTGGTATCTTGACCAACCTATTGAAACCATGAACAACTGGAATGTATTGGAAGAGAGTTTTCATAACAAATTCTTCCCTCACAACCGGTTCATGGATGCTAAAACAACCATTGCCACATTTGCTCAACTTGCAAATGAAACTCTATGTGAACCCTGGGAATGTTACAAATCCATGCTACAGATATGCCTGAATCATGGTTTTGACAATATAACACAAATCCACATCTTCCACAACGTATTGCAGCCCCAGCCAAAGCTCTTACTTGATGCAACAGCCGGTGTTTCTTTATTAGCAAAAAGTGCAAAAGAAGCAGTTTCAATTATCAACCGAATGGCTCTCATTGATCATCAAGTCTAATATAATCGAGGAACCTTACAAAAGAAGCCTAGAATCTGGAATTAGGTACGAACGATGCAATACTAACACAAAATAAACTTCTCACTTAAACTGTAGAAGAATTGACAAAACAGCTGTCCAAATTGCCGCAACAACTTAAGGAAATGCACAGTTTGGCAAGTGCACCATACCAATTAGATTTTTGCGAGTTATGTACTGGAGACCATCAAACCGGTTTTTGTCCCCCAATCAATGAAGAAGTTAATTATATGGGGAATCTACAAAGACCAGCACCATATCAGGGCAATCAAAATTATCAACGTGGAAACAACACCAACTATGGTCAAGGTTGGAGACAAGACTCTTAAACAACAACCACGTCAAATCAGTATCAAAACTACCAACAACCGCAAAATGTAAATCATCCAGATAGAACATCCAAACTGGAAAATACCTTGCAACAGTTCATGCAACAATCTATGGCAAATCAGAAAAACACCGACGCTTCGATCAAAAACCTTGAAACTCAAGTCGGACAAATTGCAAAGCAACTGGAGGAGAAATATGGAGGCACCTTCACAGCCACAACTCAACCAAATCCAAAAGAACATTGCAAGGCAATAACAACGAGAATTGGAAAAATTCTAAATGAAAACGGTGATGAAAATGAGAAAAAAGAAAGGAGTTTTGTTGGAAATAGAGAAGAGGAAGAAAAGAAAAGAAAAGAAGAGGAGAAAGGAGAAAAAAATAATAAAGGGGAAATAGTTGAAAAGGAGCAAGAGAAAAAAGGTGGAAATGAGAAAGAAACAAATGAAGGGAAAAAAAGTCGGAGAACAAGGAAGAAAAAGGAAAAATGACAAATCCACCAGTACAAAACCTACCATACCCTCATGCTTCAACCAAAAAGGATAAAGAAAGGCAATACACTCGATTTTTGGATATTTTCAAGCGGTTGCAAATCAATATTCCCTTTGCGGAGGCACTATAACAAATGCCTACATATGCACGATTCATGAAAGAAATTCCCACCAAGAAGAGAAGAATTACTAATGAAGAAACAATATATCTTGATGCAAGATGCAATGCGATCATTCAACGAACACTTCCAAAAAAAGAAAAAGATCCATGAAGAGTTACATTACCTGTCACAATTGGAAATGTAAACGTTGGGAAAGCATTGATTGATCTTGGCTCAAGTATCAACCTTATTCCACTCTCAGTAATATGGAGAATAAGGTGATTTGGATATGAAGAATACTAGGATGACTTTGCAACTAGCCGACAAATTAGTCACAAAGCCATCCGGTATTGCCGAAGACGTATTGGTCAAGGTAGATAAGTTTTTATTCCGTATTGATTTTGTTGTCATGGATATAGAGGAAGATGATGATGTACCACTGATTTTGGAACGTCCATTCATGAAAACCGCATGCATGATGATTGATATTGATGAGGTTTAATGAAAGTACGTGTTCAAGGTAAAGAAGTTACTTTTAACCTCTTTGACACCATGAAACATTCCAAGGATAAGGGAGCTTATTTTCGAGTTGATACAATTGATGAAGAAATACTGAAAATACAAAAACAAACACACTTGACAACACCATTAGAAAGAGCCCTCATGAATGTTTTCAATTTCTTGATCTGGAAGAAGAAAAGGAACTCAGTGAATGCTTAACAAAACCGGATTCAGAAAAAGGAATACCATTGAAAGAGGCAAAAATTGAGGAATTAAAAGAAGATTCCGGGGAAAAGAACACCAAATTGGAATTGGAATTATTATCAGATCACTTGAAGTATGTGTTCCTTGATGATGAATGCAAGAAACCGGTAATAATTAGCAAATTTCTGGCCAACCATGAAGAAAATAAGCTTATCCAAGTTCTTAAGGAAAATCAAGGCGCAACCAGTTGGGTACTATCAGATTTTAAGGGCATAAGTCCATCATATTGTATACATAACATCATGATGAAAGATAATTACAAACCAATTGCCCAACCGCAATGGCGTTTGAATCCAACAATGAAAGAAGTCGTATGCAAAGAGGTAGTCAAGTTGTTAGAAGCAGGAATGATCTATCCAATTTTGGATAATGCTTGGGTGAGTCTTGTGCAAGTAATACCAAAGAAAGATGGTATGACAATGATAACAAACGAGAAAAATGAATTGATTCCAACCCGGATAGTAACCAGATGACGTATGTGCATTGATTATTGAAGACTCAATCTGGCAACAAGGAAAGACTATTTCCCGCTTCCGTTCATGGACCGAATGTTGGAAAGATTATCCGGGCATCAATTCTATTGTTTCTTAGACGAATACTCATGATACAATAAAATCACCGTAAACCCCTAGGACCATGAGAAAATAACATTCACTTGTCCATTTGGAATATTCACATATCGAAGAATGCCTTTCGGTCTATGCAACACACATGCAACATTTCAAAGATGTATGCAAGCCATTTTTTCAGATTTGATCAAAAAGTGCATCGAGGTATTCATGGACGACTTCTCTGTGTTTGGTGAATCATTTGAATTATGCTTGAAAAACTTGGAGACCATATTAAAATGGTGTGTGGAGACGAATCTAGTATTAAATTGGGGAAATTGCAATTTTATGGTGACTGAAGGCATTGTCCTAGGGCATAAGATTTCAGCCAAAGGGATCGAAGTAGATAAAGCCAAGGTTGATGTCATTGGAAAGTTGTCGCCACCAACCAACGTCAAGGGAATTCGAAGTTTTCTTGGCCATGCAGGGTTCTATCGATGATTCTTCAAGGATTTTTCAAAAATCACAAAACCATTAAGCAATCTCCTCAACAAAGACAGGTCATTTATTTTTTAAAAATATTGTTTTATTGCTTTTGAAAATTTAAAATATAAATTAATTACTGCACCGATAATCACTTCACTCGACTGGACACTAAATTTTGAACTCATGTGCGGTGCAAGTGATTAAGCGGTCAGGCTATTTTGGGACAGAGAAAAACCAAAGTTTTTCATGCTATACACTATGTAAGAAAAGTGTTAAATGATGCACAAGTTAACTATGGAACCACAGAAAAAGAGTTGATTGCTATAGTGTACGCATTAGAAAAAATTTGGTCTTATCTAATAGGATCTAAGATTATTTTCTATATTGACCATGCAACCATCAAGTACTTGATCAACAAAGAGGACTCAAAACCAAGAATAATCCGATGTATGCTCCTATTACAAGAATTTGATTTAGAGATCCGTGATAAGAAAGGAACCGAAAATCTGGTTGTGGATCATCTATCAAGATTGGTGAATCCCGAGATTACAAAAGAAGAAAGAGAGGTACTTGAAGAATTTCCTGATGAAAAATTGCTCATGATTAAGGAAAGACCATGGTTTACGGATCTTGCAAATTATAAGGCTTCCGGTCTCATCCCCGAAGATCTCAATTGGCAAAAAAAGAAGAAATTCTTGCGTGATGCGACTCATTATGTATGGTATGATCCTTACTTGTTCAAAATTGGATCCGATGAGTTATTACGAAGATGTGTTACTAGAGAGAAAGCCAGAAGCATCACATGGCATTGCCATGATTCACCATATGCCGACCACTATAACGGAGAACGAACAGTTTCCAAAGTCTTACAAGTAGGATTCTATTTGTAGCACCCCAGGCTGCTTTCAGAATTACTGACTGACCCTACAAACCAACACAGGTCTTTTTCAGTTTTTTCCTCACTCACATGCTTTCCGGAAAACTTCCAAGAAGTTCACCCATACAAATACTACTCCAAGTCAATCAGACTTAACTATGGAGTTCTTATCTGTTAGTCTACTGAAAAGAAGCATCTTATTTTCGGTAGCCTAACAGATAAGAAATCCATAGTTAAGCGTGATTAACTTGGAATAGTATTTGGATGGGTGACCTTCTAGAAAGTTTCCCGGAAAGCGTGTGAGTGAGGACAAAATATGCTGAAAAGACTCGTATTGGTTTGTGGGGTCAGTCGGTAATTCTGAAAGTAGTTTGGGGCGTTACAAATGGTATCAGAGCCTGACATCTCCCAGTATGATGTGGTTTGGGGACGAACCAAGAGGAAGTTGGTGGGCATGTAACACCCGAGGCCGAAGAGGACAGAGAATGGTTACATGTAACACCTGAGGGTGAGAGAGTGGTTCTCGATACACGAGGCATGACAATGAGACACTCCTAGCAGCTTCTAGGGAAAAACCGAATTCACATCGGAATGAGATGGATCCTGAAGCTATGTAGGTATGAGACTGCATGGTTGAAGGAAGGCTTATAAGGATTAATTGGTACTACCTATACCAACAAGATGCATCTTTTTTTCGGTAGCCTAATAAATAAGAACTCCATAGTTAATCGTGCTTGACTTGGAGTAGTATTTAGATGGGTGACCTTCTGGGAAGTTTCCCTGAAAGCGTGTGTGAGGACAAAATATGCTGAAAAGACTCATGTTGGTTTGTGGGGCCAGTCAGTAATCCTGAAAGAAGTCTAGGGCATTACAGTCTTGGCCTTCTCTATTCAAAGATACATATGAACATGCCAAGAATTATGATAATTGTCAAAGGACCAGTGGAATTTCCAAGCAAAATGAAATGCCATTACAAATCATGTTAGAGGTAATGGTATTTAATTGTTGGGGGATTGATTTAGTCGGGCCTTTTCCTTCGTCTTTCAACAATGAATACATCTTAGTGGCAGTTGATTACACATCCAAATGGGTAGAAGCTATTTCATCGCCAAAAGCAGACAACAAAACAGTGGTAAAATTCTTGAAAAGAAACATCTTCATAAGATTTGGTACACCAAGAGTGTTGATTAATGATGGAGGCTCTCATTTCTGCAACACACAACATGGAAAATCTATTGAACATTACGGCGTCAAACACAAGGTTGAATCACCATATCACCAATAAATGAATGGACAAGTAGAAGTATCTAATCGTGAAATAAAGAGAATCTTAGAAAAGACAATTTCAACTTCACGAAAAGATTAGTCGTTAAAGCTTGATGAATCTCTCTGGGTATATCGTACCACTTACAAAGCACTAATATATGTTACTCCATTTCAAATGGTATATGGTAAAGTTTTCCATTTACCAGATGAATTAGAACACAAGGCTTTTTGGGATTTAAAGTCTCTCAATTTTAATTCACAACAAGTCGATGCAAAAAAGGAAACTACAAATGCATGAGCTTGATGAACTAAGGTTACAAGCATATGAATCTTCAATAGTATACAAGGAAAAGGTGAAGAGATATCATGACAGTAGAATCCTGCCCAAAGATTTCAAAGTAGGGCAAATGGTTTTACTCTTCAACTCGTTGTTGAGATTATTTCCCGAAAAACTTAAATCAAAGTGGTCTGGACCTTTCCAAGTAAAGGACATCAGGCCTTATGGAGGAATTGTACTGGAAGATCCAAACACTAATGCAACTTGGATAGTTAATGGCCAGAGGCTGAACTTATGCTTAGGTGGTGAGATTGATTGAGTTACCACCACAATTCTGTTGAATGAACCATAAAAGCGACAAAGAGTCAAGCTAATGACCTTAAACGAGCGCTTTTCAAGAGGAAACCCGACTCTATAAGTAATTTCCTTTTGTTAGAGAACTTTGAAGGCTCACGAAGGGACTGGTGCAACATTTATCAAAACTGCAGAATTCTGAATTGCTGTAGAGTTCGCTAAGCAAACTAATTTCGCTAAGCGAACGTTGAAACCCATAAAGTTTTCTAAGCAAACCTAATCGCGCGAAGCGAATATGCGGTGATCAAACCTGCATTTATGACAATTAAAAGACTCCACCTACTAACCTACCAGCGTTTATGTCTCGTATTAGCCATACTTTTTCAGATTTTCTCACCTTTTTCTCTAACTAAACTCTAGAAACTCTTCACTCTTTTCACTTTTTCCATTCACACTTTCACTCCTTCACTTTATTCACTTTTTCACACTTTCGTTCTCTCTTCTCTGTCTTCAAAGTTGCAGCAACCTCAGGTATGTAAGTTCTAACCATCATTCTCTTTTAATTTTCTTTTATTATTTTTAGATCTTGTAGGATTTGTGTTATTTTTGTGCATATATGGTTGAAACTAGGTGTCATAATCATACTTTATGTTTTTATGTTTATAATATGCACCTAATCTGGAATATATTGAATGCACAAGTCTCTGATATCACTGATTTGGATGAACAAAAAGAGCGCAGAATCAGGGAACAAAACTGCTTTCCAAAAATCGCAGAGTTCTCTAAGCGAACTTGAGTTTGCTAAGCGAAGTTGGCCTGAAACAGAAAAATTAGTTTTTTAACAGAATAGATTTATGGTGTTTTGTTGTTGTAGGTATGGCTCCAAAGAGAGATATGACCAAAAAGAAATAGAAAACCACAGGGGATGGAACTTCAAAGGGGAAAGAATCTTTTGATCAGACAAAATTTCTCGGGTCAGAGAAACATGATAGGTATCAAGAACTAATTGGGAGATCCATCTGGTATAAAAGGATTTTGGATATTAACCCTGAAGGATCCTACAGGTATTTAAGTGCATTGTGGTCCAACCGCAAACGGGATAAGCTCTTGAACCCTCACTGCAAAATCAATATTGAAGTGCTTTGGGAATTTTATGCCAATGCCTTTCCCTCAGCAGGATTTGCCTTCTCTTTCTCGACCAAGGTTGGGGGGACGAATGATTCAATTTCATAGGGATGCTTTTAATGAATTTTTTGGAAATCCTTTAGTCTTGCAGGAAGGGAAGATGTGTAGGTATCAAGAATCCATCAATAAGGTGTCGAATATGGAGGAAACTCACTTGGTACTCTTTTAAACGGTTGGTATGCCATAAGTTTGTTTTGAAAATTTGTTTTTGTTAATAATTCTTGTTATGTTCTTGTAATCCTCATCAATAGTTCAAAATGATTCACCAAAGAATAAAAATCCTGTTTTCAACAAAATTCAACAAACATGAGTGGTAATGATAAAACTCAAAAAAAGTGCACAAGGTAAAGGTACATGTTTTTAAAAGCTTCGTAGAATGATAACATGATTGTGAAATATGTGATTCTTGCAAAATCATTTCATGCTTCAATTTTACAAATCACATATCTTCTTGCTTGAATCATATAGCCGAAAAACCAGAAAAAAGTGAGGAGCCTTCCATTGTGCACTAATAGAAGTCATTGCTAATAATCCTTGATTGAAACTCGATTGACTCATGTGGAACCTAACGGTTATATTTGAAATTTTTGTGGAGCATAAAAAGAATCAAGGCCAAGTCTTATGTGTGAGGAAAATCAATCAACCAAAAATCCTCAACATAACCCAATGAATTGAGTGAACTTTTGAAAAAATGGTCTAAACCAAGAACAATAGTTGAAACAAAAGAAAAACAGCCTTGAGATTTCAAGAGTGGATCGAATAGAACTTGAAATATCAAAGAACAAGTCACAAGGCTCTTGAATAACCAAAATCAATTCTTTAAAATTTGGTTTCAAGCAAAACAAAAAGAAAAATAAGACTCTGGAAAAAGAAGAAAGAAAAAGATAAAGTTGGGGAGAGACTTTACATCATGACTAAAAAAAGAGAATGAAAAAGAAAAACATAGTCTCTCAAAATACTTGCAAGCAAAGAAAGAGGAGAATTCAAAATAGAAATTAACAAAAGTGTCATATTTTAGCTTTAGGAAAGAAATCCTACTCACAAAACCAGGGCAAAATGCAAACATATCAAAAGCCTTGATAATTATGCTCACAAAATGTTTGAAAAAGAAATTGTCAAGGTGAAAATATGAGTTGATCAAGATGTTGACAATGTTATTAATGAGAGTTCAATTTACCACCAAACAACTTCAAAGAAATCTTCATCATTTTTATGAAGATGAGAAATAGGATGATACAAAGAAGCGAGGAGCACCGAAGGAAGTTCGCTTAGCGAAGTTTGGAGGCTCCTGGAAGGTGGTTTGACAACTCAAAACTTAGTGGAGAAGATAGGATAGTTTGCTTAGCAATATTTGGTGGCTCCTGTAAGGTGGTTTGACATCTCAAAACTTAGTGGAGAAGATAGGATAGTCCGTTTAGAGAAACTTCATCTTGCTAAGCGAACTAGGGAGGCCATAACCATTATAAAAAGGGACCAAGAGCAATGCAAAAGAATCATCTTATGTTTTTGATAACAGTTTGTAATAGTTTTATTATTCTGTCAAAAAGGGTTGTAATAGACACTTAGGGGAGGGAATCAAAGAATATACACATCAAGGATCGAGGAATCATCATTGATGCCCATTCATCTCCAATTCTTCCTTTTTGTACAAGCTACCATGAAAATGGTTGACTAGTCTCCCTCTCTTGTTGGGATTGGAAGAATCTACCATAATTGTATGTATATTTACCAATTCTATTCTTAATATAACCATGCTTTCATGATTATTGATTTATCTTGTTATTATCGTCAAATTTTATGAATTCGATTTGTTAATGAGAATTGCTTTTGAAATCATGAATCAAAGATAAAGAATCGATTAAAATCTAATTTATAGACATATAATTAGTTTTAATATCCACCTCACAATATTTGATCTTCATACAATCGGATTGTCTAATCAGTTGAGACATCATCGATTCAACAAGCTAATTGAAATCTTGAAACTTTCATGTAGACATTCATGTTGTTTTGAAAAGTATGTGAAAGTATGAATGAATACATGGTTAATCCAAAATTAAATCGGTATATTGCATACATAAATGATAGAAGAAATCCAATCCCTGCAAGATAATTTGTCGTATTAAAATCTCGCTTATTTTATTTCGTTTATCTTTTGTTTCACTATTAATTTCGAATTAAACTTTAAACTTTCCAAAAACTTGAACTTAAACTATATCAGTAATCTAAAACATTGGTAATATCACTCCAGTCTT
The DNA here is from genome assembly GCF_024323335.1 of Lathyrus oleraceus. Classification (NCBI taxonomy): domain Eukaryota; kingdom Viridiplantae; phylum Streptophyta; class Magnoliopsida; order Fabales; family Fabaceae; genus Lathyrus; species Lathyrus oleraceus. Next base: position 117,578,734 of record NC_066585.1, read on the forward strand.
TGTGGATACGATGACAAAATACTTCTTTTGATTTACTCAACATCAGAGGTCTCTGACCAAGAGCACATATCTTTCTTCACCCTTTGGCTTTCTTACTATGTTTTCTATTCAGGATCAATAGATATCTAAGAAATATGCCCCTCTCGCAATCCAACTCCATGAGGGTCGAAATATTTTCTTAGCCAAACTGCTCTTAGCCAACTTATACCAATCACTCGGAAAGGCCTCTTACAAATTAAAACACCTCCTTGAAATCAACAAATCATACCTTATCTCCAACCCTTATGCCTCTTGCAACTCTGGTTAAATGCTACCTTTGAACCTAAGTTGCATATAACTAAGTCAAAAGCTTTGTTGGAAGAAACTGACTACAAAAGTATCGAAGGCACCATACTTTCCTTAATCACACCTTATGACAATCCTTCACAAATAACCTTTATGAAATATATCAAACTTTTTCTTGAGTCGAAAACATTTTTTTCGACCATGACCCATTTTTTGTATAGATATTTTGGTCCATCTTGGTTTCAAAACAGGTTCCCTGGTGTAACCCCTTCAGCTACCATAATGTCAAACTTTGTCTGGTCAACCTTTTAGACTCCGACGCTTCTTTCTGCTTGAAATGAAACTAGAACTGATGGTTTTGGCTTCATTGGATACCAACCCAATCTAGTGGCTAGACAATTTGATTTTAGCCAAATGCTTCCAAGTTCAGTCTACTCTTGAGAGAACGACATTTGCTGGTCGGAAAGGAATTCACTCTGACAGAATGCATAAATTGCATGTTTTTTTCTTGTCAGCAAGTTCTTGAGTTGCCTACCTTCCACTTCCAACCATCTTTCTTTCTAACGGTGGAATTCGACAACTGGTGGGCAAGTTACTTTCAAGGCCACTTTTCTAAACATAATTATCACATGAGGCCGTCGACTACCTTCTCTAGCTTACAAGAGCACCCAGAGAGGAAAACAGGTATATATTTAATCATTTAAGTTCTTTTCTTTCATACCTTTGATTTCTCATATGTTCCTTTTGTAGACGAGACTACAACAAGGGGCGACACCAAGGTCGAAGGCCCTTCCAATACCGGAGAAGACAGGGAAAAATAAGAACTTCAACAGAAAAAGGTAAGTTTTTCCTTTCTTCATATTTAGCTGATTTTCAAAATGGTTCTGACATTTCCTTCTATTCAGAATAAAAAACGCGATCCCGACTCTCCTGCAACTACCAAAACCAAAAAGAAGAAGAAATATCAAAAGGCTACTACAACATAAGTATGTTTTTTATTTTTTATTTGATGGCTTTGATGATAGCAAAAACTGAACAATCTTCTCTTAACAGGCTACTCCAAAACCCACAGAAATTATGGCTGAAGTCTAAAGCTCAGAGGACTGTGAAAAGACTCTAATTTTACTAAGGCCTAATCCGAAGATTCCCTCCAAATATAATGTCAATAAAAAAGGCGCTTCCCCCAAAATCATTCTTCGAAATGAAATGACAACCTCGATTGCTGGACCCTCTAATAAAGGTAAATGAGCAGAAAACTTGCCTAATGAGGAACAAACATAAGATGAGCTAAAAGGTCCCCCAGTCGAAGAAAATGTTGCCAAGGTATTGCTTCACATAATACACAGTTTTATTCTTTGATTTTTAACTAAACTAACCATTTTTTTTTATTTTTAGGAATCGTCGAAGCCGGATGAAAGTGTTGTGGACAAACCAATAGGTATCCTCCATTTGATTCCTTCTGAAACCTTCTCTCATATTCATTGGTCGGACTTTATTGACTCAAGCCTCTCTTCTGTTCACTTAGAAATCAAAGCAACTAGTGAAGGTATATTTGTCTATACTAAACCAACCCCTGAGGTGGAGGCTAATGTTGAACATTTGTCTCCTCAAAGGCTCAAAGAGTTAGATGACACCATAGATTTCGTTCATGATAATCTGTATTTTGACCAACTAACAATCAAAAGCCTAGAAAACAATGGAACGAGAATAAACCATCCCAAACTCGAAACTGTTTCGACAGAAAAGGAAAGTTAGCTTGTCACCATCACAGAGAAACAAGCCCAACCTGTCGTCCATGACTCATCATCCAACACTTCTATGAGTCAAGACGAAATACGTTCCCTGAAAAGAAAGAATCCAACAGAGGCTCTAAAAAGGATTCAAAAACACCATAAGTTTTCAACTTGCTCTAGATCCTCCCAATCGTATGACGCTTTATTGGCTGATACTAGTGACGAATCAGTGAACCTATTAATCCAGAAACTAAAGGTAAACATATTTGAAGTTGATATCCGTAATTCCATCGAGGGAGATGCTAGACTTGGCACTGACATTCGAACATTATTGTGGGAACTCAACAAACACTGGGTCTCTGATTCTATGGTCCAATTCTTATTCGACTTTGAAGCATAAGTCAACCATGTTTTTTGGGATATCGACCTTAAAAGAACCACCAACGCTCGACTTCAACAAAAAAAGGCTATGGTTGTAGCCTGGGGTTTGAGTGATGCGTTTGAGAAAGAAGTTGACAAGCTCAAAACCTAACTCCAATAGTACACATACAAGAAAACTTCACTCGATGAACATATCTCACAACATTGTGCCAAGATTCTTGAATTTACCAAAGAAATCGATAATTTGGAAAAGCAAAAAGCTGAACTTGCCTGGGAGAAGTCATCGCCCACTAGAGAAATAATTAATCAGGAGGCCACCAAAGGTGTTGAACATGTTGAAGCTGCTATCAACCTGGGACTTGAAGTCGAATCTCAGGAAGAGACCCAAGATCGATTAATGGTAAGGCTCAAGTGTTCAAAGATCAAGGTCTAAGAGTTTAAATCAAAATTTCCTATTTAATTTGTACTTTGAATTTCCGTGCTTTCAGTATTTTGATATCTTGTAATGACTTTTCCATTTTTGACACTTTTCACGAATAACATTTTGGCGCTTTCATATCTATATATGTTATTCTATTACTATTCGAATTTCCTATAGCATAGGTTTATACCTTTCAAGTATTTCCCATTTACTCTCAGGATTCGATAATCAGATGTTAATTCTTTGATTTCACAAGCATGATTCGAAAACACTTGAATGTTCGAAATGGGCATTCGCAATTAGAAGACCATTTACCTAAAATCTTATTTCTTCGATCCATAGGTAAAATGACCTTCCACACATAGCCTCCGATTGAAAAGGTATTTACTTTAGCCTTCTTATTGTAGGCCTTAACTACTCTCTCCTTTTCCCTTATTAAGACATCCAACACTACTAACTTTTCTTTATCCAAATCAAACAGTTCGTCTAGACATATTCCAATAATGATCAGATGGAATTTCGCTTTTCCTTTGAGTTCGCGTCGATTGCAAATATATTTCGATAGGTAAAACAACCTCATGTCCATAAGCCAATCAAAAGGGAGTTGTATTCGTAGCCTCTTTAGGAGACGTTCCACATGCCCATAATACTTGATCCATGGTTTTATGCTAATTCTTTGGCTTTCCCCCACATGTTTCTTAACCAAACCAATAATGAATTTATTGGCCGCCTCGACCTGACCATTGACTTGGGCGTAATAAGGTGTAGATGTCAACAACTCGATCCCAATTTTAGAAGCAAATTCCTGCATTTTAACCAGTTAACACTGACCATTGATCATTCGTAATGGTCTCAAGAATTCTGAATCTATAAACAATATGCTTCTCAATGAACTCTATTATTGCTTCTTGGTCAGCATTAACTAAATGAATTTCATCTATCGACTTAGTAAAATGATCAATACCCACCAAGATATATCTCCGAGTTTTAGACGATGCTGGTCAAATTTCACAAATTAAATCTAATGCCAAACCTCTGAATCGCCAAGGCTTCACAATTGGATGTAATTCACTTGTAGGGACATGTTGAATTCATGCATGCACTTGACACTCTTGACAACCCTTAGAAAACTCGATCCAATCCTTTAGCATGGTAGGCCAATAAACACCTTGTCGAAACAATAACCATCTCATCTTGTGCCCCACTTGATAGGCACCACATGCTTCGCTATAAAAATTTGACACAACTAAATACACCTCACTTTCCCCAAGGAATTTGAGAAAAATACCCTCAAGCGTCTTCTTGAACAATTTGTTGTGTATGATAACATTTCTCAAAGATCTGTACTTAACCTTTTGATCAGTTGATCCTGTCGGATTCTCTAAGTATTTGACTATTGCTCTTCGCTAGTTAGTATCATTCAAATTTTCGATGGCAAAGACTTCAATATTTTCAGGATCTGCTGACCCCAACTTCGTCATTGTTAGATCTGAAGGAGAAAACCTTGTCGATTTTACTCTTCCCTTTACATTAACCAAATCCTATAAGTTTTCTTTTGACACTTTGTATCCTGAAGCAATTTGCGCTAGCTCATTTGCCTTTTGATTATCAAGTCAAGGAACATGTTGAATATCCATAAAATTGAACCACTTGATTAGTCGATTGCTTATAACAAAGTACATGATTAGGTTATCCTTAATACATATGTACTCTTTCGTTATCTTCTTAACAACCAATTCAAAGTCTCCTCTAATCTTGACTCTTTTTGCCCCCAAATCTAACAAGATTTTGATACCAGCTATTAAAGCTTTGTACTCGGCCTCATTATTTGAGCAAGATCCATCAATTCTATATTTGAACTTCATTGGAATCTTATAAGGTGAAATTATTAAAATTCCAAAGTCATTTCCATTTTTATGGTTGGAGCCATCGAAGCATAGCTTCCACAGTTCTGGATTCAAATAACTTTGAGGTACCTAGACTATTGCATGATCGATGATAAAATCAATGACCACCTGTCCATTCATTTCCTTTAAAGGCACATATGTTAGGGAATATCTATCAAGGAAATAGCCCATTTTCCAACTCAACTATGAAAAATTGGTTTAGATAACATGTGCTTAATAACATTGAAATGCAAAGACACATACACATCAAACTGTTGTATATAATGTTTTAATTTCAAACATGAGAAATACAAGCAAAAGAACATATTTTCTATAAGATTATACCTAGTTTCTGTATCGTTCAAGACTCAACTGAGGTAATAAAAGGCCCTTTTAACACCAGTATCATCCTCTTGTGCTAACATGCTTCCTATAGTTGAGTCCAACACAGAAACATACAACCTCATACATCTATTTCTAACAGGAGGGGACAAAATATAAGGATTCATTAAGTACTCCTTTATTTCTTCGAACACCCTTTGATGCTCTGTATGCCATTTGAACACTTCCTTCTTTAGGCAAAGTAGCAATGAGAATGGTTAAATCTTGCCACTAAGGTTCGAGATAAACCTCCTTAAATAATTAATATTCCCAAATAAAGATTAGAGCTATTTCTTAGTGGAAGGAGGTTTATTTTCCATGATGGCCTTAGCCTTGTTCTAATTAATCTTGATGCCCTTTTTATGGAAAACAAAGCCAAGGAAGTCTCCAGTCTGCGTATAGAAAGCAAACTTAAGAGGGTTCATTTTTGGTTCGTGCTTCCTCATTCTTTCGAATGATTGTCGAAGATGGTCGAGATGACCATTTCCCGACGCATACTTAACGACTATATCATCAATATATATTTGTATAAACATCTCGATATAATCATGAAAAATTTAATTCACCACCTTCTAAAAAGTTGCCCTTGCAGAATTCAAACCAAAAGGCATCACCACCCATTTGTAGGCACCTGGACATCGAAACTCCATGTTGGACACATCATCATCTACAAAACTCGCTGCTAAGACAACCAACATTTTGGCGACATGCATTGGATATTCGTCTTTTGGGGTTGCGGCATTCAAATCTCTGAAGTTGATGCAAGCCCTCAATGTTCCATTTTTCTTAATCACTAGAACAATATTTTCAAGCCACTCGATATACATTTCCGTCCTTATGAACATGCTTTTCGGGAGTCTTTCGATCTCCTATTTTATTTTACATATCACCTCTGGTGCAAACCATCTATGCATTTATTTAACCAGCTTCTTGCTAGGATTTATTGGTAGTTTTAACTCCACAAATCCCTGCTAAAACATGGCATTTTGTTATAATTAAGCAAAGCAATCTTTAAATTCAGGAATTAATTTAATTACCTCCAACCTTAGACTCGAGTCGTTGTTGGCACTGATATATGTCGGCATCTTAACTATTACATCATCCAAATCGACTTCCTCCAATAGATCCTGGGGATGCATCCTTGTTACTGATGCAACGAGATCTTTTTAAAGCCCAAAGATTCATCATCATAGATGAGCCTTTGGCTTTTCAAGCCATCATCTTCTATGCATGCTAGTTGTGGCATTTTGATTAATTTTAGGTCAACGTTGATTCTCTGCCCCACGTCGAACACCTCTAACTCGTTGGCTTCGACATCCATGTGTAGTATCTCGACCTCTAAGGCCACTTTAACCTATTTTCGGCTACATAAGTCGAAATTCATTCTAATGCATCGAATGCAGACATCATCTCGAATTCGTCCCCCTAACCAGTTGGCCATATGGTGTCATAATACCTCTAACCCATAAGTTCTTTGTCCCATGTAAATCCATGGGTTAGGTGGAGTTGAAGAGAGTAAATTCCTTTTCCAAAGGAATGTATGAAAACCCTGCAGGGGTGCAATATGCTTTATCTGCTAGGTTCTTGTCGAAATTCCTCTTATCTCCAGGGTTTATTTTTGCCATGTAATATCCTTGATCTGTCTCTACATTCTCAACTATTCCTTCGTTCCTCTATATCACAACCCTTTGATGAAGTGATGAAGGTACTTCCCTCACTCCAGGTATCCACTCCCTATAAAGGAGCATATTATAACTAGATTTTGACACAATAACCATGAAAACAGTGGGTCGAGTTATAAACCCCTACCATTACATCAACTTGGATAACACCCATTGTCTAGCCTATTTTTCTCGCATAACTTGAGAGCACCATGTTATGTGGTCTCAAATCCGCATCATATTTTCCAATCTTCTTTAGCAAAATATGAGGCATCAGATTCACCGCAAACCCTCCATCCACAAGAATTTTACTCACCATTGTGTTTTCAACCTTTGCCCTTATAAAAATGGGTTTCAAATGACTTTTCATTCCTTCATGAGGTCTCTCAAAGAATGTGTTATGTTCCTCAAGGCAGCCGTTGTTCATGACAAAATAGCACTTAAGCTTGTGCTTCATCATTTCTTCCTCCTCATAATCTATTGGTTTAGAAACTTATGTGGCACAATCATACTCCCTTGGGAGTACCGATACAAAATTACACAGCTCATCAAAATCATCTTTCGACCCCGACTCAAAATCATCAATAAGCAATTCATCATCCTTAGATGGTACTTCCTCATTCTCTTTTCCCTTCGACTTAACTTGTTTAGGGGAAAACAACTGTCTTCCAACTGACTTCTTAGTCTAGTCACTAACTCGACTCTGGTATGGTTTGTTGTTGTTGGATTCAACAACTTCCTTCTCCACCTTCTTCTTCCTCTAAAATTTTTTCAACTGAGTCCTTGAAATCAGGTTCTTCCCCTTATAGTTACTGGGACCATATGAGCACCTCTCCGATACCTGAAAATTTTCTCGATAGGTCATTGAAGATTCTCGACCCGTTTCGACATTCCTCTTCATCTGATTCCTAGACTTCTCCTTTCTAACAGGCCCTAACCACCTCCTTTAGGGAGCATTCGACGCTGACACATAAGTGCGAGGCATGCCTCTCTGGTTGTTAGGAAATTGCTCCTTTTTCTAAAGGACTCCCCTCTTGTCGAAATAGAACTCAGGCTTGCTCCTCCTCCAGTTTTCCTTCCTCTTCGTCTCTTGGGCACTCTCCACTTTCTTTACAACCCTATTATCAAAAACAACACTGCACCTAGGGCACAACATAACTTCTGAATCCTCAACTTTGTATCGGTGGAGGAATTCAAGTAGACCTTCCCCGACCATAGGATAGACTACCTCAATCTCATTTCTTTCAATAGCTTCATCCTTTTGCCTCCATGTTGAAATTAGTGTTCTCAACCATATTGATTCCCACAGGCTCAACAACATTGGCTTCCCCGACTTGCAGTGGGTCAGAGTTAATCTTTATTGGAGTTTTTCCTTTAGCAAACTTGAGCCTTATTTCGTTCAAAGCATTCTGAACAAGATCCCTGAAAAGAAAACATTGTGAAGTTTTATGCCATAGAAAATTATGATATTTACAAAACCCTCATTTCTTTCTTTGCTATAATGGTGGAACTTTTATGCCTAGTGGCACTAGTACTTGGCCATATGCAACCAAAAAGTCAAAAATTTCATCATATTTGATCACGTCTAAGGTATAGATTTCTTAGGGAACTTATCATTTTTCTTAGGTTTAGAAGGGTTCTTCCTATTTGTAGGTGTAAGTAGTTTACACACATATGGAGGGCCTAGTTTTAACTTGGCCACATCGACCTTACTTTCTTCGACATGGTCTTATTTGACATCTGACATCAAGTCATTTTCTTCCATAACAATGTAGGCCACTCATTCCTTCTTACCTTTGTTCACTATGGCTTTCCTAGCCTTCAGTTGTTCGACATGTCGATCTCTGTCTTCTAATTGGGCCATATATATTAGACATTGTATATCTAATTTCTTTGTAATAGAATAATCTAATCCTTCAATGGCCATTTCGACTAGTTCATGTTCAGGAACTTGAGTAAAGCACCTTGTTTTTAACAATCGGAATCTATTAAGTTAGTCATCAATTGTTTCAGCTAATTTTTGCTTCACACTCGATAATTCTTTCAGACTGATCTTAGATTGCCCCATATAGAATTGTTCATGGAACAACCTTTTCAAACGAGTCCAATCATTTATGGAATGCGCATGAAGGGTGGTAAACCATGTAAAGGCATTCTTTGTAATATAACTAAGGAAATATCTCATCCTTAAATTCTCATTATTTGCTATGTTCCCAGCCTCAGTCAAGTATTGAGCAATATGTTCGACTGTGGACTCATTAGTATCACCAGCAAATTTTGTGAACTTAGGGACCTTCCATCCCCTTGGGAGTTCAGTCTGTAAATCATATTTCAACAAATGAGATGTATAATTTAGCTTATACAGGCCTGTAAGACCCCAATTTTGTCCCTAAGATCCCTCATAGCATCATATCATGACATGACATTGCCTCAAGGATCATTGGACACCTTGCTTCCTTCCCTGTGGGTGGGATCTTTCTTGAGAGTGATTCTTGATCACAAGCATTACTTGCATTTTATGTCATTGCTTTTCTTGTTTTATCATTAACCAAAAGTACAAAAATATGTCATTAACCTTTGTTACTTGCAGCTGAAGCAATTACAGGTCAAGCACATCAAAGGCATCCACTGAGCAATAGATGGTGGTTATTCTTGAGATTTGGACCCCATGATCATTTATAAGAGTTCATATGAATTATGATGTCATTTTGAAGCAAAATCCCAAGTGGTAGAGGCTTAAATTTCATCAGGACATTTTCAGGTCATCTAAAGACCCAGAAAGTCAACTGCAAAGTCAACTGTGGATTTGGAGGTGGGAAGTGATTAGAAATACTTCATTCATGTTCAAACAAGTCTCATTTGACATTTCAAACACTCACAGTGAAGAAATTGAGGTCAAGTCAAAAGTTTCCAAAAATGGAAAGTGACCTATAATTTCAAGTTTCCAAAAATGGAAGGGTTTTGGACCAACTTCAACTCAATTTTACATCATCAAAGAAGCTTCAAATGATTTTTTGTCCAACATGAAAGTTGAAGATCTCTCTCTCCCATTTCCAAAATGTCTAAGATCTTGAGCATCTGATGAATGGTTTAGGAGATATGATCCAATCATTGCCAAGTGTGCATGGGATTTCAAATGGCCATAACTTTTGATTCATAACTCCAAATTTGGTGCCTCTTTTTTCTAAAATGCTTCTCATTACATTAACTTTTCAAAACATTCATCACATTGCATGAATTTCCATCATATGATCATATGCATATTCATACCTATTTTGGAGGGAATTTTGAAAATTTGAAATTGGTGCATCATGGGCACAAATCACCATTGCCATTGTGTTTATTAGAAGTTTTAAAGTGAAAATGATCATGCATTTAGCACTGTTCACGTCCAATTCTCCATGCACCCTCCAATTTTCAAGTTTTGATCACACACCTTATTTTTCACTTAATCACACTAAACCATGTCTAATTTTGATTAGGGTGTGATTAGTACAGCATATATATATCATAATCATAACAGAATTTGGGGATTTTCACCATTTCTAGATCCAAATTCTCTCTCCCTCCAAAATTTTCTCCTAATCAAAAATTCAAAAATCTTCAAAGAACCTTGCAATATTCTTCCATATTCTTGTTCTCTGGTGTGGATTTAGTGCAGATCAAGATTTGAATTGTTGAATTCGTGTGGAAATCAAGGATGGCAAGTTCATGAAGGTGAAGATAGAAGTTGATTGTTGAGCTGGATCTAAGCCACTACAAGCCTCAATTACTGCATAAAGCTTCAAGATAACATCTCAGGAGTTGATTTGGATCGTTTGGAGTCTTGAATTGTGCATTTCCAGAAGCTGCTCTTCAAGAGGTGAATTTTTCGAATCTCATAATCCTTTAATCCATGGACATGTTAGTGTAGATCTTGGAACGCTGAGTTTGCTGATGCTTTTAGAATTGAAAATGATGAATTATTGAGAGAGATATGTTTGATTAATGTTTGTTACATCAAAATGTTTTTGCTCGTATCTCATAATTCATGGCTTGTTTGCCTTAGATTTTACTTGATCTATGATGTACGTTGTAAGAGCTTCAAAACGATATAAAAATTTCAAAATTCTGCAAAAAAATCTCGTGCGAGTGTACTGTTCACTCACCGTCTTCGCGAGGAAGACGGTGTTTTCCTCCCTAAACCGCCCAAAGCCTGGCCGCACGCTACAGTGTCATTTGCCACTAGTTTTCTAGGGTTTGGTCCTATTCGGCTGCCACGTGAGCGCCATGCTAGCGAAGCGATTGGCCTGTATCTCTTTGACTCCGTCCACATAGGCTTTGACGCTGACTGTAGTGCCAACATGATTAATGAAACGCCTGTGTTTCATATACTCCCTCAATTCGATTCCAGCCAGTGACATTTCTGGATTTATTCATTCATGCGCCTGTTTTAAAATGTAACATAGTTCGATCCTGGCCTGAAGCACATTTTCAAATTAATTCCTCATTTCACCATTTCCCTCCATAATTCATATGCATTGTTTATTTTATTTCAACATTTTTTTGCCAACTTTGAAAATGCATAATAAATTTAAAAATGATCCAATTAATTCCTGGTTTTTTGCTAATTGATCCTTGGAATGTCTTCTATTTTATGGTGTTGATTTCTGAAATTGTGCCTGGCTGGATTTTGAATTGTGCTAGACTTTGTGGACATGTGTACATATGTGACCTTGCTCCATTCTTCCTATTGTGAAATGCTTAATATTGATCCAAATGCCATGAAATTTTGCATGATGATTCTTAACATGTTGATGGATGTTTGAGGCTTGATTGTGCATTTTTCTCATTTGCCATTTCTGTTTTATACACATGTTTGTATGGTGTGACAATGTGTGTCACACAATTGGATGATCAACTTGTGCATTTTCATTTCCATATCAAATGAGCTCCTATGTTTATGATTTTTGGTATGATGATTGTGTTGGATGTGTTGAATGCTTATAAAAATTTCCAAATTTGTTTGAATCATTTCTGTTTTGATTTGGAATTTTCATTCTCAATGTCCAATTGTGTGCTTTGAATTTGCCTTTGACTTCTCTTGCTTATTATATGCCTTTGCTTGATGATTTTGACTTGGTCCTTTTTAGGACATGTTAATGATTGATTAAAGATGATTCATGTTGAGTTTCAGCTTCTGTTTTGAATTTTTTCTCCACCTTTGACCCTAGGCTTTGACCTAGGGGTTGGAACTCACATTTGAGCTTTGAATTTCAGGTTCAAGCATCCAATTTCCATGATTGAGGTTGCCTCATCATTTGAGTGTTGATATTTGCTATTGATTGCTAACATTTGGTTGTTTTGTAGGCTTTGATGATAGCTCACTTGAGTTGTTTGGCTTACATGTTGTATATTGGGATTGTTTGTTTGTTGTTAACTGTTGTCTGTTGGTATGAACACTATACTGATTGTTTGGTTGTTTACACAGGTACTTTAGTAGCTTTAACTCATTATTTGAGTTGCGTTGCATTGCTTGTGGTTGGCATACCACTTAGGTATTTTCCTTGATCTCCATGTAGTCTGGAAGACCTGCTGTTATTGGCAGGCACCTGTCTGAAGCCCTCCTTAAGAGGCCATGTTTTTTATTGTTTAATTTTGTGCCAAGCAGGTTAAGTCCTCTTAAGAGGCAATTGGCAGATACAAGGGATGTGCAATCCATCCCCTGCTATTCAATTGTGTCTTTCATTTTGCTCACACCATGTGTTGATGCATTTTGAATAAAAACCCAAAATCTTGTATATAAAGTCGGTCATTATGGAATAGAGTTCCTCATTCTGGACTCCCACACATTCTATTGATTCAAGCTCACCCAGGCCCGGGTTAAGCGCTATGAGGCATAACCCTCATCTCTGTTTCATCTGCTCACCCTAACTCTCAATGTTAGAGGTTAAGAGCCTGACTACCCATTCCAGTATTTGGCTTGTTTGTCAAGGTCGATATGACCCCTTGACTAAAGCCCAACCTTGCTTGAGCCTATTGATTGTATATAGTGTGTGATAATGGACTGCTTGTTTGCTTATTTGTCCATCTGTGCATAATTGTTTGTGTGTGCCTCTGTGTATCGTTTTCATCTTTGAGCATTAATTGTCTATCATTTCATGATCATTGTTCATACTTCGTGACATTTTGTTTTGTCCATTGAGGAGTCAATTGTAAGTCTAGCTATTGGCATTTGTTTCCTGTGATCTGGTAGGAGTTGGAACTAAGCCCATTGATTGGCATTCCATTTCCTAGGAGTCGAGTGTAAGACCATTTATTGGCAACTTGTTTCCTCTTGCTTATTGCATTTGTTTTCTTTGCTTTGTGAGGCTAGTGTAAGTCCATTGATTAGCATCTGGTTTCCATCTTTGTTTTGTGGAGTCAGGTGTAAGACCATTGATTGGCTATCTGTTTCCTATCTTGTTTTGTTTTATGGAGTCAGGTGTAAGACCATTGATTGGCTATCTGTTTCCTATTCTGTTTTCTTCTGTGGAGTTGGACGTAAAACCATTTATTCGCATTCCGTTTCCCATTTGTTTTCGGAGTTGGATGTAAGACCATTTATTGGCAATCCATTTCCAGTTTTGTTGCTCCTTGACCTTGCTTGTTTGCTTTGCTTGTTGCCTTTTCCAAAGGAATCACTTGGATCATCTACATATGATCTCAAGAAAGGAACTCCTAAGAAGTTTTACTTCCTCATCCCCACCTTTTGTTTCCTTATAACCTCCATTTGCATGTTAACCCAAACCAGAAAACTTTATGCAAACATTCTCACTTGTTTTCAAATTAGAAACCTAGGCCTTAAGCCTTTGATTTTCAAACTTCATTTTCACAATACTTCTTCTGAATTGAATCTAATGTCAACTTTGACCATTTTTGTGAATACTCTAATTGGTTAATTCCACTCATTCAATTGTTTTGTGGCCTTGTCCATTCTTTAATCAAGTTTTCATACATTAGCCATAGATCTCAATTATCTTAGTGGTTGATGTGAATCTCACCTTTTGTCCTTAGTGATTGAATTGTAAGACTTCCTTGCTTATTATAGGGCATGGTCCCTCATTAGCAAGTTGAAGCTTTTCTCACATGGTGGACTTGTGGTTGTATAGGTTGAGTTTTCTCCCGTGGATAATGAAAGACCTTAGGGCTTTTGTTTAAAATCAATCCACTTACTTTTTGGACATCTTTTAGCCGAACTACGGCGTTTTGATCCTTATCTTTCATGAAAAGGTACGTAGGCAATGGGTTTCATCCATCCAAACACAAAAATGTAAATAAATTTGTACATTCTTTTCTCATCTCTTCCATCATGTTTGCATGATAAAATTTCATAAACAAATAACATTCGTACAACAAGTTGTGAAAAGGGCTCCCTAGGAGTACCTAGGACGTTTTGGGTGCCTAACACCTTCCCATTGCGTAACCAACCCCCTTACCCAGATCTCTGACCTTTTATTAGTTTTCTTTGTGTAAAACTTCTTAGGCTTTTGTTCGCTTTCTAGCCATTCCTTTGGATAAATAGAAGTGCGGTGGCGACTCTATCTTTGTATGCTTTGCTTTTGATTTAGTCAATAAATCATAAAGTGACGAATACACCGCTACAGAAAAGTGGCGACTCTGCTGGGGAATATCATCCTTGGTGGGTTTTGCCTACTTTTCACACTTGTTGTATTATATTGTTTATTTGTTATATGACATATTTTTGTACAATTTGGGATTACTGTATTGATTGTAATGATTGAATTGCTTGATATACATTGCTTGTTTGCTTGGTGATCTTTGTGAGATGAGTTCTATACCCGAACTCGAGTGCACCTTAGGATAGGAGAATGGCATAGTCTCGTTGACTTGTGTGGAGTTATTCCTTAGCAAGTTGACTTGCGAGTCCATTCACTTGGTGGAGGTCATGTTGGATTAATAATGTCACACAAGTTATTTGTGGTTAGGCATTATTCTTTCAACATGTGCCTTAGAAGCCAAGGACCTTAGTTTACCAAGCCCATCTTGGCCTATTTTTAGGACGTAGTGCTGAAGTCGTTCAAATGTAAGATTTGATGCGATTGTTACGCGATACTACACTCATAAGAGTCTCTCTTGAGAATATTTTTGGAATACGAGTATTCGTTCCTCCGATAATATTCGAAAGATGGGATGATGACTATGGGAACCTCTTGTAGAACATGTTCGGCAGGTTTAAACCATAGCACACTCCCTTTGGGTGGTTCTTAACCGAGACTCCATGCTCGTGACTCACAACAAACCCGTGATTCCTGGTTGATCCGTTCAACCATCGTTAATATCAATGGAACTTGGGTGTCGATAAGGTGAAAACCATAATCCACCAAAATGGATGATTGATATTAAGGATGGTTGAGCAGTTCATATATCGTTAATATCAATGGAACTTGGGTGTCGATAAGGTGAAAACCATAATCCACCAAAATGGATGATTGATATTAAGGATACTATGAGCTTTCCCATGACCTTTGTCTGGTGTGCTTTGCTTGATCCTTGAGTGTGATTATTGCATTCATGCATTCATCCGCATCCATATCATCAGATAAAAAGAAAATTTTCAAGGAACTTAAGGGGTTATTTGCAAAATTTTCAGATATGGAAAGACCAAAAAGGCATACAAAGAAGTACAACTTTAGACAACCCGATCTGAAAGAGTTAAGGAATCTGACATCCTATGTATTAGATCCCTTGGGTTTCAAAGCTCGTTATGGGAAGCTTCTGCCTCTGCTGACTACTCAGGTTGATGAAGGGTTGATGAGTACTTTGGCGCAGTTCTATGATCCTCTGTATCACTGTTTCATTTTTCCAGACTTTCAGCTATTGCCTACCCTTGAGGAGTATGCTCATCTTGTGGGTATTCCGATTCTGGATCAGGTGTCGTTCAGTGGCTTGGAGAGTATTCCTACTTCTCGAGAGATCGCAGACTTGTTGTACATAGATGAATCATTGGTTAAAGCTCATATGACTACCAAAGGTGGAATTCAAGGTCTCCCTTCTGAGTTCCTCATCGCTCAAGCTACCGTTTATGGGAAGGCCATGAGTGAGGATGCCTTTGAAGCCATATTCGTGCTTCTCATCTATGGATTGGTATTGTTCCCCAACATCGACAAATTTGTGGATGTGAATGCTATTAGGATCTTCTCTGTTCTTAATCTCGTTCCGACTCTGTTAGGTGATACCTATGTCTCTTTGCACCTGAGGAATGCAAAGGGTGGTGGCGCTATTGTGTGCTGTTTGCCTCTGTTGTATAAGTGGTTTATTTCTCACTTACCTCAGACGGTCGCTTTCAAGGAGAACAAGGGATGTCTACGGTGGTCTACGAGACTCATGTCTCTCACTAATGACGATATCTCTTGGTATGATCGTGCATATGACGGTGTCCAGATTATTGACTCTTGTGGTGAATTCTCCAATGTGCCTCTTCTTGGTACATGTGGTGGGATTAGCTACAACCCTATATTAGCACGTCGTCAACTTAGGTTCCCCCTAAAGGATAAACCTAATAACATTCCGTTAGAAGGTGTGTTCTTTCAGGAGGGTAAAGATCCCCAAGGCCTGAAAGCCAGGATGGTCCGCGCTTGGCGCAAGATTCACAAGAAGGATAGAAGCGAGTTGGGTCCGAAGAACTGCATTGCTTTGGAGCCGTATACTACTTGGGTGAGGAAGAGAGCATCCGAGTATCTCATGCCTTATGATTATCCGAGACCTACACCTTTGGTTATGGCTGGGCCTTCAACCCTCCCTAACCAAGGCGTAGAGGAGCTGAGAGACGAAGACCTTTCACGTGCCTGGATCCGTGAAAGAGAAGAGTTGCTTCAACAGCTTAAGGAGAAGGACGCTCTGATCGAGTTCCTCGAGCATCAGGTCATTGACGATCCGAATGATGCATGGACTTCTCTACTTCCTTAGTCTTCTAAGTTCTGGAAAAGGAGGTATGACAGACTCGCCAAAGAGAAGGAGGATATGGAAGCAGCATATGAGGGAGAGATTAAGAGGCTTCGTGCATCTTATCTTCCGGCATCCCGAGTTTCTAGGGATCCATAGGATGTTTATTTTCCTTTTCTCTTGTAATAATTGACAATGTTGTACTTCTTTGTCTCAAATATATTTGATGAGATATTTTCCATATGCGATTAAATGTTTAAATATTCAAAATTGCAAATAGTACCCTAAAAGTTCCTTGAAATAAAAAAAAAACAAAGCATATGCACAAACATTGCATGCATCATTTGCATAAGCAGGTGTTTGTTCCGGTCTTCTTGTCTGTGGCCTAACTCTGTGCTCTTCATTTATTTTGAAGACAAGCTGACTCATCGGTACTACACCAAAGCCAACTCTTCTAGATTGATGGATCATCTCGAGCAAGAGAATCGTGAGCTGAAAGAGGAGGTCGCCAGACTGAGCGCTCTGATGGAGCAATTCCTAGCTGCTCAGAATCAGCCATCTCCGCCGCCTGCAACTCCTCCCTAGAGGACTGTTATTTCTGAGGTTGTTTCAGCTACTGTGCCAGCTGCCAGTACCCATTTTGTGCCAACAGCCATGCCGCCCGGGTTTCCGTGGGGGGATGCCTCCTAGTTATATGCATGATATTCTAGCTCCAACATTTGCTTCCATGCCGACATCTAGCCCGGTCATTGCTGTGCCTCCTCCTGTCGTGCATACCGTTCCCAGGGTAGACGACACCATCTATCATTCTGAGCCGTCTGAGGGCCCAGATTTTCATGAGAAGATGGATGCAATGAATGACCAATTTCTTGAACTCCGCAAGGAATTGAAGACCCTTCGAGGAAAGGATTTGTTCGGCAAATCTGCAGCCGAGCTCTGTTTAGTTCCCGGTGTCAAGATTCCTGTCAAATTCAAGGTCCCAGACTTTGAGAAGTACAAGGGGAACACCTACCCTCTTAGCCACCTGGTTATGTATGCCAGGAAAATGTCTACTCAAACGGATAATGATCAACTGTTGATTCATTATTTTCAGGACAGCCTGTCCGGTGCTGCACTACGATGGTATATGAGTTTGGACAGTGCAAATATCTGTTCCTTCAATGATCTTGGCGAAGCTTTCGTCAAGCAATACAAATATAACGTGGATATGGCTCCCGACCGTGATCAGCTTAGAGCCATGTCCCAGAAGGACAAAGAGACATTTAAAGAGTACGCCCAGAGGTGGCGAGAGCTGGCAGCTCAGATTACTCCTCCACTGGAAGAGAAGGAAATGACCAAAATCTTTCTGAAGACTTTGAGTTCATTTTATTATGAGCGGATGATCGCTAGTGCTCCCTCTGATTTCACTGAAATGGTGAACATGGGGATGCGATTGGAGGAAGGAGTCCGTGAGGGACGGTTATCCAAAGATGAAGGTTCTTCTAGCAAGCGATATGGAGCATTTGCTAAGAAGAAAGATGGGGAGGCACATGCTGTGCAATCCCATGTCAAATCCAGAAGACCCTCTGCCAAGAGGAAGCCTGTGCGTCATGCCAACAATCAGCATCAGGTGGCTCACATAGCACCTGTTTTCCGTGATAGTCAGCAATATCAGCAACACAATCAACAGCAATCTCAACAGTATCAACAACAGCGTCGCCCTCAGCAGCAGGCCTACCAGCCTCGCAACAGTAATCCAGCTGGTCCGAGTTATGAAAGGAAGAAGATCACTTTTGATCCGATTCCTGTATCATATGCAGAGTTGTATCCCTCTTTGATAGAGCGGAAATTGATTACTCCAAGGGATCCTCCGGCTATACCTGCTAACCCTCAGTGGTGGTACAAGCCCGATCAACATTGTGTTTACCATTCTGGTGCTCCGGGTCATAATGTGGAAAACTGTCTTCCGTTGAAGACTAAGGTTCAAGACCTTATGAGATGCGGCATTCTGAGCTTTGAGGACTCAGGCCCTAATGTTACGAAGAACACATTGCCCGAGCATGGGAAGTCGGTTAACATGGTCCAGGGTTGCCCTGGCAAATACAAGGTCAAATATGTAAGCCATATTCGACAGTCACTGGTTGAGTTGCATCGTCTACTGTGTGATTACAGTCATCTGGAGCACGACCATGACAAATGCCGTATCTGCTCTGTCAATCGTCTGGGTTGTCGCCAAGTGCGAAAGGATCTTCAGGAATTGCTGGATGATGGGACTATTGAGATTCTTCAGAACAGGAATGTTGATGAAGATGAACTAGATGTCAATGTGATTTCTCCGGTGTTCAGGATCCCTGAGCCTGTTGTTATCCGATATGACGGTAGTAAACAGAAGTCTTCTCCTGCTCTTGTTATCAAGCCTGCAGGCCCTGTGCCTTATTCGTCTGAGAAGGCGATTCCCTTCCGTTACAGTCCCGTTGCTGTGGAAGATGGGAAAGAAGTGCCTTTGCCTTCATCCTCTGTTGTGAATATCGCTGATGTGAGCGGATTGACCCGTAGTGGTCGGGTATTTTCAGCACCGAAGCCTCAGGCTAAGGTTGACTCTGTTGAACGTCCGGTTGGGAATGCGGTTAATTCTCCGAACCCGACACATGTTGCTAAACCCTCCTCTGTACAAAAGACTCATACTTCTTCTGTTGGCCCTAGTGGCACTGTGAATGAAGACTGTGATGAGATGCTGAGGCTCATCAAGAAGAGTGAGTACAACGTTGTAGACCAGCTTCTACAAACGCCGTCCAAGATCTCCGTGTTATCTTTGCTTCTGAATTCAGAACCCCATAGGGAGGCTCTGCAGAAAGTTTTGGATCTGGCTTATGTTGATCATGATGTCACTATTGAGCAGTTTGACAACATTGTTGCAAACATTACTGCTTGCAACACTTTGAGTTTCTGTGACGCTGATCTCCCTGAGGAGGGAAGAGACCACAACATGGCTTTACATATATCCATGAATTGCAAGAGCGACGCCATGTCCAACGTGCTGGTGGACACTGGGTCATCTTTGAATGTATTGCCGAAGACCACTCTTTCTAGATTGTCATTTCAAGGGCCTCCCATGAGGCAGAGTGGAGTTGTTGTGAAAGCTTTTGATGGGTCGTGTAAGACCGTGATTGGGGAAGTTGATCTCCCAATCAAGATTGGACCAAGTGATTTCTAAGTTACCTTTCAGGTTATGGATATCCACCCATCTTATAGCTGTCTCCTTGGTAGACCATGGATTCACGAGGCTGGCGCCGTGACATCCACCCTACACCAGAAGCTGAAATTCGTTAAGAATAAGAAACTGGTTGTGGTAGGGGGAGAAAAGGCTATCCTGGTTAGCCACTTGTCTTCTTTCTCATATATTGATGCTGAGGATGAAGTTGGAACGCCTTTCCAAGCTTTGTCTATTTCTAAGCCAATTGAGAAGAAAACTCATTCATTTGCTTCCTATCGAGATGCGAAACTGGCCATTGAATGTGGTGCAGTTGCTGGTTTAGGAAAAATGATCGAGCTTGAAGACAATAAATCCCGGGCTGGCATTGGCTATTCTTCTGGGGTCTTCAACGACAAAGGTCTGTTCAAGAGTGGAGGTTTCATCCACGCCGATCAAGCTGAAGAAGCTGCTGCTATCTTGGAAGAGGATGCAGAGGATACTGACAATTTTGTCATCCCTGGCGGGATCTGCCACAATTGGGTCGCTGTAGATGTTCCTACGGTCATTCATAGATCAGAGTAATGGTTCACTTTGTTTAAAAACCCTTCTCCCATGCCAAAAGGAGAAGTGATGACATTGTTGGCATCATTTATACAATGATATTTCATTCAATAAATTCATGTTAAACATTTGTTTTTCCATTTGTTTTCACTTTTTGCTTTTTTGCATGAAATTGGTGATCACAAAAAACCTTAAAAACAAGAATAAAAGCAATCTTTTCATCTGCATAATGATTTGTTTGTTTAAATTCTAAAGTTTTTCATTAACCAAAATCATTATGCAGGTTGATTCTAAAACCCATTGAACATAATGATCCAACGCCATCTCCCAATTTTGAATTCCCTGTATTTGAGGAAGAGGAAGATGATGTTGAAGAGATTCCTGATGAGATTTCCCGCCTGCTTGAGCACGAGAAGAAGATCATTCAGCCGCATCTCGAGAATCTGGAAACAGTCAACTTGGGGTCTGAAGATTGTGTTCGGATGGTGAAGATTGGGGCACTCCTTGAAGAGTCTGTCAAGAAGGGGTTGATCAATTTGCTGCGAGAATATTCTGATATCTTTGCTTGGTCGTATGAAGACATGCCCGGTCTAGATACATATATTGTGCAACATTTCCTGCCTTTGAAGCTTGAGTGCGTGCCAGTGAAGCAGAAGCTCCGAAAAACTCATTCAGATATGGCAGTGAAGATCAAAGAGGAAGTTCAGAAGCAAATTGATGCGGGGTTTATGGTGACTTCTACGTATCCTCAATGGGTGGCCAACATTGTGCCTGTGCCTAAGAAAGACGGAAAAGTCTGAATGTGTGTGGATTACAGAGATTTGAATAAAGCTAGTCCGAAAAATGATTTTCCTCTACCACACATTGATATGTTGGTAGACAATACAACTAAATTCAAAGTCTTTTCGTTTAGGGATGGATTTTCCGGATATAATCAAATCAAGATGGCACCCGAGGATATGGAGAAGACAACATTCATCACACCTTGGGGAACATTCTGTTATCGAGTGATGCCCTTCGGTTTGAAGAACGCCGGAGCCACGTATCAACGAGCTATGACCACCTTGTTTCATGACATGATGCACAAGGAGATAGAGGTCTATGTCGATGACATGATTGCTAAGTCTAGAACGGAAGTTGAACATGTTGAACATTTGTTGAAGCTTTTTCAGCGTTTGAGGAAGTACAAGCTTCGTCTGAATCCGAACAAATGTACATTTGGAGTACATTCTGGAAAGTTATTGGGTTTTGTTGTCAGCGAAAGAGGTATTGAGGTTGACCCTGCAAAGGTCAAAGCAATACGAGAGATGCATGCGCCCAAAACTGAGAAGCAAGTCCGAGGTTTTCTTGGCCGCTTGAATTATATTTCCAGATTTGTATCCCACATGACTGCCACATGTGCGCCGATATTCAAGCTCCTCCGGAAAGATCAGTCTCTTGATTGGACCGAGGATTGCCAAAAAGCTTTCGACAGTATCAAAGAGTATCTATCTGAACCGCCGATCTTGTCTCCGCCTGTAGAAGGAAGACCTTTGATCATGTATTTGACTGTTCTTGAAGACTCGATGGGTTGTGTCCTTGGTCAGCAAGACGAATCAGGGAAGAAAGAATCTGCTATCTACTACCTCAGTAAGAAGTTCACTGATTGTGAGTCTCGATACTCTATGCTTGAGAAGATGTGTTGTGCTTTGGCTTGGGCTGCTAAGCGTTTACGCCAATACATGATAAATCATACAACTTTGTTGATATCCAGAATGGATCCAATCAAGTATATCTTCGAGAAGCCTGCTTTAACAGGGAGGATTGCCCGTTGGCAGATGTTGTTGTCTGAGTATGATATCGAGTATCGAGCTCAGAAAGCTATCAAAGGTAGTATCTTGGCTGACCATTTGGCACACCAGCCGATTGAAGATCATCAGTCTGTTCAGTATGACTTCCCAGATGAGGAGATTCTGTATTTGAAAATGAAAGATTGTGATGAGCCTACACTTGATGAAGGTCCGGAACCTGGTTCCAGATGGACGATGGTGTTCGATGGCGCTGTAAATCAGTATGGAAATGGAATTGGGGCGGTAATCATTACTCCTCAGGGCACACATATTCCTTTTACAGCAAGGCTAACTTTCAAATGCACGAATAATATGGCTGAGTATGAAGCTTGTATTATGGGATTGGAAGAATGCATGGATCTGAGGATCAAACATCTCGATGTTTATGGTGATTCGGCCCTGGTTGTCAATCAGATCAAGGGTGAATGGGAGACAAATCAGCCTGGTCTCATTCCGTAAGGAGATTATGCGAGGAGGATTTCAACGTTCTTTACTGAAGTTGACTTTCATCATATTCCTCGAGAAGATAATCGGATGGCAGATGCGCTTGCTATGCTTGCTTCCATGATTGTGGTGAAGTATTGGAATGAAGTTCCCAATATCACTGTGATGCGCTTGGACAGACCAGCTCATATATTTGCAGTTGAAGAAGTCAATGATGACAAGCCTTGGTATTATGATATCAAGAATTTCCTTCAGAGCCAGATTTACCCACCTGGGGCATCTATGAAAGATAGGAAAACTTTGAGGAGATTAGCAGGCAGTTTCTACCACAATGGCGAAGTGCTTTATAAGAGAAATTTTGACATGGTTCTGCTCAGATGCGTGGATAGACACGAAGCAGACCTGTTGATGACTAAGGTCCATGAGGGTTCATTTGGTACTCATTCCAATGGACATGCCATGGCTAGAAAAATGTTAAGAGCAGGCTATTATTGGCTGACAATGGAGTCTGACTGCTGCAAATATGTGAAGAAATGCCACAAGTGTCAGATTTAGGCGGATAAGATTCATATTCCTCCGACACTTCTGAATGTGATTTCATCACCATGGCCTTTCTATATGTGGGGAATCGACATGATCGGCATGATTGAACCGAAGACGTCCAACGGACACAGGTTTATTCTCGTAGCAATTGACTACTTCACCAAATGGGTTGAAGCTGCATCGTATACGAATGTGACCAGTGATCGCGACTTTATGAGTCGATTGGGGTACTAACTGCAAGTGCACAGTTCTATCGCGTAGTTTTAAAAGATATCGATCCCACAGGGACTTATGAATCGATATACCGTTTTCTAAGGTTACTTCGTAAAGCTAAGGCGAATGATATTTTGATTGTTTCGGGGGAAAAGTTAAAACTAAAATAAGATCTAGGTTAAATATCAATTAAACGGATATCGGTATGTAGTTTGTCGTAATTAGGGAATCAATTCTTCGTTGGTTTCTTGGTTTTAAAATAAATCTTTTCAGTAGACACTATTGATTAAAAGCCTTATCTCAAACTCTCGCTCTGTTGAATAGACTATGATTTTATATTAACGTAGCTGTCACTTATTAGTTAAGTCCAAAATCACTTTTTGAAAACAATAGAATCTATAGAAACTTTTTTTTAAGAAAATAGTAACCGTTTAAACACCCTCGTCTCAAACTCTCGCTCTATTGACTCGGATTATATAATTAAATTCAAATGCTTAACTCTCGTCCTCACATCCAACTTTTAAAAATACTTTTTGAAAAAGATTAGAATTTAATTAACTCTAAAAATTGCTTTCGCCCTGATCTAGAATTAATGTCCAATTTACACTGTCCAGTTAAAAACTCAAACTCTCGCTCGATTGATTTTAACTTCTTTAGTCT
Source organism: Lathyrus oleraceus (assembly GCF_024323335.1). Lineage (NCBI taxonomy): Eukaryota > Viridiplantae > Streptophyta > Magnoliopsida > Fabales > Fabaceae > Lathyrus > Lathyrus oleraceus. Next base: position 117,602,828 of record NC_066585.1, read on the forward strand.
TTTACTCTCGTACAAAAACCTTGGTATTAAACCTGTAAATTGAGACCATAAAAAGAGTGATTTTGTTTTTAAACGTAATTAAACCGACTTAGTTTTGATTCCTTCATTCCGCTTACTTTACATACCGATACCTAAGTAAATTTGCCAGACATCCTAAATAGATCTAAACAATCATTATGCTTAAATAAATTCATCTCAGGCAAACAATATAAATAAACAATAATGCAGGATATATAAATTTAAACAATAATTAAAGAACCTGAATAATTTATAGCAATCTTTGAACACTCCACCACAGACCGGTTGGATTTGTTCTTGAATTCTTCAATCGGGCAGGAAAATAAAATGTGAAGGAATAAAAATCTAGGGTCTAACGTAAGGTTAGATCTAGTAAAAGATACACAATAGTTTCCGGTGTAGAAACTATTGTGTGAAAAATTAATTAAGTGCTGAGAGATTAACTGGAAAAGAAAATAAAAAATTTGCAAATAAAGCAAAAACTGTAAAAAGGTAATGGTATGCTTGCACGGCTGGAAGAGAAAAATTGAATGAAGAAGAGAGACGGCCGACAGACCTGTAGGGTTTGCCAAAAGCCACTATTTATATTACTCACTTTTTGTAACGGTTTCCAAAAGCTTTCCGTGTAAAAAATCCTCACGTTCCAATAGTCAAGCGTAACAATAGGCTTCAACGTGCCTCTGTTGCGCTTTTGAAGCCAAAAATATAGGAGAACGGTGTGACGTCCGTCACACCATGTGTTACGCTCGTAACACAAGTAGGCAGGGCGTGACGCTCGTCACACTTTGTGTGGCGCTCGTCACAGGCGCAGCGCCTGTGCTTTTGGGCTGGGCTTTGGCTTGGTGAAATTGCTTCTCTTCATTTCTTTTTGCACCTCCTTTTCTTCCTTTTTTTCACTTATGCTTCAAATAAGCTACCTGAGATAAATAGAAGGAAAATACCGAGTAATATCGAATAAAATGAAATAAATCGAAACAAATAATAATACAATTTAATTAAATCGAGTCCAAAAATGTGATATTATTTCATGTTATCAAACTCCCCCATACTTAAATCCTTGCTTGTCCTCAAGCAAGATACAATATAGACATTGTTTTTTTTTTTTTTATTTTAAAATTTGGCCAAATGAAATTTCAAAACACACATCAATTCGTACTGGGTTGCAAGTAAATTTTGTTTAGAAGTACCCTGAGTCAAATCTCGACATCAAGAACTACCGTACAACGTCCGGTAACCTTACCTCATGCAAACTAGTTCGAGTCGTGCTATTATAACTAGCCTAGTCCTTTTACTCTTATTTCACCCGTTTTCATTCTAGTGAAATCACATTAAGCCCTTTATCGTTTCACGCACATAGTGGAGTGACCGGTTAGTGATTCTGATCCCCTTTTTAGCTCGAAGCTCTGGTACATTAGTCGGATAACTTCGTTTCTTGGTCCATTGCAAATTGCGGGGGATCGGACCGTAGTCCGCCCTACCAAGTTCAGTACCAGATACCTGCTGAACCAACTCATAATGGATCTTTCGTATTATGTTTTTGTATGATCTGCAACCTTTAGATTAGATGATCTGGTAAGGATCACCTAACTTAGTTAGTGCATTTCCTGATATATATATTTTTATTTTGGGAATCATTCACTTATATTCATCGGCCCTCCACGTAGTTTGCTATTAAGATGGTGCTGACTTCTTGTATAAACTACTCGGGGTTACTATAAAGTTAAAAGTCCAGGGACTTGTATAACAGGTGCCTTTCTGATCTAACATGTTGAGGTTTGTTTAGAGTGTTGGGGCGGTAATAATTTTTGTCTTAATTTTTCTCAAGTTTGATAAAATAAGCAACTTTTATACTTACTGAGTGTGTTGAATTTTTGTTATGGCTCATGAAAATTTAAGGAATAGATAATAGAAATTTCTCACAATAGGGACTTAATTTAGAATAAATATATATTATAATAAGTATATATATATATATATATATATATATATATATATATATATATAATATATATATATATATATATATATATATATATATTTTCATAAATAATAGAAGGGAAAGATAGAAAGGGAAATAACATTGAAAGGAAAGATAACGTACTTGAAAAGGGAGAGTTTAAAGAACAAGGTTTTCCCCCCCACACTTAAATGATACATTGTCCTCATTGTTTCAAAGTAAACAAAAGAAATAGGAAAAGAAAAGGGAACTAAAATCAATGTTGCCTGCCGCCTCTTGTTCTTGGACCGGGTGATCGATGACGGACGTCTAAGTCGTCAAACCTACTAAGCAACTCAGTGAACCGCTGATCGGTTATTGCATTCCTCGCGTCCTGTTGTTGTTGCATCTGGCGCATCATCTGCATCACTTCGAGATTCTGCGCTAGCATACCATCGATAGCATCCATGATGTCGTCGTTGGTTGCTGGCCTTCTTCGTCGACGACGTCGTGAGGATGGACCAGCTGCATTATCGGATGGGTTGAGCGGGACTGATTGTGGTGCAGGGTCCTGATCACCTTGCTCCATTTCTGCAAACTCGTCTGGAGGCGGGTTAGCTTGTGTAGGCACGGTAGCTTCAGGAGCATTCAGGTCATAGATGTGGCGGTTGGGATTGGTGACATCTGTTAGGGCAATGTTGGGTAGAACAACGCTTGGGACTTCCTGGTTGTTCACCATAAGGTAATACCCTCCGCCTACTCTGTTTTTGATTAGACGGCTGGACCGACAGTAACTTATATCCATAGATAGAGGAGGTAAAGATTCTAAATTTTGGAGTCGGTCCCCTAGGTTTAAGCCAAGTGCTATTGTGGTTATTAATCCACCTATTACAAAAGGTTGACGGCCTCTAGCACATAGGGTGCGGATGTGATGAAATAGGAAGGAGGCAGCGTTTACCTGAGTATCGCTTTCAAAGACGCATTGGAGGAAGAATAATTCCTTGACGTTTACTTTGCTGTTGTTCGGTCTTCCAAAAACTGTGTTTTGCAGGATGCGGATAAAGTACCGGATGGTTGGGTTATGTATATGGGAAGCAAGGAGCACATCCCAGTTGTTGGTTTCTACACCGGATATTTTCCTAAAGAGGTCGAAGGCGTGTATGTGCCACTGGGAATTCGGAGGGATTCTCGGGTGGACTTGACCTTCTACGGGGAACTGTAGCATGGTACTCAATTGGTTTTGGGATAGGGAGTACTCGGTGTTGAACATACGGAAGGTTGTGGTACCGGTTAAGTACTCGTCTTCACCGGCGGGAGTGTTGTACGAATAGGAACTTAAAAATTCTAAGGTTAGGGATGGATAGGTAGGTTGATTATGAGTGCACAGAAGGGTTAAACCAACAAGGCGGAGCATCCATTCTATACCTTGAAGTAATCCTAATTGTTGTAAACAAGTTAGATCAGGATACCTGGTGGAGATGACACCTCGCAGTTGGAAACGCTCGAACTGCTCCCATTGATAATTATCATCTTCGGATCGGAAGATGATATTTCCGAAAGCTTGGTTGCCCGCCATATCGATAAGTGGTTTGAAAGAGGTAATGAGGGGAGAAGGGAAATGAAATTGATTTTATAGAATGGTTTGTGGTGTATGAAGAAAGGTATGGTGGGTATTTATAGGAAAAGATTTGGAAGTTGGAAAGGGAGTGGTTGAAAAGTAAATAAATGTGGGTAAATGTGAATAAATGGGGAAGGTAAAAAGGTGAAGTGGTGTAACGGTCGTGTCTTCGACGGTTGGTAACGTTCCCCTAGTCTGAAGGTGTCACGCTCGTGACAGGGGCGTTACGGGCGTCACAAGCACTTGGTGTGACGACCGTGATGGCGTGTGTGACGCTCGTCACACGGTAAGCTGCAACGGTCACTGCTTGCGTTCTTCATAATAATTTATAGTAATTTATTTTTATTATTTTGTTTTGCTTAAGTTTATTTTACTCTGCTATTGTGATATTTTTAGATTGCCTTGCATGCTATTCTACTACCATAATATTGCATAAATATATTTTTCTCTAAAAAGTTATGTAAGTAGCATACAGTAGAGAGCATTATTGCTAGATATTGCATAAGCCATAATAAAGTAAAATAAATCAATAGCTTCATAAAATAATCATAATGTAACATTGGAAGACAAAAGCAAACATGCGAAAGAAAAACAAATACGAACATAATTTGAAACAACATTAATGAATAATCTAACTAAAACTAAATAACTAAGAAAAACAACTTCTATCCATCCGCACGATCTCTGGCCGGAGGAGCAAAGGAGTTAACACGGTTTAGCAACTCGTGGAATTGATTTGTCATACTGCTCATGTATCCCAAAAATTCTTGTCCCATGTTAGCTAACTCTTCTCTGAGGGCGTCTTGTTCTGACATCAAGGCTTGAATGGTGGTGTTATAATCAGCTCCGGGCACATGATGTCTAAGATCGGGTATTGCCGATTCTTCGGTCGGGACAGGTTGAGGAGGAGGATCAATATCATAATAACCAGATGGTGTCTGAGGGTCAGATTCAGCATAAGGGATCTGGTCGTCACAAATCTCATAGTCCTGGATGGATTCAGTAGATCTAGCAGGAGAGGGTGTTGCGTTCAGATTGTAGAGCCAGTTACTGCGGTTGTGAACACTAGTCCTTGGAATAGGCAAGGTGAATAGGCAAAGAACTTGGTTGTTAATTATAAGCTCAAACTCTTCAGACCCGAGGTTTGCTATAAACATAGTGTTGAAGAGGAAGGGTATACTCATAGTCGCAATGCCACAGAAAGGGCTTAAGTCAAGCATAGGCTGACGTAATCCGATAGCATTACCAATCATGGTTATCAATCCGCCTATTTGAATTGGTGCTCGTTCATCTTAGATAAGGTGGTCAAAATTTGCCAACATAAAAGTGGCACCGTTTACTGGACGGTTCTGGGAAGCACAAAATATGATGAAGAGCTCATCACGTGAAACCCAGGTACTGTTTGACTTCTTCCCAAATAAGGTGTGGGTCAAGATCTTATGGAAGTAACGAAAGGTCGGGTTATGTATGTTTCCAGAGAGAAACTCATGTTCCTCAGGATCGTCATTTCCAGTCAAGCTTCCCCAAAAGTATTCAAGTTCTCTGTATTCAAAAAGTTCTTCTTGGCTCACTGTGAATGTATCAAGGGAGGTAGGGAAACCTAAAAGGTTGGTAAAGTCTCGAATGTTAAATTGATACTCCATGTTGAACATTCTGAACTGGATGAAACCTCTGCTTATTCCTTTTCCATGGCTGGGTAGATAGATCAGGGAGTTAAGGAATTCTAATGTTAGTCTCCGGTAAGTGACGAAATGTCTACGGATAGGAGAGGTTTCCCACCCTATCTGACTCAGCAAATACAGGACACTCTCTCTTAGTCCAAGGGCAGTCATTGCCCAGTCATCAGCATACAAACTAGGTAGCATCTCTCTCGCTGCTAGTTCCTCAAACTTTTGTTTCTGAGCTTTCCCTCTGAATTTGATACCCATACGATCAATTTGTCCCATCAGGTTATTGTTAGCTAGAGAAAAGAAAAACAAGAGTTTTAGTCAGGATTTGGCCAAATGCCGAAAGAATAGAAGAAGGAAAATTAAAATAGATTAAGAATGAATACTAAATAAAATTTAAAATAATAATTAAAGAGAAAATAGGAATAAAAATATTTGTGGGTTGTCTCCCATTAAGCGCTTTGTTTAATGTCGCAAGCTTGACATAAAAAACTATCAAATATAATCTATAAAGTTTGGAGGCATTACGTCTAAGTGCGAGACTTGCGAATCTTCATTGTTTTCTGCATAGTGATAATGTTTTAGACGTTGCCCGTTTACGGTAAATGGTTCCATAGATTTGCCTTTAATTTCTACCGCTCCACTAGGAAAGACATTGGTGATTTGGAAAGGACCTGACCATCTAGATCGTAGTTTTCCCGGGAATAACTTTAGCCTAGAGTTAAATAACAGGACTGTATCGTCTTGTTTGAAGATTTTCCTTGATATGCGTTTGTCATGCCATTGTTTTGTTCTTTCTTTGTAGATTCTGGCATTTTCGTAAGCGTCTCGTCTGAGTTCCTCTAGTTCGTTTATATCAAGGATCCGCTTTTCACCGGCGGCCTTATAGTTTAAATTTAGATTTTTAATAGCCCAGTAGGCTTTATGTTCTAATTCTACCGGGAGGTGGCAGGATTTTCCATAAATAAGCTTGAATGGGGTTGTCCCTATGGAAGTTTTGTAAGCGGTTCGATATGCCCATAAAGCTTCTGGTAATTTCAATGACCAGTCTTTCCTTGAGGTGGCGACTGTTTTTTCCAATATTTGTTTGATTTCTCTGTTAGACACTTCCACTTGCCCACTAGTTTGAGGGTGGTAAGGTGTCGCTACTCTATGCCTTACGCCATACTTAAACAGTAGTTTTTCGAGTACCTTAGATATGAAATGCGATCCACCATCACTGACTACTATTCTTGGGACACCAAATCTTGGAAATATTATATTCTTAAAGAGTCTAGTTACTACTCGTGTGTCGTTTGTTGGAGAAGCTATAGCTTCAATCCATTTTGATACGTAGTCAACCGCTACGAGTATGTACTTGTTACCGAAAGAAGGTGGGAAAGGTCCCATGAAATCTATTCCCCACACGTCGAAAATCTCTACTTCCAAAATGCCCTTTTGTGGCATCTCGTCACGTCTAGATATGTTTCCTGTGCGTTGACACCTATCACATTTCTTGATAGCCGCATGCACATCCTTCCATATATTTGGCCAATAAAAACCGGCTTGTAGGATTTTGGAGCAGGTCTTGGATGTACTTGCATGTCCACCATAAGGAGCGGAGTGACAGTGTTGGATTATATTTTCTACCTCTTCTTCGGGTATACACCGACGGAAAATACCATCGGGGCCTCTTTTGAAAAGTAAAGGGTCATCCCAATAATAGTGTTTCATGTCATAGAAGAATCGTTTCTTTTGCTGGTAGGATAAGGTAGGTGGAACTATTCCGGCGGCTAAATAATTGACGAGATCAACGTACCATGGTGTAACACATATAGCTAAGGAGGTTTCTCCTTGTTTATCATTGTTATTTTCTTCCAAAGTAGCTATAAGTTTATCGTACGAGAAATCATCGTTGATCGATGTTCTTTCCGGTTCAAGGTTCTCGAGTCTAGAGAGGTGATCTGCTACTACGTTTTTTGTTCCTTTCTTGTCTTTGATTTCCAAATCGAACTCTTGTAGCAGCAGGATCCATCTTAGGAGTCTAGGTTTAGTATCCTTTTTTGTTAAGAGGTACTTGATAGTAGCGTGGTCAGTGTAAATGATTATTTTGGCTCCAACCAAGTAAGAACGAAATTTATCTAGTGCGAACACCACTGCTAAAAGTTCTTTCTCGGTTGTGGCGTAATTCATTTGTGCTTCATCTAGATTTCTACTTGCGTAGTATATGACGTGAAGCTTTTTATCCTTTCGTTGTCCTAAAACAGCACCCACGGCGTAATCACTGGCATCACACATTATTTCGAATGGTTCATTCCAATCTGGTGTCTGCATTATGGATGCGGAGATCAATGCTTGTTTAAGCGTTTGAAATGCTTCTAAACATTTATTGTCGAAGATGAATTCAGCATCTTTCATCAATAGTCCGGTTAAAGGTTTAGTTATTTTAGAGAAGTCTTTAATGAATTGTCGGTAAAAACCGGCATGTCCTAAGAAGCTTCGTACTTCTCTTACAGTTTTCGGAAGTTGAAGGTTTTCGATTACCTCTATTTTGGCTTTGTCTACCTCAATTCCTCTATTTGAGATGATATGTCCTAGAACAATTCCTTCTTATACCATAAAGTGACATTTTTCCCAGTTAAGTACTAGGTTTACTTTTACACATCGCTCTAGAACTCTTTCTAGGTTTTCAAGACATTCTTCAAAGCTTTGTCCGCATACGGAGAAATCATCCATAAATACTTTCATGATGTTTTCGAGAAAATCGGCGAATAGTGCCATCATGCACCTTTGGAAGGTTGCAGGAGCATTGCACAAGCCAAACGACATTCGTCGATAAGCGAAGGTACCAAAAGGACATGTGAACGTTGTCTTTTCTTGGTCATCAGGATGAATTGGTATTTGAAAGAAGCCTGAGTAACCGTCTAGATAGCAGAAATGAGAATGTTTTGCTAATCGTTCTAACATCTGGTCAATGAATGGTAAAGGGAAATGATCTTTTCGGGTTGCTTTGTTTAGTTTCCTATAGTCAATGCACATTCTCCATCCCGATTCGATTCGTTTAGTTATAGTTTCTCCTTTTTCATTTTCAATAACTGTTATACCTCCTTTCTTCGGTACTACGTGTACAGGACTAACCCATTTGCTATCAGATATAGGATATATGATACCTGCTTCTAATAACTTGGTTACTTCCTTCTTCACTTCCTCACTCAGGATCGAGTTTAGTCTCCTCTGATATTCCCTAGAAGTTTTACAGTCTTCTTCTAGCATGATGCGGTGCATACAAATAGAAGGACTTATTCCTTTAAGGTCGGTGATGTTGTATCCTAGTGCGGTTGGATATTTTCTTAAGATATGCAGGAGTTTTTCGGTTTCGAGTTTTCCTAGGTCTGCATTAACTATCACCGGTCGTTCAAGTTCTAAGTCAAGGAATTCATATCTCAGATTTTTGGGAAGTGTTTTCAGGTCTTGAGTTTGTCTTCTATACTATAGTCAGACGATTTGTCCTTTTCTAACTCTGTTTCTTTTATGCATTCATCGATGATATCCATGTAGTAACATGTGTCTTCTATTGCAGGTGCTTTCAAAAATTTGGAAAGAATGAACTCAATTTTCTCTTCTCCTACTTCGAAAGTGAGTCGTCCTCGTTTTACGTCTATGATTGCACCGGCAGTTGCTAAGAACGGTCTTCCCAGTATAATGGGTGTAACTTCATCTTCTCTAATGTCCATAATTATAAAAACGGTTGGAATGTAGAATTGACCTATGCGCACGGGAACGTTTTCAAGAATTCCTACAGGATATCTAACGGAACGATCTGCTAGTTGCACAGACATTTTAGTTGGTCTTAATTCTCCCATTTCCAGTTTCTTGCATATGGATAAAGGCATAACACTAATACCGGCTCCTAAATCGCATAAGGCCTTGTCTATGACAAATTTTCCTATGTGACAGGGTATAGAGAAACTACCCGGATCTTTAAGTTTAGGAGGCATATTCTGGATTATAGCGCTACATTCAGCAGTGAGTGTAACAGTCTCGCTATCTTCAAGTTTCCTTTTATTAGAAAGAATTTCTTTTAAGAACTTAGCATATGAGGGCATCTGCGTAATAGCTTCTGTAAACGGAATTGTGACGTTTAATTGTTTTAGTAGGTCAACAAAATTTTTAAATTGGCCCGCATCTTTGGTTTTAATAAGCCTTTGAGGGTAAGGGATAGGTGGTTTATAAGGCGGTGGCGGTACATAAGGTTCTTTCTTTTCTACGGTTTCCTTATTACTTTCTTCCTTTTCCTTAGGTTTACTCTCTTCCTCAGTTGACTTTTTAGAGTTTTGGCTCTCAGTTCTTGGATCTACTGGTCCTTCCACTTCCGTTCCACTTCTTAGTATGATTGCATGAGCGTGGCTTTTTGGGTTAGGTTGGGGCTGTCCAGGAAATGTACCAGTTAGGGCAGCAGTAGGCGCTTTTTGTTGAGCTACTTGTGATATTTGTGTTTCCAGCATTTTGTTATGGGTAGCCAGGGCATCTACTTTACTTGCTAGTTGTTTGATTTGTTCGCCAGTGTGTACATTCTGGTTTAAGAAATCTTTATTGGTTTGCTGTTGAGAAGCTATGAAGTTCTCCATCATGATTTCCAAGTTGGATTTCCTAGGAACGTTATTGTTAGGTGTAGATGGGGTCGGCTTTTGGTATCCAGGAGGTATAGCTGGGGCTTGATTTGGAGCTTGTCCTGGTGCGTATAAAGCATTATTACTCTTATATGAAAAATTAGGATGATTCTTCCAGTTTGAGTTATAGGAATGCGAGTAGGGATTTCCTTGAGCATAATTCACTTGCTCTGCTTGGATTCCTGTTAGGAGTTGACAATCTGCAGGAGTGTGACCTTGGATCCCACAGACTTCGCAATTCTGAGTTATGGCAACCACGGTGGCCGGAGGTGATACATTTAAACTTTCAATTTTCTGGACCAGAGCATCCACTTTTGCATTAACATGATCAAGGTTACTTATCTCGTACATGCCAGTTTTCGTTTGAGGTTTTTCTACCATTGTTCGTTCGCTTCCCCACTGATAGTGGTTTTGGGCCATGCTCTCGATAAGTTGATAAGCATCAGTATAAGGTTTGTTCATTAGTGCACCACCTGTGGCGGCGTCTATTGTTAACCTCGTGTTGTACAAGAGACCATTATAGAAGGTATGAATCACTAACCAGTCCTCTAAACCATGGTGTGGACAAAGTCTCATCATGTCTTTGTATCTTTCCCATGCTTCGAAAAGAGACTCGTTATCTTTCTGTTTAAATCCATTTATCTGGGCTCTCAACATAGCTGTTTTGCTCGGAGGAAAATATCGGGCAAGGAAGACTTTCTTCAACTCGTTCCATGTGGTGACTGAGTTGGAAGGAAGAGACTGAAGCCATCTTCTAGCGCTATCTCTTAACGAGAAAGGAAAAAGACGAAGTCGAATTGCCTCTAAAGTGACACCATTAGCTTTAACAGTATCAGCGTATTGGACAAATACAGATAAATGAAGGTTTGGATCCTCGGTAGGATTTCCAGAGAATTGGTTCTGTTGCACTGCTTGCAACAGTGAAGGTTTAAGTTCGAAGTTGTTTTCTTCGATTGCAGGCGGAGCAATACTCGAATGCAGCTCATCTTGCGATGGAGCGGCGTAATCTCGAAGAGCACGAGCTGGTTCTGCCATCTCGGGTATCGGCGAAGGAAGAAGATTTTTGAGATCAGGATTTTCAATAGGAGGGAGATTGTTTGCAGCACGATATTCCCGAATTCGTCGTAAGACTCGGAGATATAGTTCGATGTCGTTGATTCGTAAGTAGAACGGCTCGCCTTGTGAGCGAGTGTGTGGCATACAAATCAACGAAAGAAAGAAAAGAAAAGGAAAATAAGCCTTAGTCTCTACAGCGTAACAGAAGAGTTACGATATCGACTAAATAAAAGTCCCCGGCAACGGCGCCAAAAACTTGATCGCGACTTTATGAGTCGAATTTGGGGTACAAACTGCAAGTGCACAGTTCTATCGCGTAGTTTTAAAAGATATCGATCCCACAGGGACTTATGAATCGATATACCGTTTTCTAAGGTTACTTCGTAAAGCTAAGGCGGGTAATACTTTGATTGTTTGGGAAAAAGTTAAAACTAAAAATAGGATCTAAATTAAATATCAACTAAACGGATATCGGTATGTACTTCGTCGTAATTAGGGAATCAATTCTTCGCTGGGTTTCTTGGTTTTAAAATAAATCTTTTCAGTTGACACTATTGATTAAAAGTCTTATCTCAAACTCTCGCTCTATTGAATAAACTATGATTTTATATTAACGTAGCTGTCACTTATTAGTTAAGTCAAAAACCACTTTTTGAAAACAATAGAATCCGTAGAAACTCTTTTTTAAGAAAATACTAACCGTTTAAACACCCTCGTCTCAAACTCTCGCTCTATTGACTCGGATTATATAATTAAATTCAAATGCTTAACTCTCGTCCTCACATCCAACTTTTAAAAATACTTTTTGAAAAAGATTAGAATTTAATTAACTCTAAAAATTGCTTTCGCCCTGATCTAGAATTAATGTCCAATTTACACTGTCCAGTTAAAAACTCAAACTCTCGCTCTATTGATTTTAACTTCTTTAGTCTTTTACTCTCGTACAAAAACCTTGGTATTAAACCTGTAAATTGAGACCATAAAAAGAGTGATTTTGTTTTTAAACGTAATTAAACCGACATAGTTTTGATTCCTTCATTCCGCTTACTTTACATACCGATACCTAAGTAAATTAGCCAGACATGCTAAATAGATCTAAACAATCATTATGCTTAAATAAATTCATCTCAGGCAAACAATATAAATAAACAATAATGCAGGATATATAAATTTAAACAATAATTAAAGAACCTGAATAATTTATAGCAATCTTTGAACACTCCACCACAGACCGGTTGGATTTGTTCTTGAATTCTTCAATCGGGCAGGAAAATAAAATGTGAAGGAATAAAAATCTAGGGTCTAACGTAAGGTTAGATCTAGTAAAAGATACACAATAGTTTCCGGTGTAGAAACTATTGGGTGAAAAATTAATTAAGTGCTGAAAGATTAACTGGAAAAGAAAATAAAAAATTTGCAAATAAAGCAAAAACTGTAAAAAGGTAATGGTATGCTTGCACGGCTGGAAGAGAAAAATTGAACGAAGAAGAGAGACGGCCGACAGACCTGCAGGGTTTGCCAAAAGCCACTATTTATATTACTCACTTTTTGTAACGGTTTCCAAAAGCTTTCCATGTAAAAAATCCTCACGTTCCAATAGTCAAGCGTAACAATAGGCTTCAACGTGCCTCTGTTGCGCTTTTGAAGCCAAAAATATAGGAGAATGGTGTGACGTCCGTCACACCATGTGTTACGCTCGTAACACAAGTAGGCAGGGCGTGACGCTCGTCACACCTTGTGTGGCGCTCGTCACAGGCGCAGCGCCTGTGCTTTTGGGCTGGGCTTTGGCTTGGTGAAATTGCTTCTCTTCATTTCTTTTTGCACCTCCTTTTCTTCCTTTTTTCACTTATGCTTCAAATAAGCTACCTGAGATAAATAGAAGGAAAATACCGAGTAATATCGAATAAAATGAAATAAATCGAAACAAATAATAATAAAATTTAATTAAATCGAGTCCAAAAATGTAATATTATTTCATGTTATCAACCAGGCAGGTGGTCGTGAAGTTTGTCAAGAATCAGCTGATATGTCGTTATGGTGTGCCTGATAAGATCATTACTGATAATGGATCTAATCTGAATAATAAGATGATGGAAGAGTTGTGCGCTGAGTTCAAGATTGCACACCATAACTCCTCGCCTTACAGACCCAAGATGAATGGGGCTGTTGAAGCTGCTAACAAGAATATCAAGAAGATTATCCAGAAGATGACAGTCACGTACAAAGATTGGCACGAGATGCTGCCATTTGCTTTACATGGATATCGTACATCTGTCCACACTTCAACAGGGGCAACCCCTTTCTCTCTTGTCTACGGTATGGAGGCTGTTCTCCTAGTAGAGGTGGAGATCCCATCAATGAGAGTCTTGATGGAAGCCAAGTTGACTGATGCTGAATGGATTCAGAGTCGTTATGACCAGTTGAATCTGATCGAAGAGAAGCGTTTGACTGCCATGTGCCATGGTCAGTTATATCAGCAGAGAATGAAGAAAGCATTTGATAAGAAGGTCAAGCCTCGTGTGTTCCGAGAAGGTGACCTCGTGCTCAAGAAAGTCTTGTCTTTCGCGCCCGATTCCAAGGGCAAGTGGACTCCAAACTATGAAGGTCCATATGTTGTCAAGAGAGCCTTTTCAGGCGGTGCTTTGATGCTTACAACAATGGATGGGGAGGATTTCACTCGTCCTGTGAATTCAGATGCAGTCAAGAAATACTTCGCCTAAAAAGAAAAACAGAATAGCTCGCTAAGTTGAAAACCCGAAAGGGCGGCTTAGGCAAAAATGAGTGTCTCGGTGGATAACCCGAAAGGGCGATCCAGGCAAAAATTAGAGACATGAAAAAAATGAATTTGCATCCCGCTAGATTGAGTACCTCACCCTGGGGCAATCTAGGCAAAAATTAGGGATTTGGCAAGTAACTGCATCCTGACAAGACTTTCTGTTTCACTACTGTCTTTTCGTCAGAGATTCTCGCTCAGTCATCATCAACTGAAGCTTCAAGTACATCGGATTCAATTTGGTAGAGAAAGGATCATTATGTTCAATGTAGCCCTCTTCTAATATATATCACCGATTTCAAATTTGTACAGATCTATGGAGTCTTGTCATTTGCAGGCTACCATTCCATCAAATAAATTTGAGCTTTTATCCAATTATTTGCACTCTTATTTGTTTCTATTCAACAAATGTTTTGCATATTTTAATTGATAAAATGTCATTGTTTTAAACAAATAAATTTTTTTCAAACTTGTTTTTAAACAAAGTGAACGTTCACAATGATAAAAGGATACTTAAGAATTTCTCAGTGCTCTCCCAAGGGTGGCATGTTTTCCAACAGGGTAAGACATTTGTTCATATTCCTGGCTTGGCTGTATCCTCTTTCTCCAGATTGTTGTTGGGGTTTCTCCCCAAGCAGAGCTTCTGTTGAGATTTTTGTTCCCTAAGCAGGGTATTTGTTGGGATTTTCTCCCGAACGGATTTTGTTGAGTAGAGCCTTTATTATGACTCCTCCTCACTCAGAGTGCTTGTTGAAGACTTCAATTTTCCTCTCCAGCAATATTCTCTCCCCAGCATGGGTGCTTTCCTTTTGGAAGATTCGGTAGTTGGTGGGTGATACCCCAGTACTACGTCGTTTCCGCGGATAGATTCCCAGCGGAGTTGTTGGCATGATGTACTTCATCTATGTTATCTCTTCCCATCAGAGTGCTTGTAGAGGTTTTCACCTCTCCTCCCTTCAGCAGAACATCGATTCTTTCCTCCGCAGCAGTTGTGGTTCCTTTTGAAGGTTCAGTATTTGGTGGTTGATCCCTAGTTCTCCTTCTCTGCCTCAGATAAATCCCCAGTAGATGTGTGGCATGGTGGATTGTATCTGTAATGATTTTCTCTCCTGCAGAGATTTGGTTGATTTCCTGATGTTTCTGATCCTCAGTATAGTTGCTTGTGCGGCCAGATTCTACTTGTGTGGTCTGTTTTCGTAGAAGTTCTTGCCTGTGCAGTGAGCTCCTGTTTCTAAGTTGAGGCTGATGATCCATCCTTGCAGAGATCTTGGTATTTCTTGATCCCGACAGATTGTTTGTTCTCCGGTGATCCTGGATTTTTCTTCTGTGGTGTAGTACCAGGCGTTTAGTTCCTGGACCTGTTTGTGTTAGAAATGTCTGTTTTGTCAGCATTCATCAAACATAAATCACGCATATTCATGCATACTTTCAACATTCAGATATTCATATTTCATTTTTTGCCATATATCTTTTGTTTGTTGTCTCCTGCTATTGATAAT
Organism: Lathyrus oleraceus; assembly: GCF_024323335.1. Classification (NCBI taxonomy): domain Eukaryota; kingdom Viridiplantae; phylum Streptophyta; class Magnoliopsida; order Fabales; family Fabaceae; genus Lathyrus; species Lathyrus oleraceus. The sequence continues at coordinate 117,618,044 of NC_066585.1, forward strand.
ATAGATCTCTCCATTAGATCTTCCCAAGCAGATGTCGGGTGTTTAATCTCTCAATATAGAGTCAGCCCCTTAAGCAGAAAGTGTCTGTCATTCCTTCTGCATTTCCCCACTAAGATATTTCCTCGTGGATGACGGTTGTTTCCGTTTCCTCCCAACACATATATATTGGGATGGATTTTCCCTATTGAGTTATATCCTCATTAGGATGAGTCTTGATTCAGTTTGCCTTTTTGGATTGATCCTGAATTGGCCTTTTTTCAACTGTCTCTCATGCTTCCCTGTGGAATAAATGAATAAATTGCCCAGTAACCGGCAATAGTTCATCTTATCCCCAACGGAATCTTTGGCTTCTACCCAGTAACCGGTAGTTGTAAGTCCTATCCTTTGTGGTTTTCTACCCAGTAACCTGTAGTTGTAAATCCTATATACCTTTTTCCCTCTTTGTGGAATCTGTGGTTGTTTACCTAGAGATTGGTATTTGTGAACCTTTTGTTCCTCAGCAAGGGTCGGTGGTTTTCTACCCAGTATTCGGTAGTTCTAAATCATATTTTCTTGCTCTTCAGCAGAATTTGTGGTTTTCTACCCAATAACTGGTAGTTGTAAACTCTATTTGTTCTCCGTGCGGAATTGTGATTCTTTCACTCCCCACGCAGAGGCTTTGGTCTTCTACCCAGTATTCGGTAGTTGTAAACCCTACTTTTTTATCCTCATCAGAGTTGTGGTTTTCTACCCCGTATTCGGTAGTTGTAAAGCCTATTCTCTCCCCAAATAGAGGTAACCTTTGTGGTTCATCCTGGTTGATGGTGGAATTTGCGGTCTTCTACCCGATATTCGGTAGTTGTAAATCCTATGTTGTTGTTGTCTCCCTAACGGAGTCTGTGCTTTCTTGTGGATAATTGCCGTATGCTAGCAATTTTATCCTCAGCTAAGTCTTTGGTCTTCTACCCAGTATTCGGTAGTTGTAAAGCCTATTCTCTCCCCTTTGCAGAGTTAACCTTTGTGGCTCATCTTAGTTGATGACGGTTACTCTTGGTGGTTATCAATATCCAGTATTCGATGTTGATCTTTCTCTTCCTCTTCTGGGTAATTGCTCTGAGTAAGCAATCGTATTCCCAGCAAGTCTTTTTGTGGATAATTGCCGTATGCTAGCCATTTTTATCCTCAGCGGGTCCTTTCACCGTTTGCCAGTGATTTGTTCCCCGGATCATTGATTGTTTATCAATGCATCCCCGGTGAGTTCTCTTTCATTTACCCTTTTGTTGGTAATGATTGTTGCTCCCTTTGATCGGTCATCTTTATATACCTAGTTTGGTATCTCGATGCCTTTCTTTTCGGATGATTTATCCTTTATTAACCCAGTAACCAGTTGTGGATAATCTTCCATGCGAGTATACTATCCACGTTCTGACGGTAATGGATAATATATCTCATGCACTCTTCAGTCGAAGCCTGTTGTGTTTCCCCAGTTGAGTAAGATTCGTGTTCCTTTTGCGGAATTGAATGTTCGGTGCTATCCCCCTTTTTTTGAGCGTATCTCCCAGTAACCGGTGATATGTCTCCTGGATAATTGCCGTATGCTTGCAAATTATCCCCAGCGAGTTATCTTTCGTCCACCCTGTTTGTTGTTGGTAACGATTGTTTCTCTTTTCGGTAGGTCACCTATTATATACCCAGTAACCAGTATCCCTGGTGCTCCTTCCATGCGAGTGTATTATCTACGTTCTGACGGTAATAGATAATATATCTCATGCACTCCTTGGTCAAAATCTTTTGATTGTTTCTCCAGTGGAGTAAGATTCGTATTCTTTGTAGAATCGAATACCCATCCTTTAATAAGTTTGCGTTTGCTCTCTTCAGGATGATGAGTGTTTTAGAAGTAAAAACCAATTCACGTTTTCGGTCGGTCACCTATTATATACCCAGTAACCGGTATCCCTGCTGTTCCTTCCATGCGAGTATACTATCCATGTTCTGACGGTAATGGATAATATATCTCATGTGCTCTTTGGTTGAAGCCTTTTGTCCTTCCCCATTTGAGTAAGATTCGTTTTCCCGTTACGGAGTCGAATGTCCATCCTGTAAGTCGATTTGCTTTTTCAAGCCCTCCTTTCGGATGATGAGTGTTTTGGAAGTAAAAACCAATTCACGTTTTTTGGTTGGTCACCTATTATATACCCAGTAACCGGTATCCTTGGTGTTCCTTCCTTTCTGCTCCCTATTATGACCTTGGTCCCCTGTGGAGTCAGATTTTCCTGAGTTGATATACCTTTTTTCAGGTCTTCCTCAGATGTTTTGGTTGATTGATATCTCTCACCCTTATACCGGTCTTAGATATTCATTCTTCCTGAGCTTGTTGTTCTTTCACCCAATAACCGGTGTTCAGATCACATGTCTCTTTGAGTTTGTTACCCAGTAACCCGTAACACCTCATCCTTTTGCTTCCTCTGGAGAGTCTTTGTTGGACATTCCCCAACGGAGTTTCTGTTGTGATTTACCCTTTTGCTGTATTGGTGTTTTCCCTAATATATGCAATTTTTCCCCGGTAGGGAGGTTTTGTGTGAATCTTTCCCCAGCCTGAGCCCAGATTTTCATCCGAAGTATCCTTTGTGGATAGTTTTGTTGTATTGGCGTTTTCCCCAATACGTGCATTTTTGAGTCAGCTTGAGTCTGTCCAATGGATGTGTTTCCCTTTGGAACTCTTTTCCCCAGCGTCAGTCCTGTACTCCCTAGTGAGGTCTCCAGTCGAGTCGTGTCCTGCTCACGCAGTGTCAGTTTTCTTTCCCCTAATTCAGAGTCGTGTTCTGCTCACGCATTCTTTCTTCTTGTCCCCATAAGAGTCCTGTTAGAGTCTCTGTTCCTGGTGAGTGTATTACTCCGATGGATTGTCTTTTCTTTCTTTGTGGACCTATCTTAGATTCTCTGTTTCAGCTAATTTTCGCTTCACACTTGATAATTCTTTCAGACTGATCTTAGATTGCCCCATATAGAATTGTTCATGGAACAACCTTTTCAAACGAGTCCAATCATTTATGGAATGCGCATGAAGGGTGGTAAACCATGTAAAGGCATTCTTTGTAATATAACTAAGGAAATATCTCATCCTTAAATTCTCATTATTTGCTATGTTCCCAGCCTCAGTCAAGTATTGAGCAATATGTTCGACTTTGGACTCATTAGTATCACCAGCAAATTTTGTGAACTTAGGGACCTTCCATCCCCTTGGGAGTTCAGTTTGTAAATCATATTTCAACAAATGAGATGTATAATTTAGCTTATACAGGCCTGTAAGACCCCAATTTTGTCCCTAAGATCCCTCATAGCATCATATCATGACATGGAATTGCCTCAAGGATCATTGGACACCTTCCTTCCTTCCCTGTGGGTGGGATCTTTCTTGAGAGTGATTCTTGATCACCAAGCATTACTTGCATTTTATGTCATTGCTTTTCTTGTTTTATCATTAACCAAAAGTACAAAAATATGTCATTAACCTTTGTTACTTGCAGCTGAAGCAATTACAGGTCAAGCACATCAAAGGCATCCACTGAGCAATAGATGGTGGTTATTCTTGAGATTTGGACCCCATGATCATTTACAAGAGTTCATATGAATTATGATGTCATTTTGAAGCAAAATCCCAAGTGGTAGAGGCTTAAATTTTCATCAGGACATTTTCAGGTCATCTGAAGACCTAGAAAGTCAACTGCAAAGTCAACTGTGGATTTGGAGGTGGGAAGTGATTAGAAATACTTCATTCATGTTCAAACAAGTCTCATTTGACATTTCAAACACTCACAGTGAAGAAATTGAGGTCAAGTCAAAAGTTTCCAAAAATGGAAAGTGACCTATAATTTCAAGTTTCCAAAAATGGAAGGGTTTTAGACCAACTTCAACTCAATTTTAAATCATCAAAGAAGCTTAAAATGAATTTTTGTCCAACATGAAAGTTGAAGATCTCTCTCTCCCATTTCCAAAATGTCCAAGATCTTGAGCATCTGATGAATGGTTGAGGAGATATGATCCAATCATTGCCAAGTGTGCATGGGATTTCAAATGGCCATAACTTTTGATTCATAACTCCAAATTTGGTGCCTCTTTTTTCTAAAATGCTTCTCATGACATGAACTTTTCAAAACATTCATCACACTGCATGAATTTCCATCATATGATCATATGCATATTCATACCTATTTTGGAGGGAATTTTGAAATTTTGAAATTGGTGCATCATGGGCACAAATCACCATTGCCATTGTGTTTATTAGAAGTTTTTAAGTGAAAATGATCATGCATTTAGCACTGTTCACGTCCAATTCTCCATGCACCCTCAAATTTTCAAGTTTTGATCACACACCTTATTTTTCACTTAATCACACTAAACCATGTCTAATTTTGATTAGGGTGTGATTAGTACAACATATATATATCATAATCATAACAGAATTTGGGGATTTTCACCATTTCTAGATCCAAATTCTCTCTCCCTCCAAAATTTTCTCCTAATCAAAAATTCAAAAATCTTCAAAGAACCTTGCAATATTCTTCCATATTCTTGTTCTCTGGTGTGGATTTAGTGCAGATCAAGATTTGAATTGTTGAATTCGTGTGGAAATCAAGCATGGCAAGTTCATGAAGGTGAAGATGGAAGTTGATTGTTGAGCTGGATCTAAGCCACTACAAGCCTCAATTACTACATAAAGCTTCAAGATAACATCTCAGGAGTTGATTTGGATCGTTTGGAGTCTTGAATTGTGCATTTCCAGAAGCTGCTCTTCAAGAGGTGAATTTTTCGAATCTCATAATCCTTTAATCCATGGACATGTTAGTGTAGATCTTGGAACGCTGAGTTTGCTGATGCTTTTAGAATTGAAAATGATGAATTATTGAGAGAGATATGTTTGATTAAAGTTTGTTACATCAAAATGTTTTTGCTCGTATCTCATAATTCATGGCTTGTTTGCCTTAGATTTTACTTGATCTATGATGTACGTTGTAAGAGCTTCAAAACGATATAAAAATTTCGAAATTCTGCAAAAAAATCTCGTGCGAGTGTACTGTTCACTCACCGTCTTCGCGAGGAAGACGGTGTTTTCCTCCCTGAACCGCCCATAGCCTGGCCGCGCGCTACAGTGTCATTTGCCACTGGTTTTCCTAGGGTTTTGTCCTATTCGGCTGCCACTTGAGCGCCATGCTAGCGAAGCGATTGGCCTGTATCTCTTTGACTCCGTCCACATAGGCTTTGACGCTGACTGTAGTGCCAGCATGATTAATGAAACGCCTGCGTTTCATATACTCCCTCAATTTGATTCCAGCCAGTGGCATTTCTGGATTTATTCATTCATGCGCCTATTTTAAAATGTAACTTGGTTCGATCCTGGCCTGAAGCACATTTTCAAATTAATTCCTCATTTCACCATTTCCCTCCATAATTCATATGCATTGTTTATTTTATTTCAACATTTTTTTGCCAACTTTGAAAATGCATAATAAATTGAAAAATGATCCAATTAATTCCTGGTTTTTTGCTAATTGATTCTTGGAATGTCTTCTATTTTATGGTGTTGATTTCTGAAATTGTGCCTGGCTGGATTTTGAATTGTGCTAGACTTTGTGAACATGTGTACATATGTGACCTTGCTCCATTCTTCCTATTGTGAAATGCTTAATATTGATCCAAATGCCATGAAATTTTGCATGATGATTCTTGACATGTTGATGGATGTTTGAGGCTTGATTGTGCATTTTTCTCATTTTCCATTTCTGTTTTATACACATGTTTGTATGGTGTGACAATGTGTGTCACACAATTGGATGATCAACTTGTGCATTTTCATTTCCATATCAAATGAGCTCCTATGTTTATGATTGTTGGTATGATGATTGTGTTGGATGTGTTGAATGCTTATAAAATTTTCCAAATTTGTTTGAATCATTTCTGTTTTGATTTGGAATTTTCATTCTCAATGTCCAATTGTGTGCTTTGAATTTGCCTTTGACTTCTCTTGCTTATTATATGGCTTTGCTTGATGATTTTGACTTGGTCCTTTTTAGGACATGTTCATGATTGATTAAAGATGATTCATGTTGAGTTTCAGCTTCTGTTTTGAATTTTTTCTCCACCTTTGACCCTAGGCTTTGACCTAGGGGTTGGAACTCACATTTGAGCTTTGAATTTCAGGTTCAAGCATCAAATTTCCATGATTGAGGTTGCCTCATCATTTGAGTGTTGATATTTGCTATTGATTGCTAACATTTGGTTGTTTTGTAGGCTTTGATGATAGCTCACTTGAGTTGTTTGGCTTACATGTTGTATATTGGGATTGTCTGTTTGTTGTTAACTGTTGTTTGTTGGTCTGAACACTATACTGATTGTTTGGTTGTTTACACAGGTACTTTAGTAGCTTTAACTCATTATTTGAGTTGCGTTGCATTGCTTGTGGTTGGCATACCACTTAGGTATTTTCCTTGATCTCCATGTAGTCTGGAAGACCTGCTGTTATTGGCAGGCACCTGTCTGAAGCCCTCCTTAAGAGGCCATGTTTTTTATTGTTTAATTTTGTGCCAAGCAGGTTAAGTCCTCTTAAGAGGCAATTGGCAGATACAAGGGATGTGCAATCCATCCCCTGCTATTCAGTTGTGTCTTTCATTTTGCTCACACCATGTGTTGATTCATTTTGAATAAAAACCCAAAATCTTGTATATAGAGTCGGTCATTGTGGAATAGAGTTCCTCATTCTGGACTCCCACACATTCTACTGATTCAAGCTCACCCAGGCGCGGGTTAAGAGCTATGAGGCATAACCCTCATCTCCATTTCATCTGCTCACCCTAACTCTCAATGTTAGAGGTTAAGAGCCTCACTACCCATTCCAGTATTTGGCTTGTTTGTCAAGGTCGATATGACCCCTTGACTAAAGCCCAACCTTGCTTGAGCCTATTGATTGTATATAGTGTATGATAATGGACTGCTTGTTTGCTTATTTGTCCATCTGTGCATAATTGTTTGTGTGTGCCTCTGTGCATCGTTTTCATCTTTGAGCATTAATTGTCTATCATTTCATGATCATTGTTCATACTTCGTGACATTTTGTTTTGTCCATTGAGGAGTCAATTGTAAGTCCAGCTATTGGCATTTGTTTCCTGTGATCTGGTAGGAGTTGGAACTAAGACCATTGATTGGCATTCCATTTCCTAGGAGTCGAGTGTAAGACCATTTATTGGCAACTTGTTTCCTCTTGCTTATTGCATTTGTTTTCTTTGCTTTGTGAGGCTAGTGTAAGTCCATTGATTGGCATCTGGTTTCCATCTTTGTTTTGTGGAGTCAGGTGTAAGACCATTGATTGGCTATCTGTTTCCTATCTTGTTTTGTTTTATGGAGTCAGGTGTAAGACCATTGATTGGCTATCTGTTTCCTATTCTGTTTTCTTTTGTGGAGTTGGACGTAAGACCATTTATTGGCACTCCGTTTCCCATTTGTTTTTGGATTTGGATGTAAGACCATTTATTGGCAATCCATTTTCAGTTTTGTTGCTCCTTGACCTTGCTTGTTTGCTTTGCTTGTTGCCTTTTCCAAAGGAATCACTTGGATCATCTACATATGATCTCAAGAGAGGAACTCCTAAGAAGTTTTACTTCCTCATCCCCACCTTTTGTTTCCTTATAACCTCCATTTTCATGTTAACCCAAACCAGAAAACTTTGTGCAAACATTCTCACTTGTTTTCAAATTAGAAACCTAGGCCTTAAGCCTTTGATTTTCAAACTTCATTTTCACAATACTTCTTCTGAATTGAATCTAATGTCAACTTTGACCATTTTTGTAAATACTCTGATTGGTTAATTCCACTCATTCAATTGTTTTGTGGCCTTGTCCATTCTTTAATCAAGTTTTCATACATTAGCCATAGATCTTAATTATCTTAGTGGTTGATGTGAATCTCACCTTTTGTCCTTAGTGATTGAATTGTAAGACTTCCTTGCTTATTATAGGGCATGGTCCCTCATTAGCAAGTTGAAGCTTTTCTCACATGGTGGACTTGTGGTTGTATAGGTTGAGTTTTCTCCCGTGGATAATGAAAGACCTTAGGGCTTTTGTTTAAAATCAATCCACTTACTTTTTGGAAATCTTTTAGCCGAACTACGGCGTTTTGATCCGTATCTTTCATGAAAAGGTACGTAGGCAATGGGTTTCATCCATCCAAACACAAAAATGTAAATAAATTTGTACATTCTTTTCTCATCTCTTCCATCATGTTTGCACGATAAAATTTCATAAACAAATAACATTCGTACAACAAGTTGTGAAAAGGGCTCCCTAGGAGTACCTAGGACGTTTTGGGTGCCTAACACCTTCCCATTGTGTAACCAACCCCCTTACCCAGATCTCTGACCTTTTATTAGTTTTCTTTGTGTAAAACTTCTTAGGCTTTTGTTCGCTTTCTAGCCATTCCTTTGGATAAATAGAAGTGCGGTGGCGACTCTATCTTTGTATGCTTTATTTTTTATTTAGTCAATAAATCATAAAGTGACGAATACACCGCTACAAGGCCCACGTGGACACTGTTTTGTGCCATTATTCTTTCGACTATAGTTGCAAGATTGTTTTCTCCTAACAGATTCTCTTGTCAAAATTGACGAACCACTTGGTCATTTTGCCTTTATATGCCTCCCTTGTTCGACTGTCTGGGGCACAAATTATTGTCCCTAATTCACTATGTTTTCTTCATGGGCTATCCCCTCATTTCTATTTGGTTTTGCCAACTGGGGTTGTACAATAGGTCGAACTGGCGCTGACGGAGCGCCAAAGAAGTCAGCAATTATGTTTGTTTGAGTTGCCAACTGTTGGTAACTATGACTCGTATTTTGAAGCATTTGGTTAAATACGGTACCCATTTGTTGAGTAAGCATATTAACCATATCATGATTACTTTCTTCCATCTACTGTCTCATCGTTATCACAGAATTTGTAGTAAGTGTTAGTGTTGCTTGGAAACCAAATTCCATCCCTACATGGGGTTGTATGGTTCGACCAAGGTTACCTATGGCCAAGCAAGATGCCAATATTGGGGGATATGCATTCGCAACATTGTTAGCAAATCTTGAAGGGTTAGTATGTAGGTTTACCATCATTGATGTTGGCATACCATAAGGTTGTTCACGCCCCAACATAGGCATTGTGAAACTGCTGGCAAAAGGTCTAAAATTTATTTCCAAAATCATCCTAGGAGTCACTAGGTCACTTTGTGTTATTGAAGGAGAAAAAATCATCCCTTCTGGTGAATTTGATGGCATAATCTTCGTCGACAGTATGGCCTTCGTGCTAACAATAGAGGTGCCTGGTTAAGTTGAACTTCCAGTGACCGTGCCCACCCTAGTGTTATTAGCTGGTTGTTCTCCATCATTGTTGTTTCTGGGATTAACCATTTTCCTAATGTATCTCCTTACTGGATTTCTACTTTCTCTTTTGGTTATCCTACCACTACTCAATCTCATGCCCTCTCACAATATGAGAAGTTTCTCAAATGAAGAACTTAAAAATAAGAGTTTTCAAAAAATGTATAAATTCACACAAAAATGTCCTACTGGGCGTGCCAATTTGTTTACCGTGAAATTTAGTAAAATAATATAAGTTTCAATTTACTTAAGGGATTAAACTCAAAAAGATCCTAGGACATATTTGTGTGAATCATGAAATTTAAATGATCTTGACATAAATGTCAGGTGTAGTTTTAAAATTAATAACTAAAAATCAAAATGCAAGGTTTAAAAGTAATGGCTGGAATTTAAAATGAAATTGAAATTCACAAAGAAGAAATAAAGTGACTGAAAATACATAAAATGATTTAAATGTAAAAGACATTAATTTGTAAAAAATGGACCGCATATGTACATTATGAAACTCTTTTCTCAAATCAGACAGATACTTTGAGTTATGTAGAATTATGTACAATTTCGGACCTCTAAAACTCAAAGTGAATGCTACTTATATACTAATCATAAGTTAACCACCTACAACGGTCGACTAAACATAACATGCCACGTCTTCACTTCCATGTAACCTTCGTCTTTGAACACTTCCACGTGTCTTTCAATAACCGTTTGATCTTATCCATTTACGCCTCATTTGACTGTGTAGAGAATGCCTTGGAAACTGAATTTCTCTAAGTCCCAAAATCTTCTGGATCTTTGTCTAACTATGACTTCGACCATAATGAGGATTTCTTGTCGACAAATTGAATTTATCGAAATCTTTATGGTCATCATTAACCATTTTGACTTTTCATGCCAAAATTATTATTACATGATTCTTATCATAATAATGATGGTGTCGAAAAAATGAGTTAACAATACCATATAAGTCATTCAACTTCTGTAACCCTACAACAATACAGACCTATAAAGGTTTAACGACTCTAGCATTAAGCATTTGGGGTATGCAAATTTATTTGTCATGTTGTTGAAATTCAGGACAAGAAGGAATGTAAGGTTTTGTTTTTTAGTAATCGACAACAAATCCATGTACAACTGCATAACCAGACGATCTACATTGGTGCAATTAGGTGTAATATCATTGAATATTCATTTAAAGTTTAAATATTATACCAATAATGAGGAAATCATGGTATAATTAGAGATGAATCGGATGAAACTCACACATGTTTCCTTGCGTTGTTAGATAAGTACGATGCGTGTATAACCATGCTTATCAAGGTCATTGTTATAAATTTGACTGATTTGGAAATTCTTCTAGAGTCTCGACCCAATGGCAGATAACATTAATGATGAACACGCGTTGCCTTTGGAGGAACAAAGGCAATTTGAAAGACAAAAAACAAACAAATATTCTAGGGAGATATTGATACGAGACAAGCTAAAAAAACTATCAAGATCAATTTTGACGTACCCAAGGAGGTAAGCAATAAGCTCATGATATGCTTGCATGCAAACACATATTTATTTTCTTAGACCACAACGGTGATGCTTGGCATAAATTCCAAGGTCGTTTTCCATTCCTTGTCTATCCGAAAAAATGTCATGTACGGGGCCAAACACCATAGAAAACATTCACCCAAAAAGGAAAAGACCACCAGATTTTGTCTTTCATGGAAGCTTGTTTAATATACATAAATATAACTATGGATCCCAAAGATTTTGCAACAACGACCTTCATGACCTAGGGCAATTTTTTTTGTTAAAATGTAATCCCTTTCAGAGTCAAGAACATTGGGGTGACATATCATAGAATGATGAAAAATTTCTTTAAAGACTAAATCAAAGATAAGTTAGAGGTGTACATGAATGAAATGATAGTAAATTTAAGCTGAGATGAAACTCATACCACCTATTTAGAGTTTGTGGTTAGAGAGGTTTGGAAATACAACATGCAATTGAACATGCATAAATGACATTAAAATACATAATTTGTTTTGGGTATTACCTCAGAGAGGGTTGGGTCAAGGTCCACTACGACAAATTAAGGATGTTATAGACACAACTACCCATAACAAAAACAATGAATATATAATAAAAGTTTGATGTTTATTTCCCCTTAAAGATTCATTGCTAGGTCAGACCATCACACACTACCACTCTACAAATTGTTAAGGAAGTTGAAAACTTTCAAGTGGACACGTAAGTATGAAATCACCTTCACTAAAGTCAAGGAGGTGTTAGCATAAATTCTCATCTTGAGAAGGCCTTAGAAGCGTGAAACCTTTTTTTTGCCTGTATGTGTCAGTAAAAGCCATAGTGCTGGTCTTAGTGCGAAAATATAAATAATCCTAAGGCTGGTGGAAATAAAAATATTAAATGAGACGAAAAAGAAAAATGAAAGGAAAATATAATTTGAGGAGGAAGAAAGAGAAAAGTGACGTATGAAAGGAGGTGAATTAGGTATTTTAATTTTTTTTTGGTTTTTAGAGATGAGTGCTTTTTTATTTTCTAGTTTATGGTTAAGTCATGAAAGCATTAAAGTGCATAAAATAAAGAACACATGAAGTTTATACTAGCTTCTCTCACAATTCGAGAGTACGTCTAGTCCTCTTACACACTGTAAGAGATTTCAATATTCTTAGAACAATGTACAAGCCTATAGCTAGCTTCTATACATAAGCTTTTAACTAAATCACCAAGGCAAACCACCTTGTGATTTTACAAAACAGATAAAGAAACATGCTTTCTTTTTCTACTCTTCTTGTTTCCAACAATCATGGACAATAAGATACATACACAAATATTGAGTTTTTGATACATTATAAATTTTGTGCAATAGGATAGAATAAATCCTAACAGAAGAATTTCTTCCATTTAAAAAATATGGTATATCACAAGATATCTTTAAGTTCTCAAGAACTTTTACGTTATTTGAATATGAAAATAATGCACAGGTTCTTGAAGATTGAAAATATCAGATGCAGTGAAATACAATGAAATACTTTAGGAAATAAATTTTTGAAAGAGGTCAATTCGATCAGAGAAAATCCTCCCTATTTATATGGAAACTTACACCTTTTGAATCAAGACATAGCTCTTGATAAATTTTTTATAAGGTGTGATATTTATGTGAAAGGTTATAAATGGAGGTGACATGAAAAGATGCAATGCACTCTGGATTTCACCAGTGTCAATCGATTGAGAGGAATGGTCAATCAATTGATTCTTTAATACGTTTGAAAATTTTGAATTTTGAACTAGGGTCAATCGATTGCTCATCTCATGCAATCGATTGATGGCCTTAAAAATCTTACAAATTTGAAAGGTGATAATCGATTGGTGCATTCGTGCAATCGATTGTTTGGTTTAGAAATTGGTTTTTTCAATTTGAAAACTATCCAAAAAAATTGTAAGTATAAAATGCAAAGACATGAATTATGAGAGATGTCATGGATTGATTTTAGATAGTTTGAGCACTTAAGGTTATATGCAACTATGAAACACTATATTTACCATCTTAATCAATCATTTATATCATAGCCATTTGAGTAACTTTTTCCATATTTTAGTATTTGATCATGTCTACACTATGAATTGACTTTACAATCTACCACTTTTTTATGATAACAAACCAATCCATGATGATTGTTCTTTCTTGACAAAAGTAGAGAAACTCACTCTATGTTGGATAACTTCCCCTTAATATATGAATCTTGCTAAGGTTGAATTTCTATGAGTTATCATCTAACTATAGAGATAAGACACAAGCAACACAAGCATTCATGCATACATATTTCTCCCCCTTTTAACATTATATGAAAGATAAGAATATTCAGGATAAGAGATATTTTTTGAAAAGATAAACATACTATATTACTTCAAACATAATTCAACATATTACATATCTTAAAACATAAGCAGACATAATGCATAATTAAGTCTTAGTAAATACATAAACCAAAAAAACATACAACAACAAAGATAATAAGAGGACAAAGTAAAAAAAAAACTAGTCTTGGTTCATGCTGCATTGGTTCATATTGGCTTGGTCTTCATGTGCTTGGTAATGAGGAAATTGGTATGGTTGAACTTGATAGGGAGGAATGTTCAGTTGAGAGTAAAGGTAGGAAAACTGATTGTTCATTGAGGTGTTCATGTGGGTCATGTAGTCAAATATTTGTTGATTGAATGGTTACTCTTGATGGATAGGTTGTTAAACCGATGGAGGAGGAATATATTTCACATTAACACCTTCATCTATGTATTAGATGGTCTTATTTTTGTAATCATGGTCCACAAAAGTGACTTCAACATCACCTTGAATAACATTATCACGTAGAAAGTGATGTCATATGTTGATGTGTTTGGTTCTTGAATGCATGACTGGATTCTTTGCTATGTTGATTGCACTTATCTTGTCACATCATAATGGAATGGATCTGAGATCAAGTCCGTGGTCACGAAGTTTTTGTTAAGCCATAAAATTTGTGCAGAACAACTTGCCACTACTATGTACTTTGCTTCTACAGTGCAGAGAGTAACACATACTTGTTTCTTACAAGACCAAGAAACTAATGCATTTCCTAGGATGTGGCAAGTACCACTTATGGTTTTTCTATCAGTTTTAAGTCCTACATAATCTGAGTTAGAATAACCAACTAAATTACATATACTACATTTTCAATACAATAGCCCAACATTGGTTGTTCCTTTCAGATGCTTCATGATCCTTTCTAGGACAGAGAGATGGGATTCCTTTGGATTAGCTTGAAAGTGTGCACAAAGATAAACACTAGACATAATGTCAGGATAACATGCCGTTAAATAAAGTTAAGAACCAATCATACCTCGATATTTTGTGATATCAATAGGAACACCAGATTCGTCTTGATCTACATATCTTCCGGAACCCATTGGAGTAGACATTTATTTGCAATTGTCCATATCGAACCTTTTCAACAATTCTTTGTAATACTTGGATTGGTTGATGAAGATGTCATTCTTTAATTTCTTAATTTATAATCCAAGAAAGTAATTCATCTTACCCATCATGGACATCTCAAATTCTCCTTTCATCATCAATGAAAATTCTTCACATAGATCTTTGTTTGTTGATCCAAATATGATGTCGTCAACATAGACTTGAACCAATAAAGTATGACTTTTGATTTTATTAATAAACAAAGTATTATCATCTTTACCTTTTTCAAATCCCATAAAGAAAGTTCCTAAGTCTATCATACCAAACCCTTGGAGTTTGCTTTAAGCCATAAATAACCTTTCTCAACTTGTAGACTTATGAAGGATTCTTGAAGTCTTCAAAACCGAGCGATTGTATAACATATACTTCCTCATTGATGCATCCATTCAAGAAGGCGCTCTTGACATCCATTTGGAATAATTGAAAATTTAATGAACACACATAAGCAAGTAATAAGCAAATAACTTCTAACCTTTCAACTGGAGAAAATGTTTCTTCAAAGTCAATTCCTTCTTCTTGATTATAACCTTGAGCCACCAATCTTGCTCTGTTTCGAATACCATTCTCGTTAACTTTATTCTTAAACACTCATTTGGAACCTATGATGTGTTTACCACTTGGCCTAGGAACAAGTTCCCAAACTTGATTTCTTTCGAATTAATTTAATTCCTCTTGCATGGCAAGAACCCATTTGTCATCTTCTAAGGCTTCATCAATCTTTGAAGGTTCTATTTGAGAAACAAATTCCATATTCAAGAAAGCATCCTTGAGATTTAGCCTGGTTGAAACTCCTTCACTTATGTCACCAATGACTTTGGAAATTGGGTGATCACGATGGGTTCTCCATTCTTGAGGAAGATCACTTTGATTTTGATCTTGTGGAATGGTTTCCACTTTGTGTTCCAATTGATCAACATGGTCATCTTTGGCAAACATCTTTCGTAGATACTTCTAAAATATCATCATCATCACAAACACCTATATCCTCCATAGAGAGGTTAGATTCATTAAAAGAAACATGAATTAACTATTCAATAGTTAAAGTTCTTTTATTATGAATTCTATAAGCCTTACTAGAGAGAGAAACCAAGAAAAATACCTTCGTCAAATTTCTCGTCAAACTTCTTGAGATTATCTCTGTCATTGTCGAGGACAAAGCACTTACATCCAAAGATATGAAAGTGAGCAATGGCTGGCTTTCTTCCCTTGAAGAGTTGATATGGAGTATTTTTCAAGATTGGACTAGTGATAATCCGATTGCTTACATAATATGTCGTGCTAACCGCATCTTCCCAAAAATACTTTGGTAGATTTAAGTCAGTTAGCATGGTTCTTACAAGTTTAACTAGAGATCTATTATTTCTTTCAACTACTCCATTTTGTTATGGAGTCCTCGGTGCTGAAAAGTTATGAAAGACGCCATGTTCTTCATAGAACTTTTCAAATTATGCATTTTGGAACTCTCCACCATGGTCAATTCTAATTGATTCAATCTTTAGTGATTGCTCATTTTGTACTTGCTTTGCATACTTCTTGAATGCCTTGAAAACGTCACTTTTCTGCACTAAAAAGAGTATCCAATAAAATCTAGCAAATCATCAACAATAACTAAGGAATATACATTACCTCCAAAGTCTCATGTTCTTGATGGACCAAACAAGTCCATGTGCGACAATTGAAGTGGTCTTGTAGTTGATACCACATTCTTTGGCTAGAAAGTTGATTTGGTTTGCTTCCCCTTTTGACATGTATCACATAATTTATCTTTGGTAAATCAATGACAAGATCATGTTTGACTAGTTTGTTTAAATGTTCCATATGAATATAGGTTAATCTTTTATGCCAAAGCCATGATTCATTGTTGCTTACCATAAGACATTTTACTTTCAAAGATAAATCATCAAAAGAAATCATGAAAATATAATGAAATCTTTCACCTTTAAGTTTGACCTCATGAGTGACTTCATCTTCAATCAAGCATTCATCCATGGTGAACTTGATTTAGAACTCTTTTTCACAATGTTGGCTTATGCTAAGAAGATTTTGCTTTAGTCATTCAATATAAAGTACATCTTCAATGGATGTGAAATATGGTACTCCAAATTTGTCTATGCCAAGAATCTTTCCTTTGTTGTTGTCCCCATATGTGACATATTCCCTGGATTTTAGGACTAAAGATGAAAATTTGTTTATATCTCTTGATACATGCTTAGAAAAACCACTATCAAGATACCATAGATTTTTAGTGGTCTTCAAGAAAGCCTACAAAACAAATTAAGGTTTTTTAGGTACCCAATGTGCCTTGGATCCTTCATAATTAGTTCATTTCTTGATCCACACATAATGCCCACTAACAACACTAAAGTTCCTTACATATCAAATATTATATGTGTGACAAATTATACCACAATAAAAACATGTAGGAGCAAAATTACTTTTATATCTTGGAACATAAGTCCTTTTTCGACCATTTCTATTCTTAGGATAATGATGAACATGTTTCACTCTGTTCACTTTCTCTTTTATGGATTAGACACTATCCTTAACAAATATAGTTTTGCTAGAACTTGGTTTGTCAAACTTTGAATAACCAAGTCCACTTTTATCATTTGAATATTTTTGTATACTAAGGATGCCTTCCAATCCAACTTGTCCTTTTTCATATCTTTCAATAACTCTTTTTAATTGGACAATTTGAAAATAAAGTGAATCACATTCTTTTCATGTAAATTATGTTTTTCTTTATCAAAATAATTATGTTTTTCAACTTCAATAACTCTTTTTAATTGGACTGTGACTTTTTTCTTCCTTTGAAACCACTTTTCTTGGTGAATTTGGATAATTCGTCTTTATGTGTCCTTGCTTTCCATATTCATAGTGTAAGACCCCAATTTTGACCCTAAGATCTCTCATGGCATCATAACATTGCATTTGCATAGCCTCAAGGATCATGAGCATCTTGGTTCCCTTTGCCTTTGGGTGGGACTCCTTGTGATTGGTTTGAGATCACCAAGCATGCTTGAATTATACATCATTGTTTCTCTTACTTTTGTTTACTAAAAAAAATTAAATTAAATTAAATTAAATTAAATTAAATTAAATTAAATTAAATTAAATTAAATTAAATTAAAATAAATTAAATTAAATTAAAAAAAATGATGCATGTGTTTGACAAGAGGTTTAAGCCTCCTACCCTTGGTTGCTTTTTGTGAATTTTAATGGCATGATTCATGTGGTTACATTTTGATTTGGGGGCAACCCTTGATTACCCTTTTTTTTTTCTCTAACCTGTTTGTTGAGTTTTTTTGTGAGGGCTCACATGACTCTTGCAGAGATGGCCTGGTGTTCCACTTTATTTGTGGGATACCACCTGGAGGTTTATTCCGATTACCTGTGCTTAATGGCTTGAGATATATGTTTGTGACTGCTTATTCCAAAGGATGGGAGCTACTTGGAACATCAATATGATCTCAAGAGGGGAACTCCTAATATGGTTTTATTTTCTTTTCCCTTATCTCTTGTATGTTTAGGAATTTAACCCTTCTTTTTTTCCCCATTCTAACCCAAGCCAAAACTTTTTGTGCAAACAATAACTTTTGTTTTCAACATTAGAAACCTAAGCCTTATGCTTTTGATTTTCAAACTTATTTTTCATAACACTTATTCTGAATTGAACCTTTTAATCCACTTTAACCATATTTTTGTAAATACTTTTAATTGGTAAATATAACCCATTCAAATACTTTTTGTGGTTTCAATGGTCACCTTCTTAATCAAACCCTTTTTTTTATAACCATTAGCTATTAGGTTTGAATTATCCTTGAGGTAGATATGATACTCACCTTTATCCTTAGTGATGGACAATGAGTCTTCCATGCTTATTATAGGGTTAACCCCTCACTAGCATGTTGAAGCTATCCTCACATGGTGGATATGTGGTTTTAGGTTGAGTTTTCTCCCTTTGATAACAAAAGATCTTAAGGTTTTTGGACCAATCAATTCACCAACTTTTTTTTGAATTTTTTTTACCCCGAACTACGAGGTTTTGATCCTAATCTTTTTTTAAGATGGTACGTAGGCAATGGGTTCATCCATTCAAACACAAAATGTAAATAAATTTGTATATTCTTTTCTCATCCCTTCAATCATGTTTGCACAAATAAATTTTCACAAAAAAAAAAACAACAACCTTACAACAAATGTGAAAAGGGCTCCCTAGGAGTACCTAGGATGCTTTGGGTGCCTAACACCTTCCCATTGCATAACCAACCCCC
This sequence comes from Lathyrus oleraceus, assembly GCF_024323335.1. Lineage (NCBI taxonomy): Eukaryota > Viridiplantae > Streptophyta > Magnoliopsida > Fabales > Fabaceae > Lathyrus > Lathyrus oleraceus. The sequence continues at coordinate 117,636,729 of NC_066585.1, forward strand.
TTACCCAGATCTCTGTCATTTTTACTAGTTTTTTATTCGATAAAACTTTTAGGTTTTTGTTCTCTTTCTAACCATTCCTTTGGATAAATAGAAGTGCGGTGGCGACTTGACTTGTATGATTTACCTTGGATTTAGTCAATATCTCTAATGGTAACGAATACCCCGCTACAGAAAAATGGCGACTCTGCTGGAGACAAATAATTTTCCTAGTGGGTTTTGCCTACTTTTCATATTTGTTGTATTGTATTGTATATTTTTTTGTGACATATCTTTGTGCAATTTGGGATTACTGTATTGTATGTAATGATTGAATTGTTTGAATATTAATTCCTTGTATGCTTGGTGATCTTTGTGAGATGAGTTCTATACCCGAACTCGAGTGCACTTAGGATAGGAGAATGGCATAGTCTTGTCGACTTGTGTGGAGTTATTCCTTAGAAAGTTGACTTGCAAGCCCATTCACTTGGTGGAGGTTATATTGGGATCAATAATGTCACACAAGTAAGTTGTGGTTAGACATTACTTTTCCAATATAGACCTTAGAAGCCAAGGACCGTAGTTTACCAAACCCATCTTGACCTATGCTTAGGATGTAGTGTGAAGGTCGTTCAAGTGTAAGATTTGACACGATTGTTACGCGATACTACACTCATAAGAGTCTCTCTTAAGAATATTTTTGGAATACGAGTAGTCGTTTCTTCGATAATATCCAAAAGATGGGATGATGACTATGGAAACCTCTTGTAGAACATGTTTGGCAGGTTTAAACCTTAGTACACTCCCTTTTGGGTGGTTCTTAACCTAAACTCCATGCTCGTGACTTGCAACAAACCCTTGATTCATGGTTGATCCGTTCAGGTATCCTTAATATCAATGGAACTTGGATGTTGATAAGGTGTAAACCATAATCCACCAAAATGGATGATTGATATTAAGGATAACATGATCCATCCCATGACCTTTGTTTGGTGTGCTTTGCTTGATCCTTGAGTGTGATTGTTGCATTCATGCATTCATGCACCAATTTGCATTCATATCATCAAAATAATAAGAAAATTTTCAAGGAACTTAAGGGGGTTTATTTGCAAAATTTTCAGACATGGAAAGACAAAAAAGGAATACAAAGAAGTACAGTTTCAGACAACCAGACTTGAAAGAGTTAAGGAATTTGACATCTTATGTATTAGATCCCTTGGGTTTCAAGGCTCGTTTCGGGAAGCTTCTTCCTCTTCTGACCACTCAGGTGGATGAAGGATTGATGAGTGTATTGGTGCAGTTTTATGATCCCTTGTACCGTTCCTTCATGTTTCCGGATTTCCAGCTTTTGCCTACCCTTGAGGAGTATACTTATCTTGTGGGTATACCTATTCTGGATCAGGTGCCGTTCAGTGGCTTAGAGAGTATTCCTACTTCACAAGAGATAGCAGACATGTTGCACATAGATGAATCTATGGTTGGTGCTCAGATGACTACCAAAGGGGGAATTCGAGGTCTCCCTTCTGAGTTCCTCATTGCTCAAGCTACTATGTATGGGAAGGCCATGAGTGAGGACGCCTTTGAGGCCATATTTGTACTTCTCATCTATGGGCTAGGATTATTCCCCAACATCGACAAGTTTGTGGATGTGAACGCTATTAGGATTTTCTCTACTCTTAATCTCGTTCCGACTCTGTTGGGCGATACCTATTTCTCTTTGCATATGAGGAATGCAAAGGGTGGTGGCGCCATTGTGTGTTGTTTGCCTCTGTTGTATAAGTGGTTTATTTCTCACTTACCATAGACGGTCGCCTTCAAGGAGAATAAGGGATGTCTACGGTGGTCCACGAGACTTATGTCTCTCACTAATGATGATATCTCTTGGTATAACCGTGTGTATGATGGTGTGCAGATTATTGACTTTTGTGGCGAATTCTCCAATGTACCTCTTCTTGGTACATGTGGTGGTATTAACTACAATCCTGTTTTGGCACGTCGGCAACTTGGGTTCCCCCTAAAGGATAAACCCAATAACATTCTGTTAGAGGGTGTATTCTTTCAGGATGGTAAAGATCCCCAAGGCTTGAAAGCTAGGATGGTCCGCGCTTGGCGCAAGATTCATAGGAAAGTGATCGGAAAAATAACAAGTGTACTATTTTTACCGATGTAGTAATAAGGAGTTTTATTTCCAAGTATCGATCTCAAGGATTGCGTAGGAAATACTTATTTTACTTTGATTCTATCACAACAAAAAGATAATGGTTTGGTTGTTTTGGAATTTTAACAAATAACACAACAGACAGTAAAATATAATAGATGAAGATAAAATATGCTAGGGGGAATGGTTGATTTAACCAGTTATGAATTCAGTCAAGATTTCCTTAATGCATATGAAATATTCAGTTACCTAACCTCAGAATGTTCTTCCTTAAGTCCTTAAGGAAGAAACTATTAAAATACTAATTCTTACTCAAATGTCCATTCAAATAATCATTGGTTTTAATCATAAACAATATCAAGGTTTGCGGTGGTTTACAAAAATTACTAGTCCTAGATAATGCAATCATAAACCCAATTGTGGGAAAACCCTAACAATCACAGTCCTGTTATTGATAGTCATAGATCAATTTGTATTTGTCTGATACAAAAGCATAAGCACATCACACAATTGAATTGAAATTCGTAACATAGTAATAAGGAAATCCATAGATAGAATTCATAACATCATATCAAATCAGGACCACCCCCCTAGCATTGGGGGTTTAGCCTATCATAGTATTCAAAGAAATCATAGTATAGAAATTAAACATTACAAAGAATTAGGAGATTTTGATCTTCAATGGGTGATGCCCTTGAATCTCGTCGTCTTCGAATCCTCCGTAGTAGCTATCTTATCCGGTGCAATGTTTCTTTTCGTACGTCAAAAAAGTATTTTCTCCTTTCCCTACCAAGCCTTCTAATAGCTTCAGATGAATCTCCTCCAAGAAAAAGGTCCAAACTACCCTTAATGAGCAGAATAGGTTCACAAAGCAAAAGTTTAGGTTTCCAAGTCGCGCCCAACAACACGGGCCGTGTGTGTACACACGGGTGCCCATGTGTGCTCTCCAAAATGGGCATCTTCAAATCAAGCTACAGAGGCAACGACACGGGCCGTGTTCCTCCACACGGGTGCCCATGTTAATGCACTGTTTTAAACAACACGGCCGTGTGTCACCACACGGGTGCCCGTGTTGATCTCTGTTTTTCTTCTCCCATTTTGCTTTGCCTGACCAACAACACGGGCAGTGTTGTAGCACACGGGTGCCCGTGTTGACCTGCTGTCTCTTTATATTTTTGCCTTTCTGAGTATCCATAACTTCACTATTAATGCTTTTAAACCTATGCAATGACCTGTAACAATAACACTACCAAACGAAGCGTAAAAGAGATCTTTTTGACATAAACTTGTAATCAAATGCAATGCGATACCAAACCAACAAAACATGACAAATGACTCTGAAGCAACTATAAACAAACATAAATCTTACCAAAGTGATGAAAATATGTCGGATTAACAGTGGGAATTCAATGGAAATGGTGACCGATCAGAAAGGAAGGAAAGAGTTGGGTCCTAAGAATTGCATCGCTTTGGAGCCTTACACTGTTTGGGTTAGGAAGAGGGTGTCTGAGTATCTCATGCCTTACGAGTATCCGAGACCTACACCTATGATTATGGCTGGGCCTTCAACCCTCCCTAATCAAGGAGTAGAGTAGTTGAGAGACGAAGACCGTTCACGTGCCTGGATCCGTGAACGTGAAGAGTTGCTTCAGCAGATTAAGGAGAAGGATGCATTGATTGAGTTTCTTGAGCATCAGGTTATTGATGACTCTGATGATGTATGGACTTCTCTACTTCCTCAGTCTTCTAAGTTCTGGAAGAGGAAGTATGATCGACTCGCCAAAGAGAAGGCCGATATGGAGGCAGCCTACGAGAGGGAGGTGTAGAGGCTTCGCGCATCTTATCTTCCTGTGTCCCGAGCTTTAGATGATTGTTTCTAGGGATCCATAGGATGATTATTCTCCTTTTCTCTTGTACATGATTAACAACGCTGCACTTCTTTTCCCTGATATTATTTGATGAGATATTTCCATATGTGATAAAATGCTTAATATTTCCAGAATTTGCAAATAAAACTCTAAAGTTCCTTTGAAATAAAAAACAAATCATATGCACAAGCATTGCATGCATCATATGCATAAGCAGGTTTTGTTTCCGGTCCCTTGCCCTGTGGTCTAACTCTGTGTCCTTCATTTATTTTGAAGATAAGCTGACTCACCGGTACTACACTAGAGCCAACATTTCAAGACTGATGGATCACTTAGAGCAAGAGAACCGCGAGCTGAAAGAGGAAGTGGCCAGATTGACTGCCCTAATGGAGTCACTCATGGCTGCCAAGAGCCAGTCTTCTCTGAAACCTTCAACTCCTCCCTAGAGGACGGTTATCTCTGAGATTGTCTCCTCAACTGTGCCCGCTGCCAGTATGCACTTTGTTCCAACAGCCATGCCAACCGGGTTCCTATGGGGGATGCCTCCCAATTTCATGCATGAGGGTCTTGTTCCAGCCTTTGCTTCTATGCCGGCATCTATCCCGGTCCTTGTTGTTCCTCCTCCTGTCGTGCATACTTTGCCCAGGGTAGACGACACCATCTATCATTCTGAGCCGTCTGAGGGTCCAGATGTTTATGAGAAGATGGATGCTATGAACGATCAATTTCTTGAGCTTCGCAAGGAATTGAAAACTCTCAGAGGGAAGGATCTTTTCGGCAAGTCTGCTGCTGAACTCTGCTTGGTTCCAAATGTGAAGATCCCTGTGAAATTCAAGGTCCCTGACTTTGAAAAGTACAAAGGAAATACTTGTCCTCTCAGCCACCTGGTCATGTATGCCAGGAAGATGTCAACTCAAACCGATAATGACCAACTACTCATCCACTACTTTCAGGACATTCTGTCCGGTGCCGTTTTGCGTTGGTACATGGGTTTAAACAGCGCGAACATCCGATCCTTCAATGATCTTGGCGAGGCCTTCGTCAAGCAGTACAAGTACAACATGGATATGGCCCCCGATAGAGATCAATTGAGAGCCATGTCCCAAAAGGATAAAGAAACATTTAAGGAGTATGCCCAGAGGTGGCGAGAGGTGGCAGCACAGATCGTGCCTCCGCTAGAAGAGAAAGAGATGACTAAGATCTTTTTGAAGACTTTAAGTTCTTTTTATTATGAGCGGATGATTGCTAGCGCTCCTTCTGACTTCACCGAGATGATAAATATGGGGACGCGTCTAGAAGAAGGGGTCCGTGAAGGACGGTTAACCAGAGAAGAAGGCTCTTCTGCCAAACGTTATGGGGCGTTTGTAAAGAAGAAAGATTGAGAGGCACATGCTGTGACCTCCCATGAGAGACCAAGAAGACCCTCTGTGACGAGGAAGACCGAGCGTCCCGCCGGTAACCAGCACCAAGTGGCTCATATAGCACCTGTTTTCAGAGACAATCAACAATATCAGCAACAACAGCTCCGTCCGCAACAGCAGGCCTACCAGCCTCGAAACAGTAATCAGACCAATACAAGTTACGAGAGGAAAAGGGTCACCTTCGATCCTATTCCTATAACGTACGCAGAGTTATATCCCTTTTTGATAGAGAGGAAGCTGATTACTCCGAGAGACCCACCGGCTATACCTGCTAACCCCCAATGGTGGTATAAGCCCGAGTTACATTGTGTTTACCATTCTGGTGCTCCTGGCCACGACGTGGAGAATTGTTACCCTTTGAAGACCAAGGTTCAGGACCTTATGAGGTGTGGAATTTTGTGTTTTGAGGACGTGGGTCCTAATGTGAAGAAGAACCCATTGCCCGAGCATGGGAAATCTGTTAACATGGTCCAGGGGTGCCCTGGAAAATACAAAGTCAAGTATGTCAGTCATATCCGACAATCTCTGGTCCAGATGCATCGTTTGCTATGTGACTACAGTCATTACGAGCATGACCATGATAGATGTCGAGTCTACTCTGTTAACCGATTGGGTTGTTGCCAGGTGCGCAAGGATGTTCAGGAAATGCTGGACGAAGGAGTCATTGAGATCCTTCAAAACAGGAGTGTTGATGAAAATGAGCCTGAGGTCAACGTGATCTCCCCAGTGTTCCGGATACCCGAGCCTGTTATCATCAAGTAGAATGGTAGCAAGCAGAAGGCTTCTCCCACTCTGATGATTAAGCCTGCTGGTCCTATGCCTTACTCTTCTGAAAAAGCAGTTCCCTATCGCTACAACGCCGTAGCAGTAGAGAATGGGAAAGAGGTGTCTTTGCCCTCTTCTTCTGTTGTGAATATTTCCGATGTTAGCGGTTTGACCCGTAGTGGCCGTGTGTTTTCAGCGCCGCTGAAGCCTCAAATTAATGCTGATTTTGTTGAACGCCCGATTGGGAACGCTGTGAATTCTCCGAATCCGACACTTACTGTTAAGCCCTCCTTCGTACTGAAAACTCCTACTTCTGTTGGCCCGAGTGGCAATTTGAAAGAAGACTGTGACGAGATGCTGAGGCTCATCAAGAAAAGTGAGTACAATGTCGTAGACCAACTTCTACAAACGCCATCCAAAATATATGTGTTATCCTTACTCTTAAATTCATAACCACATCGAGAGGCTCTGCAGAAGGTGTTGGATGTGGCATATGTGGATCACGATGTCACTTTGGAGCAATTCGATAGCATTGTTGCAAATATTACTGCTTGTAACAACCTGAGCTTTTGTGAGTCTGATCTCCCTAAGGAGGGAAGAGACCACAACTTGGCTTTACACATATCTATGAATTGTAGAGACGACGCCATGTCCAATGTACTGGTGGACACTGGGTCATCATTGAACGTATTACCAAAGTCCACTCTCTCAAAGCTATCATATCAAGGATCTCCCATGAGACAGAGTGGAGTAGTTGTGAAGGCTTTCGATGGGTCTCGCAAAATTGTGATTGGGGAAGTTGATCTCCCAATCAAGATCGGACCAAGTGATTTTCAGATTACCTTCCAGGTTATGGACATTCACCCATCGTATAGTTGTCTCTTAGGCAGACCATGGATTCACGAGGCAAGCGCCGTGATGTCCACCCTACACCAGAAACTGAAATTCGTGAAAAACAAGAAGCTGGTGGTGGTAGGGCGGAAAGGGCTCTCCTGGTTAGCCATTTGTCTTCCTTCTCTTATATAGATGTTGAGGTTGAAATTGGAACTCCTTTCCAAGCTTTATCTATAGCTGAGCCTATTGATAAGAGAACTCCTTCATTTGCTTCCTACAAAGATGCAAAGTTGGCCATTGAGCGTGGTGCAACCACTGGTTTAGGAAAAATGATTGAGTTAGAAGACAACGAATCCCGGGCTGGCATAGGTTTTTCTTCTGGTACTTTCAACAAGCAAGGTTTATTCAAGAGTGGAGGTTTTATCCACACTGGTCTAGATGAGGAGGTTGCTGCCGTTTTAGAAGAAGATGCAGAGGATTCTAGCAATTTCATCATCCCTGGAGGGGTCTGCAACAATTGGGTCGCTGTGGATATTCCAACAGTTGTCCATAAGTCAACGTAATGATCACTTTGTTTAAAAACCCTTCTCCCATGCCAAAAGGAGGAGTGATAACATTGTTGGCGCATAAACACAATGATATTTTCATTCAATAAATTCATGCTAAATGTTTGTTTTTCCCATTTATTTTCCCTTTTTGTTTTTGTATGAAATTGGTGATCACATAAAACCCTAAAAAATAAAATAAAATCAACCTTCTCATCTGCATAATGATTTGCCTTGTTTGAATTCTAAAGCTTTTCATATCCAAAAATCATTATGCAGGTTGATTTCTAGATCCATTGAACATAATGACCCAACACCATCTCCCAATTTTGAATTCCCTGTATTTGAGGCAGAGGAAGATGATGTTGAAGAGATTCCTGATGAGATCACCCGGCTACTTGAGCATGAAGAGAAGATCATTCAGCCGCATCTTGAGAATCTGGAAACAGTCAACTTGGGGTCTGAAGATTGTGTGCGAGAGGTAAAGATTGGGGCACTTCTGGAAGAATCTGTTAAGAAGGGGTTGATTAAGTTGCTACGAGAATATGTCGACGTATTTGCTTGGTCGTATGAAGACATGCCTGGTCTAGATACTGATATTGTGCAACATTTCATACCTCTAAAGCCTGAGTGCATGCCTGTAAAGCAGAAGCTCAGAAGAACTCATCCTGATATGGCAGTGAAGATCAAAGAGGAAGTTCAGAAGCAAATTGATGCGGGGTTTCTGGTGACTTCTACATATCCTCAATGGGTGGCCAATATTGTGCCCGTGCCTAAGAAAGATGAAAAAGTCTGGATGTGTGTGGACTACAGGGACTTGAATAAAGCTAGTCCAAAAGATGATTTCCCCCTACCACACATTGATATGTTGGTAGATAATACAGCTAAATTCAAAGTCTTCTCATTTATGGATGGATTTTATGGATATAATCAGATTAAAATGGCACCCGAGGATATGGAGAAGACAACATTCATCACACCTTGGGGAACATTCTGTTATCGAGTGATACCCTTCGGTTTGAAGAACGTCGGAGCCACGTATCAACGAGCTATGACCACCTTGTTTCATGATATGATGCACAAGGATATTGAGGTATATGTTGATGATATGATTGATAAGTCAAGAACGGAAGTTGAACATGTAGAGCACCTGTTGAAGCTTTTTCAGCGTTTGAGGAAATATAAGCTTCGTCTGAATCCCAACAAGTATACATTTCGAGTCCGTTCTGGCAAGTTATTAGGCTTTATCGTTAGTGAAAGAGGTATTGAGGTTGATCCTGCAAAGATCAAAGCAATACAAGAGATGCATGCACCCAAAACTAAGAAGCAAGTCCGAGGTTTTCTTGGGTGCTTGAATTATATCTCCAGATTCATATCCCACATGACTGCCACATGTGCGCCTATATTCAAGCTCCTCCAGAAAGATCAGTCCCATGATTGGACCGAGGATTTCCAGAAAGCTTTCGACAGTATTAAAGAATATCTGTTTGAGCCTCCGATTCTGTCTCCACCTGTAGAGGGAAGACCTTTGATCATGTATCTGACTGTTCTTGAAGACTCGATGGGTTGTGCCCTTGGTCAGCAAGACGAATCAGGGAAGAAGGAGTATGCTATTTACTACCTGAGTAAGAAGTTCACTGATTGTGAGTCTCGATACTCAATGCTTGAAAAGACATGATGTGCTTTGGCTTGGGCTGCTAAGCGCTTACGCCAGTATATGATAAATCATACGACTTGGTTGATATCCAGAATAGATCCAATCAAGTACATCTTCGAGAAGCCTGCTTTAACAGGGAGAATTGCCCGTTGGCAGATGTTGTTATCTGAGTATGATATTGAGTATCGAGCTCAGAAGGCTATTAAAGGTAGTATCTTGGCTGACCATTTGGCACATCAGCCTATTGAAGATTATCAGTCAGTTCAGTATAACTTCCCGGATGAGGAGATTCTGTATTTGAAGATGAAAGATTGTGATGAGCCTACACTCGACGAAGGGCCAGAGCCTGGTTTCAGATGGAGTATGGTATTTGATGGCGCTGTAAATCAGTATGGAAATGGTATTGGGGCTGTGATTATTACTCCTCAGGGTGCACATATTCCTTTTACAGCAAGGCTAACTTTCAAATGCACGAATAATAAGGCTGAGTATGAGGCTTGTATTATGGGATTGGAAGAATGCATTGATCTAAGGATCAAGCATCTTGATGTATATGGTGATTCGGCCCTCGTTGTTAATCAGATTAAGGGTGAATGGGAAACGAATCACCCTGGCCTCATTCCATCATATTCCTCGAGATGAGAATCGGATGGCAGATGCCATTGCTACGCTAGCTTCAATGATTGTGGTTAAATATTGGAATGAAGTTCCCAATATCACCGTGATGCGCTTGGACAGACCAACTCATGTATTTGCAGTAGAAGAAGTAAAAGATGATAAGACGTGGTATTATGATATCAAGTGTTTCCTTCAGAGCCAGATTTACCCGCCTGGGGCATCTGTAAAAGATAGGAAGACTTTGAGGAGATTGTCAGGCAGTTTCTACCTCAATGGCGAAGTGCTTTACAAAAGAAATTTTGACATGGTTCTGCTCAGATGCGTGGATAGACACGAAGCAGACCTGTTGATGACTAAGGTCCATGAGGGTTCATTTGGTACTCATTCCAATGGACATGCCATGGCTAGAAAGATGTTGAGAGCAGGCAACTATTGGCTGACAATGGAGTCTGACTGCTGCAAATTTGTGAAGAAATGCCACAAGTGTCAGATTTATGCTGATAAGATTCATATTCCCCCGACACTTTTGAATGTGATCTCATCACCATGGCCTTTCTCCATGTGGGGAATTGACATGATTGGCATGATAGAGCTGAAAGCGTCCAATGGACATAGAATTATTCTCGTAGCAATTGATTACTTCACCAAGTGGGTTGAAGCGGCGTCGTATGCAAATGTGACCAGGCAGGTGGTCGTGAAGTTTATCAAGAATCAACTCATATGTCGATTGTTGCAACGCGAAAAACAACCAGCGGAAAAAAACAGTTTACAGAGCCGCCACTGACACTATTCATCCTATGACGGAAAGGGAGCGCAGGACTAACCTAAGAAAGGGAAAAGGAACGGTCTTACGACCAGAGATTACAAGGCACGGGAGTCGGTTACGCAAGGGGAAGGTATTAGCACCCCTCACGTCCGTCGTACTCGACGGGATCCACGCTCAAAAGAATAGAATAAGGTTGCTAATAAACTGCTCAAAGAAATGCATGCACTAGAATAGTAAACAGGTGAAAGAAGATGGAGGAAGGGGACTCCGCAGGATGTCGTATCCTGGGCCTACGTAGTTTGTCAGAAACAAACATCAGAGTCAACGTAGTTCGGGGAAAAGGGAGACATGCTCGCTAGGATATCGCATCCTATGCCTACGTATCTTCTCTATCCAGAAGAAGAATCAGAGCACTCGTAGCTCGGCTAACGCACGCCGAAACAAAACACAAAAAGGAGACGCTGAGACGTCAAAAGAAACACTCAAAAAGGAAACAGAATGCCAATAGATGGACTTATATCTAACTCCTCAAACAAACAGGAAACAGAATGCCAATACATGGGCTTACATCCGACTCCAAACAACAAAAACAAGGAAACAGAATGCCAATACATGGGCTTACATCTGACTCCAAACAAGCACATGCTAACCAGCGAACACCAAAGCAAAAGGTTATCAGATCAACAAGCTAATAGGGAGTCTGGAACTCGAGCCTAATAGTTGTCACACAAAACACACACAAAAAAGACAAAGGTTGCCCGGAGAGATCTCGCTCGATCTCCTGCCTACGTATCTCATCTGGTATGAGAATCAGGGCGACGTAGTTCCCCTTAACAGGGGAAAGGAGACAACAAACTAATAGGGAGTCTGGAACTTGAACCTAATAGTTGCAAATAAACAAAAAGTGAAAGAGACGCTAAGACGTCAAAAGAAATAAAAGGTTGCCCGGAGAGATCTCGCTCGATCTCCTGCCTACGTATCTCGTCTGGTATGAGAATCAGGGCGACGTAGTTCCCCTTAACAGGGGAAAGGAGACAACAAACTAATAGGGAGTCTAGAACTCGAACCTAATAGTTGCAAACAAACAAAAAGAGAAAGAGACGTTGAGACGTCAAAAGAAACAAAAGGTTGCCCGGAGAGATCTCGCTCGATCTCTTGCCTACGTATCTCATCTGGTATGAGAATCAGGGCGACGTAGTTCCCCTTAACAGGGGAAAGAGACAACAAACTAATAGGGAGTCTGGAACTCGAACCTAATAGTGGCAAACAAAAAAAGAAAGAGAAAGAGACGCTGAGACGTCAAAAGAAACAAAAGGTTGCCCGGAGAGATCTCGCTCGATCTCCTGCCTACGTATCTCATCTGGTATGAGAATCATGGCGATGTAGTTCCCCTTAACAGGGGAAAGGAGACAACAAACTAATAGGGAGTCTGAAACTCGAACCTAATAGTGGCAAACAAAAAAATAAAGAGAAAGAGACGCTGAGACGTCAAAAGAAACAAAAGGTTGCCCGGAGAGATCTCGCTCGATCTCCTGCCTACGTATCTCATCTGGTATGAGAATCAGGGCGACGTAGTTCCCGTTAATAGGGGAGAAACTCTCTCCTAACCAGAGACCAAGGAAGCAAACAAACTAATAGGGAGACTGACTCGAGCCTAAAAGTTGTCATGCAAACAAATCCCTAAGTTGAGGTCTCTAATCAGAACCTAACTCACACAGGAAGCAAGTCAGTTCAAACAACAAATAAACATCAACACAATTGAACAAGTATCACACTCTATATACAAATAAGAGGCTCAGACAAATGGTTGGGCTTTAGTCAAGAGGGGTCATATCAACCTCGACAAACAAGCCAAAACTGTAGGGGTGTTCTGAAGCTCTTAACCACTAACATTGAGAGTTAGGGTGAAGCTGATCAAATATGGAAATGAGGATTAGACCTCATGCTCTTAACCCTGCCCTGGGTGAGCTCCAATCAAAGAAAGCACGGGGATCCAGAAAGAGGGACCCTATTCCACTTGACTGACTCTATACAAAGATCTTGGGTTATGTTCAAGAGCATCGGCACGTAGTGCGAGCATAATGAACGACTCACTGAATAACAGGGGATTGATTGCTAATCCCTTCTATCTGTCAATTGCCTCTTCACTTAGGAGGACTTAACAAGTAACATGCCTCATTTAGAGGTCTTTGGCACGAATATAAACAATCACAAACATGGCCTCATAAGGAGGACTTCAGCCAAATGCCTGCCAAAAAGGCGACAGGACTTCCTGACTACATGGAGTAAGAGGGCTAAACTACCTCAGTGGTGTATCAACCACACTCTACAGCAAAGGCTAAGCAAAATCTAGCTAGCAACTAATGTACCTATACAAAAGCCAAACAGTTAATATTGTATTCAGAAAACCAACAGACAACAACAATGGAACTTTTCAATATCTACACAATGTAAGTCACAAGTACAAGCACTCAAGTGAGTTCATCACATCAATGGACCTACAACACAACAAGAGTTAGTGATCAAAGCAATTGGTATCTCAAGTAATGAGACCACACCAACCATTAGTGCTAAATACCTGAAACACAAAACACAATTGGTGAGTACAAACCACTAGTACAAAGACTATGGTCAAAGGCAAGTCAAATAACTAAAACAGAAGTCAATATTTCACATGAAGCACCTTCAAACAAACAAGAAAGAGTCCTCAAAAGGACCAAAACCAAATCATAAAGCAAAGCCATCAAATGATCAAGGTAAAGTAAAGGCAAGCAATGTGATCAAAGTTGGACATCAAAGATAGAAAATCCAAATCAAAACAGAAAAGCATCCAATGATCATGAAATTGTTTATAGAGGTTTATCATGTTATGAACAAGCATCATACCAAAAATTAGATCCAGAAGAGCTCAAATGATATGTAAATGAAAATGCACAAATGCAACATCAAATATGTGACACAAATTGTCACAACATATGTTCATGTGTCCAAAACAGTGATATCAAATGATAAAATACTCAAACCAATGTCAAAATATCACATCACATGTTAGGATTAAGCATGTCAAATTTCATATCCATTGGATAAACCATGAGCATTTTACAAACAAATGAATGCAACATATCAATATGGCATCATGTTCAATCAACAAATCACCATTAAAAATCCAGAACCAGACAATTCATGCAAATAACATCAAAAAATAATAGACATCAACACAAGCATGTCGAAAAAAATTGGATCAATTTGGATTAATCAACTAATTTTTATGATTTTTTGAAGTTAAGGAAATAATATGAAAAAAAGGAAATAATGTGGAAAATAAAATTTGATGAAATCAGAAAGTGCACATCCAAGTACTGAACCCACGCCCTGAAGGTTAACTGAGAAAACAAATTGGAGATTACAAAATACTTGCGCCAGGTTTCGAACTCAGGTGTGGACGGTTCAATGCGCGCTCAAGAATTAAATTCAAAAACATACATACGCCAGTGAATCAAGATCTTCATGTTCATGGCAAGAAATTGGAGAAAAGAGAGAGTCGAATTTCACTTACTTGAACCTGGAGTGATCTATATACGCGTCCTCAGGTGCTCAAATTCTCCAGATCTGCTCCAGTACTTGTATCTTGAAGCTTTGTGTATAAAGAAGCACTTGAAATCCACTAGATCTTGTTCAATTTCAATCTTCCATCAATGTATGAACGTTCATGAACCAGCTCAAATCTCGCTCAATTCTACAAACCACACGTTGAATCTTGCTCAGAACTCTTCCATGATCATGAATGTGCAAAGAAAATCAAGGTTTGTGTGAAGAAATTTTGAGTTTTGAAGAGAGAGAGAAAAATGGAGGGAAATGTGAATTCTAGATCTGAAATTGTTCTTCTGAGCAAAAACAGTTATGATTAGGCTTTTATATGATTCACTAATGATGTTGTAATCAAAATTAGACAATGGTTAATTAGGATTAATGAAATGTGAAGCAAAGTGCAAAAATATGCAAATGGGGTTATGCATGGACATGTGCATGTGCACGTGAACAGTGCATGCAATGGCTTAAATCTCACTTAAAAACATCCAAAAATCAACATGGAATGGTTAAATTGCTTGTATAATCAACCAAATTCAAATTATGGATTTTCCCTCCAAACAGCACATGTATGAACACATGATCATATGAACTTATTTCATGCAATGCAATGGTTGATTTGGCAAGTATTGGTCACAAGGAGCATTTTGCAAGAAGAGTGGACTAATTTGGAGTTTTGAATCAAAAGTTATGCCATGTTGAACTTCCATATACACTTTGTGATCATTTGGCCATAACTTCTCAACCAATTATCAGATGACTATGATCTTGGACTTTTTGAAAAGGGGAGAGAAATATCCTCAACTTTCATGTTCACCAAAAATCAATTTGAAGCTTCTTTGATGTTGCAAAGTCAAGTTGAATGTGGACCAAAAACTTGCCATTTTTAGAAACTTTCAATTACAGGTCACTTTCCATTTTTGGAAACTCTTGCCATGACTTCAAATTCTTCAAGATAGATGTTTAGAATGACAAATGAACTTCTTTTGAACATGATTGAGGTGTTTAAATGCATCTCCCCACCTCATAGTCCTCAGCTCTTGCACAGTTGATTTTATGTGGTCCTCAGATGACCTTGACATGCCCTAATCAGCTTGAGCCTCTACCACTTGAGGAAATTGCTCAAAAATGAACCCCTAGCTACTGCAAGCTCCTCATAATGATCACGTGATCTCCATCTCAATAAAATACTTCATCTCCTTGAGAAACCCTGGCTGGAAGAAAGTCATTGATTAGGGTTGACCAGAGGTCAAAACCCTAATCCAAAGGAACTTGAGAATGCACAATGAAGCCCTGGATGATGACATAACCATGATGATGGTAATATATCCTTGCAAACAAGATGATGCTCAATACCTTTGAAGGATCAGGAAACCCTAATTGAAGTGCAAACCCTCAGATGGTTGATCATCAGTTCATAGAAACCCTCAGGCTTGAATCATGTAACTTCTCACCTTCTGAAAAGACTTTGGAGGATGACTTTCTTATTTCCATATGATATGCAAAAATGAAATGCCTAATGCCCTAAAATGAAATGCAATATGTCAAACTAGTCCCAAAGAGAGGAGGGTAAATTTTGAGGTGTTACAGCTGCCCCTATTCAATCCACTGTGAACCTGTCGATATGAACAACCTCGGCTTTCAGATGATCAGAGTGAAAAATGGTTGAATACCAAGAACAGACGAACAATTTGCACTCCGCTGGGAATTATTATTTTTTTTGCTTTTCTTGAACCCCAAAACTTCTTTGATTTTTTTCTTCTTTTCTTGAACCCCAGAATTTTCCGCGCGAGTGATCCTCGATCACCGCATTTGAACCCCGACAACTTCGTCACTCTTGCTGCCAAACAATGAGCCCCGTTCTCCAGAAAACATCCCGTGTCTCCTTTTCTCCATTTGGACCCCGTTCTCCAGAAAACACCCTGTGTCTCCTTTTCTCCATTTGAACCCCGTTCTCCATTTTCCCATGCTAATTCCGTTGGCAACGCCGGAAATAACACCAAACACCACTCTGACGACGACAAACCAGAGGGTACACCTTCACGAAAGGAAGGTAACATGTGCATTTCTTCCTCAGAAGACACCCATAACAACTTCTGTTGGCCTCAGCCAAAGTCTAAGGTGACACATGATCAGAAGACAATCCTGAGGACCTCATCCCGGATACAATCTTCAACTCCACTCTCCAGTTGAACCCCGTTCTCTAGAAAATGCCCCGTACTTCCCTTTCTCCATTTGAACCCCGTTCTCCAGAAAATGCCCAGCACTTCCCTTTCTCCATTTGAACCCCGTTCTCCAGAGAATGCCCAGCACTTCCTTTTCTCCATTATTCTCTGATCTTCATTTCCATCTCCGCTCGACGGAAACTCTTCCTCCAATATCGCGCTACTGGGGGATACTGCTGATCCAACGTCACGATGCTAAACTCCTCAGAATAACATCTTCACCATCCGGCGAAACCAATTCTCAAACGGTAACCACGGCTTGAGACTAGCTTATGCTTGCAATGCTGATGCATGATTTCTACAGTGTAATGCTCCATAACCATGGAAATGCTACGCAATTAGGTATGCAATATGCTATGCTTCTCTAAATGATGAATGCATAAGAAGTATCCCCCTCATGGGACTCCACTGGGGAGCTCGAGCAACTCG
Source organism: Lathyrus oleraceus (assembly GCF_024323335.1). Lineage (NCBI taxonomy): Eukaryota > Viridiplantae > Streptophyta > Magnoliopsida > Fabales > Fabaceae > Lathyrus > Lathyrus oleraceus. The sequence continues at coordinate 117,653,579 of NC_066585.1, forward strand.
ATATCGCTCCAATCTCCAATCCTGCTTAGGAATAGCACTGCTGCTGGGGAAAGGATAATCCTCACTGGGGATGACCTCCACTGAACCCGATCCGCTTGGGACTTCGCTGGGGAAACAGCAATCTTCAGACCTGCTGGGGAAATAACAATCTCAACCCTGCTAGGGGAAACAACAACCTTCAGGCCTGGCTGCCGAAGAAATACCGACCTCGAACCTGCTGGGGAGATACGGAATATTTGACACGGAACACCTGTCGACTCATCGAACACCAGTATTCACCATCTGACCAAAGTATCAACTTTCCATTTTATATACTTTGAAGAGTCTTCTTAATTCATCACCTTGTATTCTCGACTTCTCTCCACTCCGAGACAATCAATCTCCTCAGATTCGAGCCAACTCTCCAGTCTTCAGACTTTGAAGAGTCTTCTTGATTAACCCTCAAGGATCGTCGCCATTCTTTCGCCGTCTTTACACCATTCTTCAACTCCCTGTCCCTGATTGGACTCGAAGGAATCTTTTGTCAACAACGCTTCACGTCACAACCTGCAAGTGAGTGAAAATATCTAACAGCACTTGCAAAAGAGATCGTTAGATAAAAACGTGCCCCAGGCGTGCCAAAATTTCAACACTCAGGTCACTCTACCTTCCGAATAAGATTTCAGGTTTTCAATCTTATAAACATGCATTGGAAGGGACCCGTATGTCTTAAAATGCAAAGATTATTTGTCAAAATAAACGGATGTTTTTTCAATCAAAGCGGTAATGAAAACAAAAACAAAATTATTTGACTGAATACGCATTTTATTGATTGAAAAGGGTGGCTCGTAACTGAGCAATACACAGGAAGCAATCCCTGAAAAGAGGTAATTGCACACAAAAGGAAAATCTATCCTGATGGCAATGTGAATCCGTGATCTCATCGAGTTCCAACTCGGTTACACCCCATATGTCCTCAAGACTCTCCGTGCTTTCTGCCTTCTGAACAAGACGCTTCTGACCGATCTCTGCCGGGGATTATCCATGTGTCTTAACCAAAACACAAACGATCATGCTAGACGCAGTTGTTCATTTCATTCCCTCTTTTGCCTGGACCGCCCTTTCGGGTTTTCAGTCCACCGGGATACCCTTTTTTGCCCAAGCCGCCCTTGTGGGGTTTTCGACTTGCCGGGTGTACAGTTTTTTCCTTTTTATCCCTAATTTTTGCCCGAACCTTTTTTCATTTTTTCCTGGTTCGCCGGGATGCCCATTTTTTGCCTGGACTATTTTATTCTTTTCGTCCAGCGGGTCTCTTATACGAAGTATTTTTTAACTGTGTCCACATTCACAGGGGATGGAAAATCCTCACCTTTCATGGTCGTCAACAACAAGGCTCCGCCAGAGAAGACCTTCTTGACCACGAAAGGACCCTCATAATTGGGTGTCCACTTTCCCCGACGATCGTTCTGAGGAGGAAGGATCATTTTCAACACCATGTCTCCCACATGGTACACACGAGGTCGTACCTTTCGGTCAAAAGCACCCTTCATCCGCTGTTGGTACAACAGCCCATGACAAATGGCCGCCAGCCTCTTTTCCTCAATCAGGCTCAACTCTTCATACCGACTCCTTACCTATTCAGCCTCTTTCAATTTCACATCCATCAGGACTCTCAATGATGGGATCTGGACCTCAACTGGTAGCACGACTTCCATCCCATATACAAGCGAGAAAGGCGTTGCCCCAGTAGATGTACGCACCGAGGTTCGATACCCATGCAATGCAAACGACAACATCTCGTGCCAATCCTTATAGGTCACAACCATTTTCTGCACAATCTTCTTGATATTCTTATTAGCCGCCTCGACCGCCCCATTCATCTTCGGACGATAAGGAGAAGAATTGTGATGCTCGATTTTGAACTCCCGGCATAGCTCTGCCATCATCTTATTATTGAGATTAGAACCATTATCAGTAATGATTCTTTCGGGAACCCCATATCTGCAAATGATGTCTCTCTTCAGGAACCTGGCAACAACCTGTTTTGTCACATTTGCATAAGATGCCGCTTCCACCCACTTGGTGAAGTAATCGATAGCCACTAATATGAATCGGTGCCCATTCGAAGCCGTAGGCTCAATCTTCCCAATCATATCAATGGCCCACATAGCAAACGTCCACGGAGATGACATCAAACTCAACGGGTTTGGAGGTACGTGCACCTTATCAGCATAAATCTGGCATTTATGACATTTTTGCACGAAGTTGAAACACTGAGCCTCCATCGTCATCCAATAATATCCGGCCCTTAATAACTTTTTCACCATCACATTCCCACTGGCATGGGTACCAAACGACCCCTCGTGCACCTCTTTCATCAATTGGCTTGCTTCTTTGTCATCGACGCACCTAAGCAAAACCCAATCAAAATTCCGCTTGTACAGAACCCCATCTTTGTTCAGATAGAACAGCATGGCCAACCTCCTCAGAGTCTTTCGGTCCTTCTTAGACGCTCCCTCGGGATACTCTTGGGTTTCCAGATAGCGCTTGATGTCATAATACCACGGCTTTTCATCATCAGGCGCTGCCTCAACAGCAAACACATAAGCCGGTCTATCCAGTCGTCCCACCTCAACACTAGGGAACTGATTCCACCACTGCACCTTAATCAAGGCGGCCAGAGTAGCCAAAGCATCTGCCAAAGGATTCTCTTCTCTCGGCACATGGTGTAATTCCACCTTGGTGAAAAACGTCAACAACCTCCTCGTATAATCCCGGTACGGAATTAAATGAGATTGATGCGTATACCATTTCCCGTTAACCTGGTTCACGACCAAAGCTGAATCTCCATAGATAACAAGGTTTTTAATCCGCAAATCAATCGCCTCTTCGATCCCCAAGATACAAGCTTCGTATTCAGCCACATTATTGGTGCATTCAAACGTTAGCCGGGCAGCAAAAGGAATGTGGGATCCCTTCGGCGTAACCAAAACAGCACCAACTCCATTACCATTCACGTTAACGGCCCCATCAAACATCAGAATCCATTCGGATTCAGGGTCAGGCCCCTCCTCCGGGATTGGTTCCTCACAATCTTTCGATTTGAGAAACATGATGTCCTCATCAGGGAACTCAAACTTCATCGGTTGATAATCCTCAATGGGTTGTTGGGCGAGGTAATCAGACAATACACTCCCCTTAATTGCTTTCTGAGAAGTGTATTAGATATCGTATTCAGTCAAAATCATCTGCCATCTCGCAACCCGTCCGGTCAATGCTGGCTTCTCAAATATATACTTGATCAGATCCATCTTGGAAATCAACAAAGTGGTATGAACCAGCATATACTGTCTTAGTCGGCGAGCAGCCCATACCAAAGCACAACAAGTTTTCTCGAGCAGTGAATATCTTGTTTCACAGTCGGTAAACGTTTTGCTAAGGTAGTAAATTGCATGCTCTTTTCGACCAAACTCGTCATGCTGCCCCAGTACACACCCCATAGACCCCTCGAGGATTGTCAAGTACAGAATTAACGGTCGTCCCTCCACATGAGGCATTAGAATCGGAGGCTCCTGCAAATATTCTTTTATCTTTTCAAATGCTGCTTGGCAATCATTATTCCACCTGACCGTTTGATCTTTTCTCAACAACTTGAATATGGGTTCACACGTGGCTGTTAGATGAGATATGAATCGTGAAATGTAGTTCAATCTACCTAAGAAACCACGAACCTCCTTCTCCGTTCTCGGTTCAGGCATTTCTTGTATTGCTTTTACTTTAGCAGGATCAACCTCGATTCCTCTTTCGCTCACAATAAACCCCAGCAACTTACCAGACCGCACTCCAAAAGTGCACTTATTCGGATTCAACCTCAGTCTGAATTGTCTCAACCGGTCAAACAACTTGGCCAGGTCTACCAGATGCCCCTCTTCTGTTTGGGACTTTGCTATCATGTCATCAACATAGCATTCGATTTCATGATGAATCATATCATGAAACAAAGTCACCATAGCTCTCTGATATGTGGCACCGGCGTTCTTGAGACCGAATGGCATCACCTTATAGCAAAAAGTGCCCCATGGTGTGATGAACGTTGTTTTCTCCATATCATCTGGCGACATTTTGATTCGAAATTTGAAAGAGAATCTAATTACTAAGTTAGGTAACCCTCACCCGGTTATTTAGCCCAACAGTAGTGAAACTTCTAAAAAATTAATGTTCGCTGTCAGTGTTAAAATATCGAATTGCTAAATGTTGACAAAATAAGGATCATAATCACTAACAAGTTTGTTCACCATGCGAGTACGGATAACGGGCTTAATGTGATTCCGCATGAATGAAAAAGGATAAAAAAATGGGATGAGTAAGTTAAGTCGAGGTATAATAATATGATACTATTTGGTTTGTATAGGAAGGAGACTTACGACCGCAAATTTGGCTATGGATTCTCTTTCCCCTGGATCTTTGGAGGAAAAATAGGGAGAGAAATTAGCACACACATGATTCTAATTTATGTTGATTGATGAATATTTTTGTTTTTGTTTATTTGTTGTGTTCTGTATGATTTGTTTTGCAAATATGCCTAAATATTTGCAATATTACTATGCCTAAAAAGTAATTAAATGGGGAGTTTATTATTACAAGTGATTGACTAATTTTTACAAACAACTTAGTTGACAAGATGTGTCTTGACTTGTTGTGAGACACATTGTCTCTAGTTGTCACTAACACACATTACTTAGAATATTACATGATTGCTTAAATTTTTATCAAAAGATTTATTTTAGATTTAATTTGCAAAGATTTTGTTTGGGAAATTTTTTAGTCCAGATCAATTTGAAAGATATTTAATTAAAAAAATTGATTAGCTTAATATTAGTACATAATATGAATTTTCTCATAAACAATTATAAAATAGTTATTAAAGTAGTACATAATCTATTAGTGGAGTATTAGTTATTAAAGTAGTACATAATCTATTAGTGGATTTTTGAAGTACTTTTTCGTTTTATAAAAATGTCATATTAAGTTACGTACGGTTTTTAAAATAATAATTAGATGTGTTGATTTTAAAATTAAATTTAGTATCATTTATTAGAATAATCTTATTAATTATAGTTAACAAAGTATTTGAAAAAAAGAATTTTTTTACCCAAATAACCCAAATTTAAAAAAAAATCCCAAAATAACTCACTTTTCAGATTATTTCTCAAAGTACCCCACTTTGAAGAGGTGACGCCAGATGAATTGGCGCATGCTCTTTAACTTAGAGAGGTGGCTCCAATTGGATTGGCTAGTGCACCTAGTACTGTCAATCCAAGTGGCGTTTGTGTGTTAATTTACAAAGGAGGCGTCAATTGGTCTGACACTTATGTGTGTTTCATAATTTATTTTTAAAAATAATGTACATTTTAGATAAAAATCGAAACCAGACTAATTGATATTAATATTAATATGCGTTTACACAAAAAGACTAATGTCATTGACTGGGATGACATAACCGACCTCTGGTCACAAATCCCCTAGCTACCTGAATGCATGACCCTAACCCATGTTGATGATTCACCCTAGGTGTTTGAGTATCTGAGGGACCATGAACATTACCACCACCTGCAGGAGATTGCCTAAGATATTCAGACAAATCTGCGTAGTCTTGTGTATGCAATGATGTGCTACCGCCATAGCTGAGTTTGTGACCCATGCCAGAGTAGTTGAGCTATGTTTGAGTTATTGGAGGGTGACCAGGACGATTGAAGGGCGACATTCGTGTGAATGATGCATCGAGGAAAGGTTGAAATGATTGTTGTGGTGTATGGTAGCCATATGGTTGTTGCATGTTTTGGTTTTGTGATGTTTGGGCTTCTTGGCTATAGTAGGAGGAGGGACAATTGTTGTTAAATGATCGTTGGGTGTTTTGGCTAAGGCGGCTATGGTAGGGTAATGTGTTGGGTGCATAGCGATGTTGGGTGTCTTGATTATGATCTACTTTTGGTGGTCGTACGGGGCATGCTCTTGGTATTGTGGTTGGGTGTTTGGCATGTTAGGATCGTAGGTTTGTGCGTTTGTGGATCGTAAATTTTGATGGACAATGGGTTGTGAGTAACCGGTCTGACAATGTTGTTGGGGGTTAGATGTTGAACCTTCTTGTGTGTAAGTTACCTGGAGTGGGTAGTATAGGTACATATCCTCGGTGAGGAACTCAAATCCAACTGATATGTACCAAGCCGTATACGACTTAGTTTTTGTTTGGTTGGAATCACAACATCAGTTAAGACATGGTCTTGTCGGTGCTTCCATTTTCGACACTCAGAACTAGCGAAGCTTCGCCAAGGGTTAAAGTTCCATTGGCCGTTAACTTTTCGCAGATGTCATTCTCTGAGGTTTGTCGGGGCTTCTAGGATGTGTTGAAGCATACCGAACTGCAATTTAACCTGATCACTATGGTGCATCTCCATAGTGGTGAATCTTATGATCGGTGTGCATGCAGTCCAAACGATTGCGTCTTGTTCGTCGGTTTCATGGTCATGATCCAAGTTTAGATATGGACTCCAAATGAACTGAAATGTGAATATATATTAGATTATAAATTTGTTAGAAGATACCATTGAATCCACTGTCGAGCACGTGGCTAGATATTTAATTGAGGTTGGAGATATGTCAAACAATGAGAGCCTTAGGATAAAAAAAATTCCAAGTTCTCTCACAAAGAATGCTTTCACATGGTTCACCACCTTGCCCAAAAGTTTGATCCGCACTTGGAACCAACTAGAGAGAATGTCCTATGAGCAGTTTTACATGGGAAAAACGAAGATAAGTTTGAAAGAATTGGCTAGTATCAAGCGAAAGTTCACTGAGCCAATTGATGACTATCTAAATAGGGTTCGGTTGCTCAAAGCTAGGTGTTTTACACAAATACCAGAGCATGAACTAGTCGAAATGGCTGTTGGGGGCCTCGACTATTCGATTAGGAAGAAATTAGATACTCAATACCTGAGGGATATGACCCAATTGGCTGATAGGGTTCGACAATTGGAACGTTTGAAGGAAGAAAATGCTAGGGTAAATAAAGGTAAAAGGGTAGCCTATGTCGATTTCAGGAATGATGATGAAGGTTCCTATCATGGACTTTCAGACTTCGACGATAATGAGATTGACCTTGTTGAATTGAAGCAAGGGCCACCATATGCATGCAAAGTTTTAGCACCTTCGAATGGGAAAAATCATGTTGAACCAGAAAAAAGTGACAAACTTCCTAAGAAAACTTATACGTTAGATGTTACAAAATATGACGAAAGTTTTGACTTGTTAGTCAAAGATGGTCAAATGATAGTACCTCCGGGTGCTAAAGTACCCCCTTTAGAGCAAAGAAAGAAAAAGGGTTTTTATAAATACCATGGTTTTCTGGGTCGTAAAACGTCTCGATGTTTTCTTTTCAGGGATCTTGTGCAAAATGCCATCCAGGAAGGAAGACTCAAGTTCGGAGACAAAACACGAAGCCAGATGAAGATCGACTCCGATCCTCTACAAGTAGCTAAGACCCATTATACTGAACCAGAAGAAGTGAACCTTATTGAAGTCGCTGAAGATTTCAACATGACTGAAGTCACTGAGGACTTTGTGAATGGACCTGTTATGGCGAAGGTTCATGAATACTTTGAGAAAATGCCTCTTGATGATTTCTCTTAAAAGGCTGCAGGGGATATCACCAACAAAAATGTTGATACCTCCAATGCTGAGGACGCTGAGAGTTCAAAGCTAATGATGATCACCAAAGAAACCGCTGATGGTTTCGTCCAAATGGACAAGGCCACTGAGGGCCTTTAAATACAATTCCAAAGGTTAGATATCACTGAAGATATCCATATGGAGGTCAATATGGTCGAGGTATCTCAAGAGACCTCTATGGAGGTCGACGATGAATGTCGACAGGAGGAGTATAACAAAATCTCCTTTCCTCAAGAGGAAGAAATGTTGTCTGACTTCCTTTGAAGGTGTCATAAAAAGAAGTCGGAAGTCATGATGTCCCCTCGATGCAGTGTTGTATTCGACAAGAAGGTAGCTCAAAATCTTGAAGGGGTTAGGAGAGTAAATAACCGAGATGGACGTAAAGCTGTCCAAAATCATCAGGTGGGTAATCCAAGAAGCGCTTTTGACCCCAGGAGATATCCTGATCCAAGATGGCCCATGGTGAAACTTGGTGAAGCCAAGCAAGCAGGGCCAGATATCAAACCCAATTCCTTCAAGCCTAGTGTCAAAGGGTCAAATGGAAAGTGGGTCCAACAAACTGATGGCAGGAAACGTGGTCAATGAAAATGGAAGAACTTTGAGGTCAAGAGAGGTTCGTTGTTTGCTTACCGCAAGGAATTTCGAGTTGACAAAAGGACCTCACATGTGTCTGAGAACTATAAGGGAAAAAAACCTATGACTAGATCTCAATGGAGGAGAGAACAAAGAAGGAGAAAATCCCAGAGAGAAGCTGGTGAGAGAGACCGAGCTGAGTTGAGTACCAATGTGGTTGCGAAGAAAAGGGAAGACACAGGCTTCGTCAAGAGAAAGCTCAATACTCCAGTCAAAACGGCCAGTGAAAGATACAATCAAGTGGCCGTTGAAGATGAAATGTTAACTGACAACTTCGACTCAGGGTCGGAAGCCTCCCTAGACATCCTAATCGGGGTGGTATTTATGATGCCAAGGGAATTAGATCGGATTACTGAAGTCGAAGACACCGACAACATCACAGAGAGAGAAATGGTTGCTCATAAGCCAGTGCGTTACTATGTGATGAATAACGACTATGTTGAAGAGAAAAATGCCTTCTTCGAGAGGCCTAGTGAAGCCACGAGGAGCCACCTTAAACCCCTCTTCATCACTGGAAAAGTCGAGGAAGTCCTTGTTAATAAAATATTGGTGGATTGTGGAGCAACTGTGAATTTAATGCTTCATCGCATGCTGGGGAAAATTGGCAAGTATGATACTGATGTCAAACCTCATAATATGGTGCTAACTAATTATGAAGGTAAAGTGGGTTCCACTATGGGAGTCATCCAAGTCGAATTAACTATAGGGACAGTCACAAGATCCACAATGTTTTTGATTGTGGAAACAAAGGCTAACTATAATATGTTACTTGGAAGGGAGTGGATACATGGGGTCGGAGTTGTCCCATCTTCAATGCACCAGAGGATAATAATTTTCCGCCCAGATGGCATCGTCGAAAACATAGAGGCGGATCAGTGGTACTTTAAAACCCCTATCAATCATGTTGACAGGCGCCAATTTGACAAGCATTTGGCCATCATAGCTCCCTGTGATTCGGCTGAGTTTGCATTTACCCCTGATGACAACGCTTATTGTTCCCTGTCACTGCACCCTCACTATGGTTTTCGTTGAGACTGAGAGATAGTAGGCGAAGATGACTTCGGATATTTGGGAGTGTTTGGAATCGACCCACGGGATGGGGAAGTGAATTCAGTAATGATGATTGAGTTTACAGCGCTAAAGAGGATTTCATCTTATATAGCCGAAAGCAAGCAACAACTAGCCTTAGAGGGTGAAGTCAAAAGCATGGATGTTGAAGCTAGTGAAGTTTCTCAATCGATAGGTCCTGGGAAGGACTTTGACCTAATGCCACCTGATAAGGGTCAGAATGAAGAGCAAGACCAGAGGCTCGATGCGATCTATGACGATGATCCTTTGGGTTTTAAGAAGTATCCGCTAGCAACAAACATTAAAATGCTGGCTCAGGATCCCCTCAAAGAAGTAGACTTGGGAGAGGGAGTGATAAAAAGGCCAACTTACATTAGTGCCAATATTCATCCTCAACTCAAGGTCGAAGTGGTCCAGTTGCTGAGGGAGTTTAAGGACTGTTTTGCATGGGACTATGATGAAATGCCTGGTTTGAGCAGAGAGTTGGTCGAATTGAAATTGTCGATCAAGCCTGGAAAGAATCCTGTGAAGCAGAACCCAAGGCGATTTGCCCCAACAATACTTTTGAAGATTAAAGAAGAAGTCGAAAGGCTCATTCGCTGCAATTTCATTTGCACGACCAGGTATGTCGAATGGTTAGCTAATATTGTGCAAGTTGTAAAAAAGAATGGTAATTTAAGGGTTTGCATTGATTTTAGAGATTTAAATACTGCAACCCCAAAAGATGAATATTCAATGCCAGTAGCAAAAATGATAGTCGATTCCGCTGCAGGCTATGAATATTTAAGTATGCTTGATGGGTATTCTGGGTATAATCAAATATTTATTGCTGAAGAGGATGTCTCGAAAACAGCATTTCGATGCCCTAGAGCCTTAGGCACCTACGAATGGGTGGTGATGCCTTTTAGTTTGAAAAATGCTGGGGCAACCTACCAAAGAACGATGAATTCGATCTTCCACGATTTTATAGAGACTTTTATGCAAATACATATAGATGATATTATCATTAAGTCTGTTTCAGGGAAGAGTCACATAGACCATCTTCGAATATCTTTTGAGAGGATGAGAAAGCATGGTCTAAAAATTAATCCTTTAAAATGCGCTTTTTGTGTGCAGGCAGGGGATTTCTTAGGCTTTGTGGTCCACAAAAAGGGGATCGAAATAAACCTGAATAAGACCAAGGCCATCATGGAAGCAAAAGCGCCATCAACAAAGAAAGGTTTGCAGTCACTACTAGGCAAGATCAATTTCCTAAGGATATTCATCTCAAACCTCAGTGGAAAGACACAAGCTGTTTCACCATTGCTTCGACTCAACAAGGAAGGGTTCGAGTGGGGGGCAAGCTCAACAAGAAGCATTTGATAAGATTAAAGCATACTTGAGTCATCTACCGATCTTGGCACCACCTTGTAGAAACAAAAGTATGAGATTGTATATATCTGCATCTGACAAGACTTTAGAGAGCATGTTGGCTCAAGAGGATGATAATAGTATCGAAAGAGCCATCCACTACCTCAGTAGAGTCTTAAATGATGTAGAAACTAGGTATAGCATAGTCGAAAAATTATGTCTATGCTTGTATTTCTCTTGTACAAAATTGAAGCATTATATAAAACCTATTGATGTTTATGCTTCATCTCATTTTGATGTTATTAAACATATGTTATCCAAACCAATTTTGCAAATTCGAATTGGGAAATGGGCATTAGCATTAACTAAATACTCTTTAACATACATGCCATTAAGAGTTGTTAAAGGACAAGTGGTAGCAGATTTTATAGTCGACCACTCCATAGATGCAAATGCACTGAACTATCTCGAATTGGAACCTTAGAAGTTGTACTTCGATGGGTCTAGTCACGAAGATGGTACAGACGTAAGGGTTGTAATTATTTCTCCTAATAACATTTTAACAAGATTCAAGTACAAAGTACAAGGTATCTGCTCAAACAATGAGGCTGAATATGAAGCCCTCATAGCAGGACTTGAAATATTGTTGGAATTTGGGAAAACTCAAGTCAAAATAATGGGTGACTCAGAGTTGGTCATAAAGCAGATCACAAAGGAAGATAGATGTATTAAGGAGAATTTAACTGTGTACTTCATAATAGTCATTCGACTACTAAAAAGATTTGAAATGGCTACTATTCGACACATACCTCAACTAGAAAATCAAGTGGCTAACAATTTAGCTCAGATTGCATCCGGGTATAAAGTTTCAAAAGAAAATTTTCATACAGTCATTGAAGTCAGAGGAAAGGTCGTGGTAACCAGATTAATGCTCCTAGACTTAGAAAAGACAAAGCTGCGATATGCTGACGAAAGGAATTTTGAAATATTGGCAATAGACAATTTGATAGATGAGGATTGGAGGAAGCCAATAGTGGTGTATATGCAGAATCCAACGACGTCTACTGATCGAAAAACAAGGTATCGAGCATTGAGTTATGTTCTTTTGGGTATAGAGTTGTTTAAAAAGTCTCTTGAGGGAATTTTGCTTAAGTGCCTCAGTGAGTTAGAGGCGTACTTAGCCCTTTCGTCTGTACATAGTGGAGCGTGTGGGGCACACCAAGTTGGTCATAAGATGAAATGGCTTTTATTTCGCAAAGGGATGTATTGGCCTACTATGTTAAAAGATTGTATTGAATTCACAAAGGGATGCCAAGAATGTTAGATACATGCAGGCATACAACACGTCCTTGCAACTGAATTACATTCTATCATCAAGCCTTGGCCATTTAGAGGTTGGGCTTTAGATTTGATTGGGGAAATTCGACATTCATCATCTAAAAATCAAAGATATATATTGGTGGGAGTTGATTATTTTACGAAGTAGATTGAAGCTATACCCTTGCCAAATGTGAATCAAGAGGATGTGATCGAGTTTATCCAGAAGCACATTATTTATAGATTTGGAATCCCATAAACGATTACAACGGATCAAGGGTCAGTATTCACTGGTCAGAAAATGCAAAAATTTGCCAAAGAAATGAGCTTCAAACTGTTAACTTCGACGCCTTATTATGCTCAGGCCAATGGACAAGTCGAAGCTGCTAATAAAGTGATCATTGGTTTCATTAAAAAGCATGTAGGGAAGAAGCCTAGGAATTGACATAAAACTCTGGACCAGATTTTATGGGCATGTTGTACCTCCCCCAAAGAGGCCACTAAGTCAACCCCTTTTTGGCAAACCTTTCGCCATGATGTTGTTCTACCTGTAGAAATTCACCTACCATCCATAAGGATTCAAAGGAACCATGAACTTCCAACCGAATCATATTGGAGCATGATGTTGGATGAATTGGTTGACTTAGATGAAGAAAGGTTAAATGCCTTGGAGTTGTTAAAATGGCAAAATAATGGAATAGAAATCTCTTATAATAAGAGGGTAAAAGTCAAAAGTTTTGCGCCTGAAGACTTGGTCTGGAAAGTGATCCTTCCAATGGATCAAAAGGATAGAGCCTTGGGGAAATGGTCCCCAAAGTGGGAAGGCCCTTTTCAGATTTTGCAGGTATTCTCTAATGGTGCCTATGAAATCTAAGAGCTTAATGAAGATAAAAGGATTCTAAGAGTGAATGGGAAATATTTGAAAAAATATAAACCAGTACTACAAGAGATAAAAATAAGAGACGAATAATTATATAAGTAAAACAAAACCAATATGGTAAAAATACCAAAATGGTTATATTGAATTCGAAGCCCAAAGGACCTATATTAATTACAAAGAAAATTATCTTTACATTGCAAAATAGACAAGGAAAAACATGAAAGGAAGGTTAGCCTTGATCTGAAAATACTTGACTTTAAGAAGCTCCAAACGTTTCTCGCACAAAGATCTCTTCGATCGTAGGAGTTTGAGGTCAGACTCAAGTTGTCGAGCCTTTTCGATAAATTCCATGCCAAATGATAGCTCTTAAGCCATTAAAGCTTTACCAAACTCTAAGAGTTGTGTAAGACCCCAATTTTGACCCTAAGACCCCTCATGCAATCTCATCATATGCATTAGCATTGGGATCATGCCTTGTCATCCTCCTTACCCCTCTTTCATTGGGTTTGTTTTGGGAGAGATCACCAAGAACCATGATATTGTCCCATACTTGTATATTATCATTTTTACTAACTAAAATACCAAAAATATGTCTTTGCATTGGCCTAACTCTTTTGTAGGTAGGGCATGATCACTATTGGTCTATCAAATTCATATCTAGGGTTTAAGACCCTCATTGTTAAGAGCACAACCAAGGAATGATCCACAATGGCTCTAAGCATCATATAGGAGTCCCAATGATCTTTACCTATTATTTTGATCAAGATTTCTTCAAGAGTTTGGAGTTGGTTTGCCTTGGAAACCCTAGTTTATCTAGGTATCTTGAGTAACTTCTTCAACAAGCTTCTTCACCAATTGGTCAAATTTATCAAGGGAAACTTCAAAATTTATCATCTTATGCATATATGATCTACCATGAGCCTAAAAAGTCAAGATAATTGTAAGTTAGCAAGTTGGTTGATGGTGATTGGCCAAATGAATATATCTGATCAAAACTGGGTCTTCCTACACCCTATCTCTTACAATTTGCATCATATGAAAATTATTCCAAGATAAATGTTACTCTAAATGACATCCCAAACAACTTACATGTTTAGGTCTATAGCTAATTTTGCTTGGAAAATTATTTTCTATGTTGAAACATTATAGGTCATTTTGTCTAAACCCTAATTTGAAAGCAACTTCCCAAGGCCATAACTTGCTCATTTTTTTTATGATACGAAAGATTTCCAAGCTCCACAATCAAATTCAATATGTCTACTTCAACTTTGATGTTTGTAGTAAGAGCTAAATCAACTTTTATGAGCATGTGATATGAGGATACATTATATGTCATTTTGGACCAATACCATTGAACAAGTGATTTTCCTCAACTTCAAAAATGCATAACTCACTCATTCTAAATCCAAATGATGTCAAATTGATGATCATTTTGAATGTTAGGGTTAAGAGCTAACCACTTCAAAAATGCATAACTCACTCATTCTAAATCCAAATGATGTCAAATTGATGATCATTTTGAATGTTAGTCTTACCCTCACTTCCTATTTCATCTGCTTCACCCTAACTCTCAATGTTAGGGTTAAGAGCTAACCACACCCCATTCCAGTTGGCTTGCTTTTACAGCCTAGCCTTGTATGAGCCCAATTGCTAGCATATAGTGTGTGTGATTGTTTATTATGCTTGTGTTTGTTTGACTGTGCTGTTTAGGATAGCTTGCTCCCTGTGCAAGTTAGATAGAAACCTTAACCTAAGGCCATTGTGTATTACATGATAACTATTGGGCTCGAGTCAGGCTCCCTTCTAGTTTGTCACTTCCCAGTCTCTGGTTAGGTTAGAAGTTCTTTCCCTGCGTAGGGGAACTACGTCGCCCTGATCCTCATACCAGATGAGGTACGTAGGCAGGAGATGAGCAGATCTCTCCGGGCGCCCTTTTTCTTTTGCAACCCTTTGTGTGTGTTGGAGTCTGACGTAAGTCCAGCGATTGGCAGTTGGTTTCCTGTGTCTTGTTTGCTTGTTGGAGCCTGACATAAGTCCAGCGATTGGCAGTCGGTTTCCTGTGTGTGTGTGTTTGTTGGTTCGGAGTCTGATGTAAGTCCAGCGATTGGCATTCGGTTTCCATGTTTGCCTGTTTGTGTGGAGTCTGACGTAAGTCCAGCGATTGGCAGTCGGTTTCCTGTGTGGGTTTTGTTTGGCGTGCGTTAGCCGAGCTACGAGTGCTCTGATTCTTCTCCGATCAGAGAAGATATGTATGCATAGGATGCGACATCCTAGCGAGCACGTTTCCCCTGTCCCGAACTACGTCGACTCTGATGTTTGTGCCTGACAAACTACGTAGGCCCAGGATACGATATCCTGCCGAGTTACCTTCTTCCGTCTTTCATCTGTAATTGTTTCCAGCGTGTGTGTAGTGTTTGAGCAGTTCTAGCAACCTTTCTTCTATTCTTTCTGAGTGTGGATCCCGTCGAGTACGACGGATGCGTAGGGGTGTTAATACCTTCCCTTCGCATAACCGACTCCCGATCCCATCTTTCTCTGGGCGCGAGACCATGTCTTTTCCAGGTTTACTTCGAGCGTTTCCTTTCCCTCTTTTGGGATAAATAACGCACGGTGGCGGCTCTGTTGTTTCGTTTTCCCGCTGGTTTTTCGCGTAATGCGACAGTATGCCCATCTCTTGGGGATACCTGTTTCTAGCAAAGTGCCTTTTAGTGGATTGGAAGATATTCCCATATCTCATCTTATAGCTGAAGCTCTTCACTTGAAGAAGTCTGAGATAGAGTCTAATTGGGTGAAGAAAGGAGGATTGTTTGGGTTACCTTCTGATTTCCTCATCAAGGAAGCTACTGCCTTTGCTCAAGCCGGTAGTGTGGATGCTTTTGAAGTTATCTTTGTGATGCTCATCTATGGTTTAGCTTTGTTCCCTAACATTGATGGTTTTGTTGATGTTAACGCCATTAGAGTTTTCTTGATTGGGAATCATGTGCCTACTTTGTTGGGTGATATGTACTTCTCTTTGCATCTAAGGAAGTCTAAAGATGGTGGAACTATTGTCTGTTGCATTCCTCTTCTGTATAAGTGGTTTATTTCGCACTTGCCTCAGACACCTGCTTTTGTGGAGAACAAAAAAATTTCTACGGTGGTCTCGAGCGTTTCCTTTCCCTCTTTTGGGATAAATAACGCACGGTGGCGGCTCTGTTGTTTTGTTTTCCCGCCGGTTTTTCGCGTAATGCGACAGCTGGCGACTCTGCTGGGGAAATAGAGAAGTTGACCTCTTGCTGGTCCATCTTCCCTAAGCGAGTCTCTCCTAGCGCTCTCTAGGATAGGGTTTGGTTGCTTTTGCTGTTTCATTTATTGCATTTATTTGTTTATGCTTGCATTTATGTTTGCATTTATGTTTGCATTTATGTTTGCATTCATCATGTTTTCATCTGTGTTGGCTGGTTGTTTGTCTCTCTGTGGGGTGGGAGTTACATGAGGTAAAAGGCCCAATACCCAGGCTATGAGTGAACTCTAGGACACCTAGGAATAGAGTGATTCTTGGGAAGCGGGTGGTATTGCGCCACTTAGCGGAACTTGATATCACGAGCAGTTCAGATCCTGATGGGGTATTATTGGTGCATACATCGGGTGTGTACATGATGATATTCTATGAAAGGGTTGTTTATCCTGCGTTTCTCTCGACCTTACCCTGGCCTAGATGACACCCATGAGTGGGGAGGGAATGATCATTATTACAGGTACCGTTGATGACTTGTTGGTGACTGGTTGGTGACTCTTGGTTCCGGTTGGTGACTTGGTTCTATAGATTGGGTCTCAGATGACTTTTGGGTCTCAGATGGATTTGTGGTTCCGAATCCAAGCCGAAGCTTTGAACCTGTGCTCCGAGATGCACAGCCAGCCAGTTGTGTCTGCATCATTTGCATCATAGCATGTTTATTTTCAAAAAAATAATGCAAAAAAAAAATGAAAAAAGAAAAGAAAAGAAAAGAGCTAATCTCTTCATGCATATCATTTCTCAGGTTGATTCAGGAGTCTATTCACTGTGAGAGATGGCATCCGTCCCAGAGTTGAAGAGGAAGACTTGCACCTACAGCTTTCACCGTGAGCCTTTGACGTCTCTGATAGAGTTGAGCAACTTTGTGACCGGCGGTAATCAGAAGGTGTTTGTTGATCAGTATGGGGATTTGTTGACACTATTGAAGATGGTGGTAGATCCAGTGCTGTTGCAGACTCTTCTACAGTTCTATGACCCAGAGCTCCGTTGCTTCACCTTCCAGGATTATCAGTTGGCGCCCACGCTTGAGGAGTACTCCATTCTGATGAACATCCCGATCAGATATCAGGTGCCTTTCTTGGATGTTCCAAAGGAAGTTGATTTCAGAGTTGTTGCCCGAGCTTTTCATCTAAGTATCAAAGAAGTGAGTGACAATTGAAAGTCGAGTGGTGATGTTGTGGGTTTGCCTTTGAAGTTCCTATTGAGGATGGCTAGAGAGGAAGCAAAGAAGGGGAATTGGGAAGCTTTTCATGCCCAGTTAGCTATCATGATCTATGGGATTGTGTTGTTCCCGAGTATGCCTAACTTCGTGGACTATGCTGCTGTCACTATTTTCCTTGGAGGAAACCCAGTTCCTACCTTGTTGGCTGACACTTATTATGCTATACACAGCAGGCATGGTAAGGGTGGAGCTATCAGATGTTGTCTCCCATTATTGCTCAGATGGTTCTTGTCTCTCCTGCCAGTCAGTGGACCTTTTGTGGATGCTCAGAGCACTCATAAGTGGACTCAGAGGATTATGTCTCTTACCTCTTATGATATCAGGTGGCAATCTTACCGGATGGATGTGCGTAGTGTCATCATGAGTTGTGGAGAGTTTCGTAATGTGCCACTTGTAGGGACTAAGGGTTGCATCAATTACAACCTGGTTCTTTCTCTTCGCCAGTTGGGGTTTGTTATGAATAGAAGACCACTTGATGCTGAGATAGTTGAAAGTGTGTATTTTGAGAAGCGAAGTGACCCTGCTAGATTAGAGCAAGTAGGAAGAGCTTGGAAGACTATTGGTGTCAAGGATGGAGCTGTTCTAGGGAAGAAGTTTGTTGTTGCTATGCCTGATTACATTGATTGGGTCAAGAATAGAGTTGAGACTTTGTTGTTGCCCTATGATAGGATGGAGTCATTGCAAGTGCAACCACCTTTGATCCTTGCTGAGAGTGTGCCTGCTGAGCACTACAAGCAAGCCTTGATGGAGAATCGTCGATTGAAGGGGAAGGAACAGGATACCCAGATGGAGCTTTACAAAGCCAAAGCTGATAAGTTGAACTTGGCTCATCAACTCAAAGGCATACAGGGTGAAGATGTTGCTATATTGAAGAGCAAGAAGAGGTCTTATGAGGAGATGGACACCTTGTTGAATGGAGAACACCGTGAGTGCTTGAGGTTACAGAGAGCTAAAGCTAATTATCAGAAGAAGATAAGAGACCTGGAAAAGCAACTCAGAGACAAAGATATCCAATTGAAGAAGGAGGTAGACTTGAGACATGCATCAGAGAGCCAGCTTGGAGGAGAAGTTGTGGAGCTCAGAAGACAACTGAAGGAGAAGCTCACTCCCTTGCCAGAATGTTCAGAATGTGACCTGTTGATATACCAGTGTCAGTACCTGAAGACGCTCATTCCGAGAGGACATCTTTCCTAGCTTGTATCTGTTGTTTATGTTGAGAATCACCTCCAGGCTTGTTGGATGGGATTTATTGTTGTACTCTGATCATCTGGATCTTTGTCTAAATATTGTTGTATGATCCTTATTGCTCATGTCTATAGATGAGGTTGTTGATGTTTCACCTCGTGCTCATTATCCTATGTAGTCTGCTTCTGTGTTGTTCATTGTTGCGGGCTGCCATCCCTTGAAAGATGAATTAGGCCCTTGAATGCCTGAGAAATGATCATATCATGTGCATCATACGCATCATTAGCATCATACACATATCATTTTGCATTACAGGTGTTCTTGATCGAGACTTCTCACTCTGGTTCCTGTGTCAGGCAGGATTGCTGATCAACGTCCGCACCGCTACGCTACCAGATTGAATCAACAGAGGAACATGGACCAAGTGCAAGCTGAGTTGGCTGAGATGAGGGCTAACATGGCCCAATTCATGACCATGATGCAAGGGGTCGTTCAAGGGCAAGAGGAGCTGCGTGCCTTAGCCCAGAGACAGGAAGCTGTGCTCCCACCTCCTAGTCGTGCTTCGCCAGTGGGTATCCTTGTGAATGATAATGTTGCTGCTGCTGCTCTTGTCAATGATTATGCCGTGGGGGATGAATTGAGGGGTATTCGGATTAATGGACAGCCTCTTGCTGCAGAGACTGTTAATGCCAGAGCAACCCGTGCTCCCGTTCGCCATCCTGTTCCGCTGGTTGACAGGCAGGAAGACATGTTCACACTGCTCAGTGAAGACGACGAGGTTGTAAGAATTGATGAGAGAGATAGGAAGGTTGATGCCCTACCTGAGAAGATCAGAGCCATGGAGTGTCAGAACTCTTTGGGGTTTGATGTTACGAATATGGGTCTGGTGGAAGGGTTGAGAATTCCCTACAAGTTCAAAGCGCCCTCATTTGACAAATACAACGGTACTTCTTGTTCTCGCACCCATGTGCAGGCTTATTTCAGGAAAATCTCTGCCTATACAGACGATGAAAAGATGTGGATGTATTTCTTCCAGGATAGCTTGTCTGGAGCTTCCTTGGATTGGTACATGGAATTGAAAAGAGAATCCATCAGAAGTTGGAGAGATCTGGGTGAAGCCTTTTTGAGGCAATACAAACATAATATGGACATGGCTCCAAGTCGGACTCAGTTGCAAAGCCTATGTCAGAAATCTGGAGAAAGTTTCAAAGAGTATGCCCAGAGATGGCGGGAATTAGCTGCAAGGGTGCAACCTCCGATGCTGGAGAAGGAGTTGACCGATATGTTTATCGGAACATTACAAGGTGTGTTTATGGATCGGATGGGGAGCTGCCCGTTCGGTAGTTTTTCAGATGTTGTAATTTGTGGAGAAAGGACAGAGAGCCTTATTAAAGTTGGGAAGATTCAGGATGCTGGTTCCTCATCTTCAAAGAAGCCATTTTCTGGGGCACCTCGCAGGAGGGAGGGTGAGACTAATGCTGTGCCACATAGAAGAAGTGTGAACAGAGGTCAATACCGCCAGGTTGCTGCTGTAAACATTCCAGCACCTCAACCACGACAACAGCAACAACAGAGAGTTCAACAACCACCACAGCAACAACAACAACAACAACGTCCATATCAGCCTAGACAGAGGATGCCTGATCGCCGTTTCGACCCGTTGCCAATGACTTACGCTGAATTGCTGCCCGAACTGCTCAAATTGGGATTTGTTGAATTGCGTACTATGGCTCCGTTGACAAATATACCACCTGGGTATGATGCCAACGTTCGTTGTGATTTCCACTCCGATGCACCGGGGCACCATATTGAGAACTGTAGGGCTTTCCATCATAAGGTCCAGGACTTGATTGACGCTAAAACAATCAATTTTGCTCCTGTGCCTAATGTTGTGAACAACCCTATGCCTCAGCACGGTGCGTATAGGGTGAACCATGTGGAAGATGGTGAAGCTGAAGACTTGGTGGTCAGTGTTGAAGATGTTCAGACTTCATTGCTGGTTGTGAAGAATCGTCTGTTGAATGGGGGAGTATTCTCGGGCTGTTCAGATTGTGAAGGTTCAGCGAATGGTTGTATACTGTTGAGGGCTGGTATCCAGAGATTGATTGATGAGGGCTGTCTGCAGTTTAGTCGGGCTGTTAAAGATCGTGGGATGGTGTCAACTGTCACCATTTACTTCAAACCGTCCGAGGGACGTGGCCAGAGAATTGTCAGTGCATCTACAACTGTTGGTACTCCTGTTACCATTTCTGCGCCAGTAACTATAAGTGCTCCCACTACTGTTGTTGCGTCTGGTAGAAGACCGGTTGAAAACAGTAAGGCTGTGCCGTGGAAGTATGACAATGCCTACCGCAGTAACCGAAGGGCTGGAAGTCAGGTCAGGCCAGTTGATCAGTCTCTGGTGACTATTGGTGTGCCGAGTAGAACTCCAATGACTGTGGGTCCTGTTGTGGACAATGTTGAGGGACCTGGAGGTTTTACAAGGAGTGGTCGTCTGTTTGCTCCCCAACCTTTGAGGGATAACAATGCCGAGGCTCTTGCCAAGGAGAAGGGTAAGCAAGCTGCGGTTGAGGAAGAACC
Organism: Lathyrus oleraceus; assembly: GCF_024323335.1. NCBI lineage: Eukaryota > Viridiplantae > Streptophyta > Magnoliopsida > Fabales > Fabaceae > Lathyrus > Lathyrus oleraceus. The sequence goes on from NC_066585.1 coordinate 117,674,792, forward strand.
TGCTCAGAAGGAGGCGCCTGAAGGCTCGTTTGAGAAAGATGTGGAGGAGTTTATGAAGATAATTAAGAAGAGTGACTACAAGATCGTAGATCAGCTGAATCAAACTCCGTCCAAAATTTCTATACTCTCATTACTCCTGTGCTCTGAGGCACATCGTAATGCCTTGCTGAAGATGTTGAATCTGGCTTACATGCCTCAAGAGATCTCTGTCAACCAGTTGGAGGGTGTTATTGCCAATGTCAGTACCAGGCATGGTTTGGGGTTTATAGATTTGGATCTGACGCCTGAGGGTCGCAACCATAATAAGGCCCTGCATATCACTATGGAGTGCAAAGGTGCAGTTTTGTCACATGTGTTGGTGGACACTGGCTCGTCTTTGAATGTGCTGCCTAAAAAGACTCTGGGTAAGATAGATGTTGAAGGGGTTGTCCTTACTCCGAGTGATCTTATCGTTCGTGCATTTGATGGATCCAAACGGTCTGTTTTTGGTGAAGTCACGTTGTCGGTGAAGATTGGCCCGGAGGTGTTCAGTATTGTCTTCTATGTGATGGATATTCAGCCAGCATATAGTTGTTTATTGGGGCGTCCCTGGATACATGGGGCAGGGGCAGTTTCGTCGACTCTCCATCAAAAGCTGAAGTATGTCTGGAATGGGCAGATTGTGACTGTGTGCGGCGAGGAGGACATTCTGGTGAGTCACCTATCCTCTTTCAAGTATGTGGAGATGGATGGAGAGATCCATGAGACTCTATGCCAGGCATTTGAGACGGTGGCTTTTGCTGAGCAGAAGAAGCCAGGTGCCTCAATTGCATCATACAAGCAGGCTATGGAGGTTGTCAACTCTGGTAAGGCAGAAGGCTGGGGCAAGATGGTGGATTTGTCCGTTAAAGAAGACAAGTTCGGTATTGGTTATCAACCTCTGCAGGCGGAGCAGATTGAGCAGAAAGGGCCGAGTACCTTTACCAGCGCTGGGCTGATGAATCATGGTGACGTCTTTGCAACCGGTGGTGAAGACTGTGACAGTGATTGTGATCTAGACAACTGGGTTCGCCCGTGTGCACCAGGGGAGACGATCAACAACTAAACAGCAGAAGATGTGGTCCAAGTTACTCTTCAAACAGAGTAATTTTCTTTTGTTTTTTTCATTTTGCACAAAACCCTACGTTCTGCCCAAGGCGTAGTGGTTCATTGTAGGGCCTCATCATGTTTTTTCAATGAAATCATTAATAAAGGACGTTTTGCAAACAATTTTGTGATCCCTGTCTTTCTGTTTTATTTTTCATTTTTCAAAAATAAAAATGGCAATGTCTTTGTTTTTGTGACTTTCTTGAACTCTTTTTTCTAAAACAAAGCATTAAACATGCAGAAGTGATCTTACGGACTCCACTATGAACCGTTCTGTTATGGCTCGGTATGATTTCAATAATCCCATCTACCAAGCTGAAGAGGAAAGTGAGGAAGACTGTGAACTCCCTAAAGAATTGGTCAAATTATTGAAGCAAGAGGAAAGGGTTATCCAACCTCATCAGGAGGAGTTGGAAGTGATCAACCTGGGTACTGAGGACGCCAGAAAGGATATTAAGATCGGGGCCGCTTTGAAGGAAGATGTCAAGAGAAGGCTGATTGAGATGCTGAGAGGGTATGTGGAGATATTCGCCTGGTCGTATCAAGATATGCCTGGGTTGGATACTGATATTGTGGTGCATAGGCTACCTCTCAGAGAAGATTGTCCTTCAGTCAAGCAGAAGCTTTGGAGAACTAGTCCTGATATGGCCGTCAAGATCAAGGAAGAGGTTCAGAAGCAGTTGGACGCGGGTTTTCTGTCAGTGACGACTTATCCCCCGTGGGTGGCCAACATCGTTCCCGTGCCGAAGAAGGACGGCAAAGTCTGAATGTGTGTCGATTACCGGGATTTGAACAGAGCGAGTCCGAAGGACGACTTCCCATTACCTCACATTGATGTATTGGTTGATAACACGGCTCAATCCTCGGTTTTCTCTTTCATGGACGGTTTTTCTGGTTATAATCAGATCAAGATGGCGCCAGAAGACATGGAAAAGACGACATTCATTACACCTTGGGGCACGTTCTGCTATAAGGTGATGCCATTTGGGCTGAATAATGCCGGTGCTACCTATTAGAGGGCTATGACGACTCTCTTTCATGACATGATGCACAAAGAGATTGAAGTGTACGTGGATGATATGATTGCGAAGTCGCAAACAGAAGAGGAGCACCTGGTAAATTTGCAGAAGTTGTTTGACAGACTGAGAAAGTTCAAACTGAGGTTGAATCCAAACAAGTGTACGTTTGGTGTGAGATCCGGTAAGCTGTTGGGTTTCATTGTCAGTGAGAAAGGGATTGAGGTTGATCCAGCGAAAGTAAAAGCTATTCAAGAGATGCCTGAACCAAAAACAGAAAAGTAGGTTCGTGGGTTTTTAGGGAGATTGAACTACATTGCACGGTTTGTATCTCACCTAACTGCCACGTGTGAACCGATATTCAAATTGCTAAGAATGAATCAAGCAATCAGGTGGAATGATGACTGTCAGAAAGTTTTTGATAAGATAAAAGAGTATTTGCAAAAACCTCCAATCCTTGTACCTCCAGTTCCTGGGAGGCCTCTGATAATGTACCTATCAGTGACTGAGAACTCGATGGGGTGTGTATTGGGACAGCATGACGAGTCTGGTCGAAAAGAGCATGCCATATACTACCTTAGCAAAAAGTTTACCGACTGTGAAATCAAATATTCGCAGCTTGAGAAAACTTGATGTGATTTGGCCTGGGTTGCTCGCCGACTGAGGCAGTATATGTTGAACCATACTACTTTATTGATTTCTAAGATGGATCCAGTGAAGTACATCTTTGAGAAGCCGACTCTCATTGGACGTGTTGCCCGCTGGCAGATGATTTTAACAGAGTACGATATCCAGTACACGTCGCAGAAGGCCATCAAAGGTAGTATTCTGTCAGACTACCTTGCCGAGCAACCGATAGATGATTATCAGCCGATGATGTTTGAATTCCCTGATAAGGACATCATGTATCTGAAGATGAAAGATTGTGAAGAGCCTCTTGCCGAGGAAGGACCGGATCCTGATGACAAGTGGACATTGATGTTCGATGGGGCTGTGAATATGAATGGCAACGGTGTTGGGGCAGTGCTTATTAATCCTAAAGGCGCTCATATACCTTTTTCTGCCAGGCTGACTTTTGATGTAACCAACAATGAGGCTGAATATGAGGCTTGCATCATGGGGATAGAAGAGGTCATCGATCTAAGGATTAAAACTCTGGACATTTATGGAGATTCCGCTCTAGTGATTAATCAGGTCAATGGAGATTGGAATACTCATCAGCCGCATTTGATTCCTTATCGAGATTACACCAGAAGGATACTGACGTTCTTCAAGAAGGTGAAGTTGTATCATGTCCCCCGGGATGAGAATCAGATGACTGATGCCTTGGCTACTTTGTCGTCCATGATCAAAGTTCATTGGTGGAATCATGTGCCACATGTTGCGGTGAATCGACTCGAGAGGCCTGCGTATGTGTTTGCAGCCGAGGCTGTTGTGGATGAGAAGCCGTGGTACTATGATATCAAGAACTTCCTCAAAAGCCAGGAATATCCTGAAGGAGCATCGAAGAATGATAAGAAAACCCTGAGAAGGCTAGCTGGAAGCTTTTATTTGAATCAGGATGACGTGTTGTATAAGAGAAACTTTGACATGGTTCTGCTCAGATGCGTGGATAGACACGAAGCAGACATGTTGATGCAAGAAGTGCATGAAGGATCTTTTGGTACCCATGCTGGTGGTCATGCAATGTCCTAGAAGTTGTTGAGATCCGGTTATTACTGGATGACTATGGAATCCGATTGTTTCAAGTACGCTCGGAAGTGCCATAAATGCCAGATTTATGCTGATAAGGTGCATGTACCACCAAGCCCTCTGAATGTCATGAATTCGCCTTGGACGTTTGCCATATGGGGCATTGATATGATTGGGAAGATTGAGCCTACTGCTTCCAATGGACATCGCTTCATCCTGGTTGCGATTGACTACTTCACCAAGTGGGTGGAAGCAGCTTCCTATGCTAATGTTATCAAACAAGTGGTTGCCCGATTCATCAAGAAGGAAATCATCTGTCGTTATGGGGTTCCTGAGAGAATCATTACTGATAATGGTTCGAATCTCAATAACAAGATGATGAAGGAGCTTTGCAGAGATTTCAAGATTGAACATCACAATTCTTCTCCTTACAGACCAAAGATGAATGGTACTGTAGAGGCGGCAAACAAGAATATTAAGAAGATTGTGTAGAAGATGGTCGTGACATACAAGGATTGGCGTGAGATGCTGCCTTTCGCTTTGCATGGGTACCGTACCTCAGTACGTACGTCGACCGGGGCAACCCTGTACTCCCTTGTGTATGGTATGGAAGCGGTCCTACCTGTTGAAGTGGAGATCCCTTCTCTGAGAGTCTTGTTGGATGTCAAGCTTGACGAAGCTGAGTGGATTCGAACAAGGTTTAATAAGTTGAGCCTTATCGAAGAGAGGCGGCTAGCAGCTGTGTGCCATGGGCAGTTGTATCAGAGAAGGATGGAGAGAGCCTTTGATCAGAAAGTGCATCCTCGAAGCTATCAGACTGGTGATCTAGTTTTGAAGAGGATCCTCCCTCCCGGTACAGATAACAGGGGCAAGTGGACTCCTAATTACGAAGGTCCATATGTTGTTAAAAAGGTTTTCTCCGGTGGAGCCTTGATGCTTACAACTATGGATGGTGAAGATTTTTCGTCCCCTGTTAACTCAGATGTAGTCAGAAAATACTTCGCATAAATGGACCCGCTGGACAAAAAGAATAAGAGAGTCCAGGCAAAAAAGGGCATCCCGGCGAACCAAAAAAAAGAAAGAAAAGGTTCAGGCAAAAGTTAGGGATAAAAAATGAAAAGAATATGTACACCCGGTAAGTCGAAAACCCGCAAGGGCGGCTTAGGCAAAAATGGGTATCCCGGTGGATTGAAAACCCGAAAGGGCGATCCAGCCAAAAGAGGGATTAAAGCGAAGACTACAGTCTGAGTTATCTGTACTTCATCGCGCTTCAGTGCCTACCATCTCGAAGGATAGGATCGGTCCAGTCATTCTTCTCAGAAAGCAAGGAATTTGGGGAGAAAATTGATGATCTGTGAGTCATAACAGAATTGGGAGATAGTGGATGCCGTATTCACATTGCCATTAGGATAGATTTTTCCTTTTGTGCGCAATTACCTCTTTCTAGGAATTGCTTCCCGATGTATTCGCCTTTTCAGGCCCATTTTCAATCAATAAAAAGTCGTTATTCAGATAAATTGCTCTCTTATTTTTATTTTTACTGTTTTGTTTGCAAAAACGTCCGAATTTTTGATAAACATTGCATATACAAACATGAAGGCTAGACAATAATGTGCAGGAAGATAAAACATTTGAAAATCATTTTGAATGTTGAGTACACTTGGGTGTATCTTGTCCATGCAATCCCCTAGGACATGTTTGTCTTGTCGTTGTGCAGGTTATTATCTTTGGTTCCTGGCTGAAGCAGATAAGCCACGGTTCGTTCAGAGATGTTGTCAGCACTGTCCAGTAGTGTAAGAGAATGGGGCTTTCCCCAGCATTTGAAGCAAGTGCAGGGCTTGTCTCCCCAGCATATTCAAGATCAGGAATTCCTCAGCAGAAGTGAGGTTGTTTCCCCCAAGCTAGTCTAAAAGCTATTAGAACTATTTTCCCCTGCAGAGGCCTCTGTGGATAGTGGGTCCCTCAGTAGCAGGATCGAAGGTTATTCTATCCCCGGCAGGTCTAAGGTTTTTAACTCCCCAGCAGGCCTGGAAGTGGGTTTGTCCCCAGCTAGTTCGAAGATTGTTAATCCCCACCGAGTTGGAAGGATGTTGTATCCCCAGCAGAGTGGTTTATTCCTCAGCAGTCGGATTTGAAGTACTGCTTTCCCCAGCATGGTCGTGAACGCTTGTCCCCGGCAGGGTTGTGGATGTCTATCTCCAGTGGTCTGGTCTATTATTTCCCCAACAGGGTTGTGGATGCCTTTCCCCATCAGGATTGTGAATGTTTTCCCTAGCAGATCTCCCCAGTACAGGTTTGTGTTGATGGTTTTCCCCAGCGAGTTCCCCGAGTGGATCAGGTTCGGTGGAAATTATCCCCAGTAGAGTTTATCTTACATGTGGATTGGTTGTTATCCTCAGCAGAGATGGGCATTGGTTGTTTCCCTAGCAGAGTCCCCGAGTGGATTGGATCCGGTGAAGGTTGTCCCCGGTGGGATCTATTCTTTCTCCAGCAGTAGTGCTATTCCCCAGCACGAGTGAGAAGTCGATGCTTTTCCCCCACAGAGCATATTCCTCAGACAGAGTCTCCCCACAGAGTTGGAGAATTCATCAGTTTGTGTGCTCAACAGAGCAATCTGTTTGCTCCCCAGCAGGAGTTTTCATCATTCTGCATCTTGCATGTAGTAATCATTGCATCCTCAGATCGTGTAGCATTTCCATTCGATATGGAGCATTACGCCATAGAAAAATTCAAACATATGCATTCATGTGTTGAAACCTAATCAGACCGTATCCCCGGCAGAGGCGGATCATTGTTCAACATCTGTACGGCACATTTGCTACGGTTGCTCCTGACAGCATTCAGGATTGATAGTTCCCCAGAGAGATTTGTTTATTTCCTCGTCTATGGAAGGAAAGTTTGTTTCTCCCCAGTGAGATCCCCAGCAAGTGTTTAGCCTTGCCCTGACATATTGAAGATGTCATTCTTGTGATACCGGTAAGTATCCTGTCTACACCCGTGCGTGTTCTTTCCTTGGTGTCGGTAAACACCATTGTTTCGGTGTCGGTAAACAAGTCTCACTCCAGTCATCGGTAAATGTCTGGTTATTCCTTTTTGATGTCGGTAAACATCACCTTTCGATGTTCGTAACATCTCTTTTCCTTCCCTAGTGATGTCTGTTCACCTCTCCGTTGGTGTCGATAAACGTTGAGTTTTTCCTATTCGTCCTATGATGTATAGTTGTATCCTTTCATCCCAGCATCGATAAATGTCTGGTCGTCTTTTTTGGATGTCGGTAAACATCATCTTTCGATGTCGGTAAACATCGAGTTTCATCCCAGTCATCGGTAAATGTCTGGTCGGTTTTTTGGTGTCGGTAAACATCATCTTTCGATGTCGGTAAACGTCGAGTTTTTCTTCCAGTCATCGGTAAATGTCTGGCCTTGCTTCACTTTTGTACGCATCATCTTTCGATGTCGGTAAACATCGAGTCGCTTTCCCAGGTCATCCGTTGATGTCTGGTAACCTCTCTGTTGGTTTCGATAAATGTCGCATCCGCGAAAATCAACCGGCGAAGCTCAAATAAAAACACACACAGAGCCGCCACTGCGCGTTATTTATCCCAAGATAGGGAAAGGAAACGCTCAGAAAAACCTGGAAAGAACATGGTCTCGCGACCAAAGAGAAAGGGTAAGGGAGTCGGTTACGCAAGGGGAAGGTATTAGCACCCCTCACGTCCGTCGTACTCGACGGGATCCACGTTCTAAGAAAAGAATAGGTTGCTAAACATCACACACTCACACAAGCACACACATGGTTGGGGGTATCATGCTGAATCACATATCTCCGATCTGCACGATAAAATCAGATGCTGAATATCAGAATATTGATGCCGGATTATTACTTGTCTCAATGATACCAGGATCAAGAGACGAAGTGTCCTTCATATGGATAGACACTGCATCCATGCATTAATCATAATAACTGTGTTTTATTTTGCAGGTGTTTGTTACTAATGCGCTTGTCTGTGACAGGAATCATTGCTCGCGCTCGAAGAACAGTACCCTTGCACTCAACACGCCCTCACAGATATTATACCAGAAGAAATACTCCCAGACTCATGGAGCTTCCCAGTGCAGATATGCTTGAGCTAAAAGATAAAATGAACGAGCTGATCAACATAATGCAAGGTTTCGTAGTTGGTCAGAAAGCGTTAGCAGACAAGGTTGAAAAGCTCGAGCGGGCTTCCGCAGCAAACAGTGGGGTTAACCTGGATGGAGTCTCCAACCAGGGGAAGGAGTCTCGTGATGGTGGAAAAAGAACGATTGTGGGTCTCGTGAATAATGCTGGTAGTCTTGGTGGTGCTGGTGGCCAACCAGGTCAAAATATGAAGGATAATTTTGTGCCTCCATTCTATGGATTCGATGAAGACCAGGAGGAAGATAGAGAGGCTGATCAATTCTCAATGCAGAATGAACCTTTCGTGCCTTATAATGCTCCACCTCAGAACAAGGAGATTCAGCTGCTGGCTGAGAAAATCAAGGTGCTCGAGAGCTATGCCACTCCTGGGGTGGTGAACATGTCGAATATGGGGCTGGTAGATGGGATTGTGATCCCACAGAAGTTCAAGGCGCCCAGTTTTGACAAATATAACGGGAGTTCTTGCCCAGAGACGCACTTACAAGCTTTTGTCCGCAAGATCTCTGCGTACACGGCAGATCAGAAGTTGTGGATGTACTTCTTCCAGGACAGCCTGTCCGGAGGCTCCCTGGAATGGTACACTAAGCTGAAATCTTCTGATATAAAGAGTTGGCAGGATCTTGGAGATGCTTTCTTCAAGCAGTACCAGTTCAACGCTGACATGGCTCCGAGCCGTACCCAGCTGCAGGGTATGTCTCAGAAGCATAATGAGGGATTCGAGGAGTATGCTCAGTGGTGGAGAGAACTGGCTGCAAGGGTGCAACCTCCGCTTGTGGATCGTGAGATGTCTGACTTGTTCATGGGGACCCTGCAGGGGCCGTTTGCAGAAAGAATGGTGGGTTGCCCTGTCACCAATTTCTCTGACATTGTGGTGGCAGGAGAAAGAATTGAAAGTTGGTTAAAGTTGGGTAAGATCCAGGGTACCGCTTGTGCGTCTTCTTCCGGTTCAAAGAAACCGTTTGGTAACAATGGGGGTCAGAGGAAAAAAGAGGGCGATACCAGCGCCGTGTATACGCAGCATGGACCCAGTAGGGACCGTTACTTTCAGCACACTGTTGCGGTAACAATCCCTGCTGAGCCGCAATCCGCACCGCAACAACAGCAGCAACAGCAACAGAGACAACAACCCTTTCAGCAGAGACAGCAAAGGGCTGGTTATCAAGTTCGGGGCAGAGCACAGGACAGACAATTTGATAGGCCTCCGGTGACCTATGCTTTCTTGTTCAAGAAGCTGCAGGATTTGGGCTTAGTGCAAACCAGAACTCTGGCACCTTTGAGACCTGATCAAAGGCCAGCTAGCTATGACGAGAACGCGAAGTGTGAATTCCACTCAGGTGCGCCTGGGCATAATATTGAGAACTGTAAAGCTTTTAAGCACACAGTTCAGGATTTAGTGGATTCAAAGGCAATCAATTTTGCTCCATCTCCCAATGTCAATGCGAATCCCATGCCTGCGCATGGTCAGAGGGGGGTGAATGCAATCTCCGAGGAGAATAGAGTTGGGTTGTCTGATGTTGATCAGCTGAGGACGCCTCTGACTGAGGTCAAGAGGCAGTTGTTAAAGAATGGGGTTTATCCGGGCTGCGGCTACGAGTGTGCTGAGTGCACTACTTCTGTGAATGGTTGTGAGCTTCTGCGGAAGTGTGTCCAAGGGCTGATGGACGAAGGGGTTATCTTGGTTGAGAGGGCTGACAAGGAAGCGAAGGAAGAGGTCTCCACCATAACCATTTATTACGACCCGGTGGATTTGTCTAACCTTGTGGAGGAGGCTCCAGTTACCATCACGGTACCTGGGCCGATTCCCTATGACAAAGATGATGCCGTGCCGTGGCATTATGGTGGGGAGGTGTACTATAATGGGGAGAAGTGGGAAGAGCAATCTGCAAGTGAAACCACCGTGCTAAAGGTGGATAATGTCGGTCCCAGCGGTTTCACTCGCAGCGGTAGGCTGTTTGCTCCTGATGCATTGAGAAGAGGGGAGGAAGAAAAAGATAAAAAAGAAAAGGCCGAGGCTTTAGCCAGGGCAAAGGGAAAGTCTGTGGTGGATAATGGTGGTACTCCTGTGGTGACACCGGCGCCTGCGGGGTCGGACAACAAATTTGATGATGAAGCTGAAGAGTTCTTAAGAATCATCAAAAAGTCGGAGTATAAACTGGTTGATCATTTACAGCAAACTCCATCCAAGATCTCAATTCTTTCATTGTTGCTAAGCTCAGAGGGGCATAGGGAGGCCTTATTGAAAATTTTGAAGAAGGCGTATGTTCCTCGGGAGATCACCATCAATCAGCTGGAGACGGTCGTATCCAATGTGCATGCTAGCCATGGGTTGGGCTTTACGGATATGGACCTGACAGTGGACGGCAGGAACCACAACAGGGCACTACACATAGCTATGGAGTGTAAAGGAGCCGTGCTTTCGCATGTGCTGGTTGATACCGGCTCCTCCTTAAATGTGTTGCCAAAGAAGGCCCTGGCTAAGCTAAACTGTGATGGGCTGATTTTGACCCCGACTGATTTGATTGTGCGGGCATTTGATGGGTCAAAACGAGCCGTATTTGGGGAAGTTGAATTGCCGGTGAAGATTGGACCTGAGGTGTTCAAGTCGACTTTCTATGTCATGGACATTCAGCCGGCATACAGTTGCCTGTTGGGTCGCCCATGGATCCACGCTGCGGGAGCAGTTACATCGACTTTGCACCAGAAGTTAAAGTATATCTGGGAGGGCCAAGTCGTTACCGTCTGCGGAGAGGAGGACATTTTTGTCAGCCACCTGTCTTCGTTCAAGTACGTGGAGATGGATGGTGAAATATGGGAGACGCCGAGTCAGGCTTTCGAAACCGTCAAGGTGGAGAATGCTATGTTCGCGAAGCAAGAAGAAGAGAAACCATCCATCGCTTCCTACAAACAGGCTGCTGAGGTGGTTAAAAGCGGAGAAGCTCCTGGTTGGGGCAAAATGATGCAGGTCCCTGAGAAGAAGGACAGGTTCGGAGTTGGGTATCAGCCTGGCCGAGGCTCAGAGCGAGGAAGAGGACGTCGTACGTCAGTAACCTTCACAAGCGCCGGAATGCTGGATCCGGATCACATCTGTATGATGGGTGAAGATGTTGATAGTGACTGCGACATCGACCAGTGGATAAAGCCGTGCACACCAGGGATGGAAATCCAGAACTGGAAGGCCGAAGAGATCATCAGGGTCACTCTCCTTGAAGAGTAATATTTTTCTTGTTTTCATTTTATATGCATGAAAGCCATACGTGTTGCCCGACACGTAATGGTCCATTGTAAGGGTCACCTCATGTTTAAATTTGCAAGATTTTTGCATCATGAATAAAGGATGTTTTTCAATCAAAAGCGGTGTTCCCTGTTTTTCATTTATTTTGCAGTTAAAAAGTAAAAACAAATAAAAATGGCAATGTTTTCGTTTTTCTTTTTGTTTTCTCACACCGGTTCTAAAGCAATGCATGAATCAACATTCATGCAGATGCGATTCCTCTCCGGATCTCATTGATAACAATCCTGTTACACCCTTGTATGACTTCGACAATCCAATCTATCTTGCTGAAGAAGAAGACGAAGAAGATTGTGAACTGCCAGGGGAATTAGCCAGGTTGTTAAAACAAGAGGAGAAGGTGATTCAGCCGCATGAGGAACAGATTGAGATTGTGAATCTGGGTACCGACGAGGTTAAGAGAGAAGTGAAAATCGGGGCTGCTTTGGAGGAAAGTGTAAAGAGCAGAATGGTGGCATTGTTGAAGGAGTATGTCGACATCTTTGCCTGGTCTTATCAAGATATGCCAGGGTTGGATACCGATATTGTTGTGCACAAGCTACCATTGAGAACAGATTGTCCTCCAGTGAAGCAGAAATTGCGCAGAACTCGACCTGACAGTGGGATGCTGGTTTCCTTGCTGTCACTAATTACCCGCCATGGGTTGCGAACATTGTGCCAGTCCCGAAGAAAGATGGGAAAGTGAGAATGTGTGTGGACTACCGAGATCTGAACAGAGCTAGTCCGAAGGATGATTTTCCATTGCCTCACATTGACGTGTTGGTAGATAATACAGCTCAATTCTCGGTGTTTTCCTTCATGGATGGCTTTTCTGGCTATAATCAAATCAAAATGTCGCCAGATGATATGGAGAAAACAATGTTCATTACACCATGGGGTACCTTCTGTTACAAGGTGATGCCATTCGGTCTCAAGAACGCCGGTGCTACTTATCAGAGAGCCATGGTGACTTTGTTTCATGATATGATTCATCATGAAATTGAATGTTATGTTGATGACATGATAGCAAAGTCCCAAACAGAGGAGGGGCATTTGGTAGATCTGGCTAAGTTGTTCGACCGGCTGAGACAGTTCAGACTGAGGTTGAATCCGAACAAGTGCACGTTCGGAGTGCGGTCCGGTAAATTGCTGGGGTTCATTGTGAGTGAGAAAGGAATCGAGGTTGATCCTGCAAAGGTGAAAGCGATAAAAGAAATGCCTGAACCGAGAACAGAGAAGGAGGTTCGTGGTTTCTTGGGTAGATTGAACTACATTTCGCGGTTCATATCTCATCTAACAGCCACGTGTGAACCGATATTCAAATTGTTAAGAAAAGATCAAACGGTCAGGTGGAATGATGATTGCCAAGCGGCATTTGAAAAGATAAAAGAGTATATGCAGGAGCCTCCGATTCTGATGCCTCCTGTGGAGGGGAGACCGTTAATTCTGTACCTGACAGTCCTCGAGGGGTCTATGGGGTGTGTATTGGGGCAGCATGACGAGTCTGGTCGAAAAAAGCATGCCATATACTACCTTAGCAAAAAGTTTACCGACTGTGAAACAAGATATTCACTGCTCGAGAAAACTTGCTGTGCTTTGGTTTGGGCTGCTCGCCGACTAAGGCAGTATATGCTGGTTCATACCACTTTGTTGATTTCCAAGATGGATCCAATCAAGTACATTTTTGAGAAGCCAGCATTGACCGGACGGGTTGCGAGGTGGCAAATGATTTTGACTGAATACGATATACAGTATACCTCTCAGAAAGCGATCAAGGGGAGTGTATTGTCTGATTACCTCGCCCAGCAACCTATTGACGATTATCAACCGATGAAGTTTGAATTCCCTGATGAGGACATCATGTTCCTTAAATCGAAAGATTGCGAGGAACCGATCCCGGAGGAGGGGCCTGACCCTGAATCCGAATGGATTCTGATGTTTGATGGGGCCGTTAACGTGAATGGAAGCGGTGTTGGTGCTGTTTTGGTTACGCCGAAAGGATCCCACATTCCTTTTGCTGCCCGGCTAACATTTGAGTGCACCAACAACGTAGCTGAATATGAAGCTTGTATATTGGGGATCGAGGAGGCGATTGATTTGAGAATCAAGAACCTTGTCATATATGGAGATTCAGCTCTGGTTGTGAATCAGGTTAACGAAAAATGGTACACGCATCAATCTCATTTAGTTCCGTATCGAGATTATACGAGGAGATTGCTGACGTTTTTCACCAAAGTGAAGTTGCATCATGTGCCCAGAGAGGAGAATCCGTTGGCAGATGCTTTGGCTACTCTGGCCGCCTTGATTAAGGTGCAGAGGTGGAATCAGTTTCCCAGTTTGGAGGTAGGACGTCTGGATAGGCCGGCTTATGTGTTTGTTGTTGATACAGCGCCTGATGACGAGAAGTCGTGGTATTATGATATCAAACGCTATCTTGAGACGCAAGAGTATCCTGAGGGAGCATCGAAGAAAGATAGAAAGACTCTGCGGAGGTTAGCCATGGTATTCTACCTGAATAAGGACGGGGTTCTATATAAGAGGAATTTTGATTGGGTCTTGCTCAGATGTGTTGATGATGCAGAAGCAAGCCAGTTGATGAAAGAGGTTCACGAAGGCTCGTTCGGTACCCATGCCAGTGGGAATGCAATGGTGAAGAAGCTGTTGAGAGCAGGTTATTACTGGATGACAATGGAGGCCCAATGTTTTAATTTCGTGCGGAAGTGTCATAAATGCCAGATTTATGCAGACAAGGTGCACGTGCCTCCAAATCCGTTGAGCTTAATGTCGTCTCCATGGCCGTTTGCTATGTGGGGCATTGATATGATCGGAAAGATTGAACCTACAGCTTCGAATGGGCATCGATTCATATTAGTGGCTATTGATTACTTCACCAAGTGGGTAGAAGCAGCCTCTTATACGAATGTGACGAAGCAGGTCGTTGCCCGATTTCTCAAGAGAGACATCATTTGCCGATATGGGGTTCCCGAGAGAATCATTACTGATAATGGTTCTAATCTGAACAATAAGATGATGGCAGAACTTTGCCGGGAATTCAAGATTGAGCATCACAATTCTTCTCCCTATCGTCCAAAGATGAATGGGGCGGTTGAGGCAGCCAATAAGAACATAAAGAAGATTGTGCAGAAGATGGTGGTAACCTACAAAGACTGGCATGAGATGTTGCCATTTGCATTACATGGGTATCGAACGTCTGTGCGCACATCTACTGGGGTAACTCCTTTCTCATTGGTATATGGGATGGAGGCTGTATTACCTGTTGAGGTTCAGATTCCCTCTTTGAGAGTCCTGATGGACGTGAAGTTGCAAGAGGCTGAATGGGTAAGGACCCGGTATGAAGAGTTGAGCCTGATAGAAGAAAAGAGGCTAGCAGCCATCTGTCATGGGCAGTTATACCAGCAGAGGATGAAGCGGGCTTTTGACAAGGAGGTACGACCTCGGGTATATCACGTAGGTGATATGGTGCTGGAAAGGATCCTTCCTCCTCAAAACGATCGAAGGGGCAAATGGACACCAAATTATGAAGGTCCATTCGTGGTCAAGAAGGTTTTCTCTGGTGGGGCCTTGTTGTTAACGACCATGGATGGCGAGGATTTTCCATCCTCTGTGAATGCGGACGCAGTTAAAAAATACTTCGTGTAAAGAGACCCGCTGGACGAAAAGAACAAAATAGTCCAGGAAAAAAAAGGGCATCCCGGCGAACCGAAAACAGAAAGAAAGGTTCGGGCAAAAATTAGGGATAAAAATGAAAAATGTACACCCGGCAAGTCGAAAACCCCACAAGGGCGGCTTGGGCAAAAATGGGTATCCCGGTGGACTGAAAACCCGCAAGGGCGGTCCAGGCAAAAGAGGGATTGAAACGAACAACTGCGTCTAGCATGATCGTTTGCGCTTTGGTTAAAGCATCATGGATAATACCCGGTGGGGATCAATCAGAAACGTCTTGTTCAGAAGGCAGAAAGCACGGAGGGTCTGAGGACATATGGGGTGTAACCGAGTTGGAACTCGATGAGATCTCGGGTTTCACATTGCCATTAGGATAGATTTTTCCTTTTGAGCGCAATTACCTCTTTTCAGGAATTGCTTCCTTTGTATTGCTCAGTTTGAGCCACACTTTTCCAATCAATAAAATGCATATTCAGTCAAATAATTTTGTTTTTGTTTTTCATTACCGCTTTGATTGCAAAAACATCCAGATATTTTTGATAAAGAATTTTGCATTTTAAGACATACAGGTACCTTCCAATGCATGTTTATAAGATGGAAAGCTTGAAATCTTATTTGGAAGGTTGAGTGACCCAAGTGTTGAAATCTTGACACGCCTGGGGCACGGTTTTATCTAACGATCTGTTTCGCAGGAACGATTAGGTATTTCCACTCACTTGCAGGTTGTGAGGCGGAAGCTTTGTAATAAATCCCCAGAGAGTTCGATCAGGAACGAACGAAGGAAAGAATGACGAAGACGTTGAGACGTACGATGATCCTTGATGGTAATCAAGAAGACTCTTCAAAGTCGGAAGATTTGAAAGTCTGTTGAAATTCCCCGCAGAGTCCGATCAGGGACGAGTGTATGAGGAGAGGACGGAGAAACGACGAGACGTCCGACGACCTTGAAATTAATCAAGAAGACTCTTCAAAGTCGGAAAATTGAAATTATGTATAAATCCCCAGGAGTTCGATCTTCGTCGAGCGCGGAGCGATTGGGAATACAAGATGATGGAGCAGAAAAGGTCCAGAAGGGTCTGGGAATTCTCAAAAGTGGAAAGTCGGTACGAGATTGGGAGGTGGATACCATGGTTAGATGAGTCGATGGGTGTCCTGTACCTACTTTTCTCATTTCCCAGCCAGGTCCCCAAGCAGGAGTAGAGGACCAAATCCCCTGCAGATCCGAGGTCTGTGGTTTCCCCAGCCGAGTCAAGATGGTTATCCCCGGTAGGTTTACAACAGCGGTGTTTCCTCAGTAGCCAGGTCTGAAGGTTGCTATTCCCCGAGTGGAGCGGGTTTCAATGAAATATATCTCCAGCAGTGTTCATCCTACCAGTGGATTGGACAAGTTCCCGTAGCGGACGGATTTTTTGCATCCCCAGCTGAGTGTATCCTACGTGTGGATTGGATGGGTCTTCCCCAGCGGAGCAGCATTCGTTTCCCTAGCAGGGTCAGGATGGTCATCCCCAGCAGGTGTCAGATCGATGCTTCCCCAGTTGCCAGACCTGAAGGTGGCTTTTTCCCCAGCGGAATATCTGTGAGCATTTCCCCAGTGAAATCGTCAGGTATCTGTGAGGGTTCCCGAAGCAGAATCAGGATGGGTACCCCCAGCAAGTCAAGACTGTTGTATCCCCACAGAGTGTGGGTGGTTCTTATTCCCAGCAGTTTCCCGAGAGGATTGGGTGCAAAGAAGGTTTTTCCTCAGCAAGGGTTGCCTTATCCCAGCAGCAGTGCTATTCCCCAGCGGGGTGGAGTTGAAGCAATGTCGAGTTCCTCAACGGAGTGTCTCGTGCTCGCCAGCAGAATCCCTTGAGGGGGACGTTTTTATGCATTCATCATGTAGCGTAAGCATAGCATATTGCATAGAAAAATAATAAATCGCGTAGCATTTCCATAATTATGGAGCATTACGCAGAAAAAGATCATGCATCATTGTTGCAAGCATAGAGCTAGTCTCAAGTCGTGGTTACCGTTTGAGAAGTGGTTGTGTCAGACAGTGAAGGTGTTACTCCGAAGAGTTTAGCCTCATGATTGGATCAGAGATGTACCCCAGTAGTGCGATACTGGAGGAAGCTTTTCCGTCGGGCCGAGATGGGAATGAAGATTGGAGAATGTTACACGATCAGCGCGATTCAAGCCGTGGTTACCGCTTGAGGATTGGTTTTGCCGGATAGTGAAGACGATACTCCGAGGAGTTCAGCATTGTGAGCAACAATATTTCCCAGTCATCAGTAAGTGTCTGGTCGAGCTTTCTTTGGTGTCAGTAAACATCATCATTCGATGTCCAGTAAACGTCGAGTTATTTCCCAGTCATTGTTTAATGTCTGGTCGGTCATTGTTTGATGTCCTGTCAACATCCTTGTTTGATGTCCTGTCAACATCCTTGTTTGATGTCCTGTCAACATCCTTGTTTGATGTCCTGTCAACATCCTTGTTTGATGTCCTGTAAACATCATTGTCTGATGTCCTGTCAACATCCTTGTTTGATGTCCTGTCAACATCATTGTTCGATGTCCTGTCAACATCCTTGTTTGATGCCTGTCAACATCATTGTTTGATGTCCTGTCAACATCCTTGTTTGATGTCCTGTCAACATCCTTGTTCGATGTCTGTCAACATCATTGTTCGATGTCTGTCAACATCATTGTTCGATGTCCTGTAAACATCATGGTTTGATGCCTGTAAACATCATTGTCCGATGCCTGTAAACATCGAGTTTTCTCCCAGTCATTGTTTAATGTTTGGTCGAGTTTTCTTTGATGTCCTGTCAACATCATTGTTCGATGTCCAGTAAACGTCGAGTTTCTTCCCAGTCATCAGTTAGTGTCTGGTTGAAAGTGTTACTCTGAGGAGTTTGGTATCATGACGTCAGATCAGCAATGTTCCCCAGTAGTGCGATACTGGAGGAAATTTTTCCGTCGGACGGAGATGGAATTAAAATCAAAGGACGTTACGCGATCAGCGCGATTCCGGGGTTCAAATGGAGAAAAGGAGATGTTGCGACATTTTCTGGAGATCGGGGTTCGATCAGAGAAGAGTATATGCTGAGGCATGTTCCGGGGTTCAAATGGAGATAGAGTTGAAGATTATATCCAGGATGAGGTCCTTGGGATTATCTTCTGTTCATGTGTCACCTTAGACTTTGGCGGATGCCAGTGGAGGTCGTTACGGGTGTCTTCGGAAGAAGAGATGCACATGTTACCTTCCTTTTGTGAAGGTGTACCCTCTGATATGTCGCCCTCAGAGTGGTGTTTGGTGTTATTTCCGGCGTTGCCAGCGGAATTATCACGAGAGATTGGAGAACGGGGTTCAAATGGAGAAAAGGAAATGTGGAGACATTTTCTGGAGATGGGGTTCAAATGGAGAAAGGGAGATGTTACGGCATTTTCTGGAGAACGGGGTTCATATTGGCGATCGCGGGTTATCGTCAGGCGACTGGGGTCCAAATCGGAGAATGGGGTCCATTTATTTTGGCAAACAGGAGAATGGAGTTCAAATGCAGAGATCCGAGGGTCGTTTGCGCAGAGAAAATTTCGGGGCTCAAGAAAATGAAAAAAAGAACAAAGAAAAATTTCGGGGTTCAAGAAAAAGGAAAAAAGAAGAGAGAATAATGATCCCGAGTGGATGTGTGGTGTTCAGGCCATAGTTATCCCTGCGTTACCATTTATTTTGGTATCCAGGTCGACGTTTTTTGAGTTTGTTTCTTCGCCGATTCTGACAGGCGTTAATTATTATCTCATTAGAGTGCAAATTGTTCGTCTGTTCTTGGTATTCAATCACTCTTCATCCTGATCATCTGAAAGCCGAGGCTATTCATATCGACAGGTTCACGGTGGATTGAATAGGGGCAGCTGTAACACCTCAAAATTTGCCCTCCTCTCTTGGGACTAGCATAACATATTTGCATATCATTTTAGGTCATTAGGCATTGCATACTGCATATCATGTGGTTACATTGTGCAAGTCATCCTCCCGAGTCTTGTTCAGAAGATGAGGAAGTCAAAGTGCAAGCCTAGGGTTTATTGACTGATCATTGGCCATCTGAGGATTGGGCTGTGAATTAGGGTTTTGTGATTCTCCAAGGATATTGGATTTCATCTTGATTGCAATGATACATCATCATCATCATGGTTTGTTATCATCAGCAGAATCAAGTGTTGGATCAGGATTCCTTGAGATTAGGGTTTTGACCACTGGTCAACCCTAATCAGTTGCATTGGGCCAGTCAGGGCATGATCAAGAGATGGGGTCTATGATGGCTATGGGGTTCATTCTTTGATTATATTGTGCTTATTGAGGCTAGGGTTTCACCCTTGGGCCATTTCAGTTGGAGATTGGGGTTCAGATTGATCTATGCATTGCCAGATTCCTCTATCAGATGAGAAGTCAACTGTGGTCAACTGTACATGATCTGATGGATTTGGAGGTGGAAATGAGTTGGATACACTTCATTCATGTTGGAACAAGTGTTATTTGACATGTCAAAGCTTAAGAATGGAGAAAATCAAGTCAGGACAAAAACTGCCAAAAATAGAAAGTGACTTGTAATTGAAGTTTCCAAAAATGGAAAGTTTTTGACCTCAAAGCCACGTGTCCAAGGAAGCTTCAAATGAAACTTTGTTCAACATGAAAGTTGTAGATCTTGTTCTCACCTTTCCAAAAAGTCCAAGAACTTGAAAATCCCATGTATGGTTGGAAAATTATGGCTCAGTGAATTTCAGAAATGACCCATAATCAGGAGGCCATAACTTCCACATGGAGTGTCCAAATTGGAAGTTCTTTATATGCACAAACTCCATTTGACATGTACTTTCATGGTGCATAATTGGATTTTCCCAAAAGTGGTCAATGCAAAAAGTCAAATTTCAACTGGACAGTTAAAATGGATCAGGGGCAAAATTGTCCAACTTGTGAAATAATTGGAATTTTTGGATGGAGATTTTTGCTACACCTCATAAATGGTATTTGAAACTTGTTGGAATCATCATACCATGCCTAGGCCTTATGGTTTGAAAATTGGCTTGTGAAATGAAATTGCAAAATTGGACAATAAGCTATCACATGGTGAAAATGAAGAATACACATCCAATGAGAGTGGAACAAGTTGCAATAGCTCATGACAGGTATTTGGAAGTTGTATGAGCTGTCCATGAGGTGGCAATGAGCTGGCTTTGGAAAATACATTTTTGCCCCTAAGCTTGAAAATGACACTTTCACTAATCAAATGCAAATTGGTTAATTAGCATAATTAAGCTTGGATTAAGGTATCATATATATTCTTAATCACATCCAAATCATAACAGAATACACATTTCACCAAATCAGATCTCAAATTCCCTCCAAATTCTCAAGAATTCTCCAAGAACACATAGAACCAAAATCCATCAAACTTCTTCAATTCTTGCTCAAATTCGAAAATTCTTTTTGTGTTGATCTCCATTCATCATCATCTTCAACTGTTTTTGGTATTCAACATCAAATGCACACCAAAGCTCGACTGTTCAAGTTTGCTCCATCAATGGTGAATCGAAGTTTCATGCACTAGGAGCAAAATCGACCGAACCTGAGCCTTGTATTCAACTTATTGGAACCTATGCTGCACCTGTTTCGCGTCCAAACACATTGAAAGCTCCAGTTCCAACGCTGCCATTTCAGGTGCTCAAAAATTCGAATGTCATGATTTTATGAATGATTATATGCGTTTTGTAGAGTGTGTGATGTAGATTAGCATGATGTAATTAGTTTTAGAAATGGTGAAACATAGGTTGAGAAATCTGAATTCGAAGCTTTGAATGTGAAACTTTATTCGATCGATCCCTGAGCTGTGTTAGGAGTTAGGTGGAATTAGTTACATAGGTGAGATGTACATGGTGAGACGATTCCAACGGATATTAGTTTGTGCAATTTGGTGATGAAATGATTGAAATCGAGTTTGGACATGGAAATGTGTTTACCGCGCGGTGAAGAAGACGAGTCTGGGAATTTTTTCCTGTTTGATTCACGTTTCAGGCCTTTTCCAAATTCAAAATGTGTTTACCGCGCTTGGGAAGAGAAAATTACAAAACTGCCATTGAAAATTTAATTAAATTAATATTATTCCAAAAATTGTTAAAAAATCACAAACATCTTAAAAAATTCACCAAAAATTCATAAAAAATCAGAAAAATATGTGGATTTTTTCCTTGACTTCCTGTTTGACTCTAGAATTTTTTTGACCTATTGGTTGAAGTTGTGCATGGTAGAAATTGTGTTTGACCTAGGTTTGTTTCACATGTGCTACATTTTGATACATTCTACCATTTTGATTGAGAAATGCTCATAGTATAAAAGAAATTCTTGAAAATTTTTGTGGTAATTTTAGACTGGTTGATGATGATTTAGATGTACATTTTGTGAATTTTTGATTCCTGGTGATTGAGTTATGAATTTTGGAACTTAGGTGTGACAATTGGTGTCACACCTCATTATGTCAATTTGCTGGATTTATTTGAATGACCTAGGCTTGTTAGAATGATGTGAAATTTTGCATGGATGTTCATTAACATGTTAAGATGCTATGTGAATTTTTGTGGAATTTTATGTGGCATTTTCAATTTGATTGCTATTTTTCATCTCTGTTGGTCAAATGTGCAAGCTCATGTGACATATGTTGGTAGATCTTTTGTGAAATGCTCATATGGTATTGAATGATCATGAAATTTGGTAGGAATGTTATAGACACATTGTATGACATCCCTGTTTTGGTCTCATCCATTTCTTTATTGTCTTCATGGATTTATGAATTTTTGAAGTGGCTGCATGTGTTGATGTTGTGATTTGGAGCATATAATTGTGTCTGTTTTTGTTGATTTTCATTGACATGGTTCCATTTGTCCAATTAAGCTAAAATTTGACATGCTAGACCTTGAACATGTGCTGTTTAGGTATAATTTATTTGGGGATTTTTGGATTTGTTTTGGTATGGAATTGAATGCAATAGTTCTGTTTGGATGTTTGGTGCTTCATTTGAACTAGTTTGAATTGTTTTGTGCATGGAATGAATATAATGAATGATATGGACATGGGATTAATTGTGTTGGCTTTTGTTTGACATTAATTTGAGTTTGGTTAGAGATACCTTGCTGTTTAGGAATTTTTGCATGGATGTTCATTAACATGTTAAGATGCTATGTGAATTTTTGTGGAATTTTATGTGGCATTTTCAATTTGATTGCTATTTTTCATCTCTGTTGGTCAAATGTGCAAGCTCATGTGACATATGTTGGTAGATCTTTTGTGAAATGCTCATATGGTATTGAATGATCATGAAATTTGGTAGGAATGTTATAGACACATTGTATGACATCCCTGTTTTGGTCTCATCCATTTCTTTATTGTCTTCATGGATTTATGAATTTTTGAAGTGGCTGCATGTGTTGATGTTGTGATTTGGAGCATATAATTGTGTCTGTTTTTGTTGATTTTCATTGACATGGTTCCATTTGTCCAATTAAGCTAAAATTTGACATGCTAGACCTTGAACATGTGCTGTTTAGGTATAATTTATTTGGGGATTTTTGGATTTGTTTTGGTATGGAATTGAATGCAATAGTTATGTTTGGATGTTTGGTGCTTCATTTGAACTAGTTTGAATTGTTTTGTGCATGGAATGAATATAATGAATGATATGGACATGGGATTAATTGTGTTGGCTTTTGTTTGACATTAATTTGAGTTTGGTTAGAGATACCTTGCTGTTTAGGAATTTTTGTCACCTTTGGACCCTAGGCTTGGCCTAGTGGTCTAGTTGCTAACATTTGATTGATTTTTCAGGATGAAAAGGTGCAATGTGTATGGAGAATGATCCAAGTCAATTCAATTGATGTTGTTTGATGTTTGTACACTAACACAACTTTGTTTTGTAGGTTGTGAAGTTTGGGCTTGAGCTCATAGCTTGCCTTTGTTGTGCATTAGTTTGTATAGTCTGACTGATTAATACTTGCTGTTTATTTTGGTATGTCTGAGTACTAATTGTGTTTGACTGTTTCCAGGTACTTTTAGTTGCTCAGTTCCTTGTGAACTTTTGCTTTGCTTTGCTTAAGCAACTTGCATTGAGGTATAACTTCCTAACTTCATGTAGTCTGGAGACCCGGTCTGTTATTTGACCGGGCAAATGTCTGAAGTCCTCCTTAAGAGGCAATGATTGTGGTTGTTTATTTTTCGTGCCAAGCAGGTGAAAGTCCTTTAAATAAGGCAATTGGTGGAAGGTAGGGGTATGCAGTCTACCCCCCACTATTCTGTGAGTCTTCTCCTTGCTCCCATTACATGGTTGTAGCATTGAGATTACAAGCCCAAGATCCGTGCAGTGCACATTGTGTCAGAGTCTCTGAGTATAGAAGGGTTCCCCCATTCTGGACCCATGCTCATTTGTCAGAAGCTCTCCCTGGTCAGGGATAAGAGCTGTGAGGTCTGATCCTCACTTCACCTTTCATCTGCTTCACCTTAGCCTCGTAATGGCAAGGTTAAGAGCAAACACAGCCCGTACAGATGACTTGCTGAGGCAGTCAAACCTATTGTGTGAGCCCACTTGTTTGGTTATAGTGCGTGCTATGTGGATGTCTGTTTGAGATGCTTGTTCTCATTTGATGTATGCTTGAATTATTTTGTATGCTTGTATGCTTGCTTCTTTCCTGGATAGGAGTAGTTTGCTTATGCAAGTAGGATAGAAAACTGAACTTAGGGTAACGATGCATGACAACACTAGGCTCGAGTCCAGCTCCCTAGTAGTGTGTCTTCCCCTGGTTTCTGGCTAGTAATTCAGTCCCTTTCAGGGGAACTACATCACCCTGATCCTCGTTCCAGACGAGGTATGTAGGCAGGTGGTCGTGCGAGACCACTCCGGGCAACCTTTTTCTTTTTTGCGTGTGTTTGTTTGTTATCTGATTGTATGTTTGGGTTCGGATGCCGACGTAAGCCCAGTGATTGGCTGTCGGGCTCCACGTTTGCCCTTTTGAGTGTGTTTTGGTTCGGATGCCGACGTAATTCCATCCAGTGGTTTTCGGGCTCCATGTTTGCCACCCTTGTCTGTTTGTGCGTTTTGTGTTGTTTGGCGTGCGTAAGCCGAACTACAGTGGCTCTGATTCTCATGTCCATATGAGATATGTAGGCATAGGACGCGATGTCCTATCGAGCTCCCTTCTCTTAACCCCACCTGCGTTCCCCGTGTGTGTGTGTGATGTTTAGCAACCTATTCTTTTCTTAGAACGTGGATCCCGTCGAGTACGACGGACGTGAGGGGTGCTAATACCTTCCCCTTGCGTAACCGACTCCCTTACCCTTTCTCTTTGGTCGCGAGACCATGTTCTTTCCAGGTTTTTCTGAGCGTTTCCTTTCCCTATCTTGGGATAAATAACGCACAGTGGCGGCTCTGTGTGTGTTTTTATTTGAGCTTCGCCGGTTGATTTTCGCGGATGCGACAATAAACGCTGAGTTTTTCCCATTCGTCCGTTGACGTATGGTTGTATCTCTTTCCCTAGTTCATCCGTTGATGTCTGGTCACCTCTCCGTTGGTGTCGATAAACGTCGAGCTTCTCCCGTTCGTCCGTTGACGTCTGGTCGAGTCTTCCCAGTTCATCCGTTGATGTTTGGTAACCTCTCCGTTGGTTTCGATAAACGTTGAGTTTTTCCCATGCGTCCGTTGACGTATGGTTGTATCTCTTTCCCCAGTTCATCCGTTGATGTCTGGTCACCTCTCCGTTGGTGTCGATAAACGTCGAGCTTCTCCCGTTCGTCCGTTGACATCTGGTCGAGTCTTCCCAGTTCATCTGTTGATGTCTGGTCACCTCTCCGTTGGTGTCGATAAACGTCGAGTTTTTTCCTAGTCGTCCGATGACGTCTGGCTGTATCTTTCCATTGGGAAAGAATCAAACTCCCCAGTAGAGTCATCGGTAAACGTCTTGTCTGGTTACTATTGCAAATATCCTGTATCATATCCCGCAGAGTGCAAATTTCTATGGTTCTTTGGTATTCAATCCCTGTTTACCTTGAAGGTCTGACAGTCGTTGCTCTCATCCATTCAGGTTCCTAGTTGATTGAATAGGGGCAGCTGTAGCACCTCAAATTTGCACCTCCCATTTGTATATACATTTCATTTTTAGGTCATTAACATTGCATTGTCATTGCATAGTCCATTACATGTCATCAGTCAAGACTGGTCAGGAGATTCAACTGTGCAAGGCAACAAGGGCATTTTCCATGAGATCAAAGCCCTAGAGTGGTTCCATTGAGCTTATATGACCCAAGGATCACTTTGAAGTGGTTTGGCCAAGTGTTGAAGGCTCAGAACTCATCAGTGCATGTGCAAATCATCTGAGGCCCACAAAAGTCAATAGAAGTCAACTGCACAGTCAACTGTGGATTTGGAGGTGGGAAGTGGTTAGAGATGCCTCATTCATGTTCAAACAAGTCTCATTTGACATCTCAAGTGATCACATTGAAGAATTTGAAGTCAGGTCAAGACTTTCCAAAAATAGCAAGTGACCTGTAATTTGAAATTTCCAAAAATGGAAAGATTTTGGACCAACTTCAACTCAAGATTACATCATCAAGAATGCTTCAAATGAAATTTTGTTTAACATGAACGTTGAAGATCTTTCTCTCCCATTTCCAAAAAGTCCAAGATCATGGATTTCTCATGTGTGGTTGAGGAGATATGGTTCAATCATGGCAAAGTGTGTTTCAAAGTTCAAATGGACATAACTTTCAAACCAAAACTCCAAAATGAGTGGTTCTTTTTGCATTTTGATCCTTATAACATGTATTTTCCAAGCATATCATTACATGGCATAAATTTCATTTGCATGGCCTTTGGTTTATTCATGAATTTTTGGAAGGAAATTGCATAAAATCATTTTTGTGGAACATATGCATACCAAACCAATGCTAATATGTGCATGGACTCATTTTAAGGCATTTTGGGCCAGGAATATGCATTGTTCACGTGCATGGGGGTGCATGAAATGGAAATATCATTTTTGCACATACACTTTCAAATTGGTTAATCACATTGGTTTTAAGCTTAAACATGATTAAAATAGGATTAGGATGGAGTATATATACTTAATCATAACTGTTTTTGATCAGAGGTCACATTTCAGATCTAGAATCACAAAATTCTCCAAATTTTTCTCTCAAAGTTTTTGCAAAATTCTTCAAACAAGAACACTTTTCATTGATCCATTCATCATCCTGAGGTGTTGTTGAGTAGAATTGGACGTGGAAGCAGAGGAAATCGTGGCATTCTTGTTCATGTTCATAGCTTGGAGCATCCATGGCAGTTGAAGATTGAACTGGTTTCGTGCATCCTTGAGCCTCACATTCATCATCATTCATCTCAATAAGCATATTGGAAGAGATCTGAGGACTTGTTTGAGCTTGTAACAGGCGATTTCCAATTCTGTTCATCAAGAGGTCAGTTTTTTGATCTCTTTAATTCTCAAATTCATTATGCTAATTGTGTAGATCGTGGCTTGGTGATCATCCTGATGTAAATTTTGTATGATTTAGTGTTGTTTTGAGCAAGATGTGTTCAATTGAAGTTTTGATGACAAATATTATTATCTTCGATTTGGATTGATTATGAGGTTTTTGCATGAAATAATGGTTGATCTTGCATGAGCATAGCATGATGAGTTGAATGGCGTAGGTCTCATTAAATTCTGGACATATTTTTGTTTTCTGGAAATTTCCAGATGAAGATCTTCATGGTCTTCATCGTTCATGCATGGTGTTCATCATCTCTAGAACTGGCTAGGACTCTGCTTCCATTTAGCTACGAGTTCTTTGATTTAGCTACGAAAATCTGGTAGCGCCTGGCACTAGGGTTTATGACCGAAACGGCATCGTTTAGGTAGCGCGCCAAGTTTAAAAACGCGCCTGGTTCGAATCCGAGCGAGTGAACATTTTCAAATACAATGCCATTTTCTCACTTTCCCTCCTATTTCCATGTTTGGATCCATTTCATTTTTCAAATTATTTCTCAACTTCAAAAAATCATTTAAAAATGAAAAATGCACCAAATGATCGCCAATTTTTTGCATTGTGTTCCTTATCTTGTCTAGTTTTTTATGATTATTTAATTGCAAGTTATGCCTGATTAAAAAACTGATTTGTCCTAGTGTGATTGAACATGTGTCCATTTGTGCTATTGCCTTATTCATTTGATCATAAAATGCTTGTTTCTTATCCAATGCTTCTGAAATTTTGTGTGTGATTTCTAGACATGTTGAGTGATGTTTTGGCTTTGGTTTGAGATTTTTACCATGATTCATCTCTGTTTTATGCTTATGCTAACTTGGTGTGACAATTTGTGTCACACATGTGCTTGTCTTGATTGATCAAAGTGATTGCCATGCCTAATGATGTCCAATGCCTCTATTTTTTTGTGTGATGACCATGTTATATATCCTGTTTACTCATGATTTTTTCCAGGTTTATTTGAGTCATTTTTGATTTGATGTGCATTTGTTTCTTCTGATGTCTCAATGTGGTCACCATTTGCATACCTTGCCATGTTTCGTTCATGAAATGAATATGATTAATGATTTTGATATGGGACTTTTTGAGATGTGTTCCTGATTGAATGAAGATGATTCATGTTAAATTTCATGTTCTGTTTTGGATTTTTGATTCATCTTTGACCCTAGGCTTTGACCTAGTGGTTTGTGGCTTACATGTGGGCTTTGATTTCAGGTTTAAACTTCCAAGTCCATAGTTGATGATGCTTCCTCATTTGAGCATTGATGTTTGCTCTTGATTACTAACATTTGTGTGTTTTGTAGGTTGATGTTAGCTCATTTGAGTTTGACTTATGGCTTGCACATTGTGAACATTATCTATCTGTTTGCTATTGCCTGTTGATTGTTTGTCTGTACAGTTGAACTGATTAGTTTAGATTTTTCACGGGTACCTAAGTTGCTTTGAGTTCTTTTGAACTTGCTTTTGCTTTGCTTGGTTGCTTAACCACTGAGGTACAATTTCTCTGACTTCATGTAGTCTGGAAGACCTGTCCTGTTATGTGGGCAGGCACCTGTCTGAAGTCCTCCTTAAGAGGCAATGCTTGTGAATGTTTATTTTTGTGCCAAGCAGGTAAAGACCTCTTAAGAGGCAATTGGCAGATAAAAGAGATGTGTAATCCATCTCCTGCTACTCAGTGTGTCATTCACTTTGCTCACACACCATGTGTTGATGCATTGTGAATAAGAACCCAAGATCATGTTGTATCAGTCACTTGTGGAGAAGAGTTCCTACATTCTGAACTCCCACATTTTCTATTTGAGTCAAGCTCTCCCAGGCCAGGGATAAGAGCTATGAGGTCTTACCCTCACTTCCTATTTCATCTGCTTCACCCTAACTCTCAATGTTAGGGTTAAGAGCTAACCACACCCCATTCCAGTTGGCTTGCTTTTGCAGCCTAGCCTTGTATGAGCCCAATTGCTTGCATATAATGTGTGTCATTGTTTATTGTGCTTGTGTTTGTTTGACTGTGCTGTTTAGGATAGCTTGCTCCCTGTGCAAGTTAGATAGAAACCTTAACCTAAGGCCATTGTGGATTACATGATAACTATTAGGCTCGAGTCAGGCTCCCTTCTAGTTTGTCACTTCCCAGTCTCTGGTTAGGTTAGAAGTTCTTTCCCTGCGTAGGGGAACTATGTCGCCCTGATCCTCATACCAGATGAGGTACGTAGGCAGGAGATGAGCAGATCTCTCTGGGCGCCCTTTTTTTTTGCAACCCTTTGTGTGTGTTGGAGTCTGACGTAAGTCCAGCGATTGGCAGTTGGTTTCCTGTGTCTTATTTGTTGGAGCCTGACATAAGTCCAGCGATTGGCAGTCGGTTTCCTGTGTGTGTGTTTGTTGGTTCGGAGTCTGATGTAAGTCCAGCGATTGGCATTCGGTTTCCATGTTTGCCTGTTTGTGTGGAGCCTGACGTAAGTCCAGCGATTGGCAGTCGGTTTCCTGTGTGGGTTTTGTTTGGCGTGCGTTAGCCGAGCTACGAGTGCTCTGATTCTTCTCCGGTCAGAGAAGATACGTATGCATAGGATGCGACATCCTAGCGAGCACGTTTCCCCTGTCCCGAACTACGTCGACTCTGATGTTTGTGCCTGACAAACTACGTAGGCCCAGGATACGATATCCTGCCGAGTTACCTTCTTCCGTCTTTCATCTGTAATTGTTTCCAGCGTGTGTGTAGTGTTTGAGCAGTTCTAGCAACCTTTCTTCTATTCTTTCTGAGCGTGGATCCCGTCGAGTACGACGGATGCGTAGGGGTGCTAATACCTTCCCTTCGTATAACCGACTCCCGATCCCATCTTTCTTTGGTCGCGAGACCATGTCTTTTCTAGGTTTACTTCGAGTGTTTCCTTTCCCTCTTTTGGGATAAATAACGCACGGTGGCGGCTCTGTTGTTTCGTTTTCCCGCCGGTTTTTCGCGTAATGCGACAGTATGCCCATCTCTTGGGGATACCTGTTTCTAGCAAAGTGCCTTTTAGTGGATTGGAAGATATTCCCATATCTCATCTTATAGCTGAAGCTCTTCACTTGAAGAAGTCTTAGATAGAGTCTAATTGGGTGAAGAAAGGAGGATTGTTTGGGTTGCCTTCTGATTTCCTCATCAAGGAAGCTACTGCCTTTGCTCAAGCCGGTAGTGTGGATGCTTTTGAAGTTATCTTTGTGATGCTCATCTATGGTTTAGCTTTGTTCCCTAACATTGATGGTTTTGTTGATGTTAACGCTATTAGAGTTTTCTTGATTGGGAATCATGTGCCTACTTTGTTGGGTGATATGTACTTCTCTTTGCATCTAAGGAAGTCTAAAGATGGTGGAACTATTGTCTGTTGCATTCCTCTTCTGTATAAGTGGTTTATTTTGCACTTGCCTCAGACACCTGCTTTTGTGGAGAACAAAAAATGTCTACGGTGGTCTCAAAGACTTATGTCTCTCATTAATGATGATATAGTTTGGTATGATCCTTCTTTGAGCAGTTTAGAGATTATTGATTATTGTGGTGAATTCTCTAATGTGCCTCTCATTGGTACACAAGGAGGAATTAACTACAACCCTGCTTTGGCTTGTCGTCAACTTGGGTTCCCCTTGAGAGACAAACATAATAACACTTTGTTAGAAGGTTTTTTCTATCAAGAGGGTAAAGATCCCCAACATTTGAAGCCAAAGATTGTGCATGCTTGGCATAATGTGCATAGGAAAGGAAGATCTGAGCTTGGTCCGTGCAATTGTGTAGCTTTGGAAGCTTACACTCTTTGGATGAAGAAAAGAGCTCTGGAGATGAAGATGCCTTATCCTTGTGAGAGACCTATGTCTATGGTTGTGGTTGAGCCATTAACTCTCCCTAACCAAGATGTAGAGGAGTTGGAGGACGCATTCGCCAAGATGAAGCGAGAGAAGGATATGTAGGAAGAGCGTTTCCATGCTTTGAGCAAAAAGCATAAGGAGTTGCAGCTTGAGTCTAAGGATAAAGATGCGCTTATTGAGCTACTTAAAGACTGAGTGACAAAGATACAGAGAGAGCCAGAGGTTTCATCTTCCTCTAGAAGGTCTTATCCTTCCGTTGCTTGGAAGAAGATTGTTGACTAGCTTGTCCTTGAGAAGACTCAGATGAAGGCTTCTTTCGACACCGAGATTCGACGCATTCGAAGGAAGTACGCGCCTACAACGAGATCTTCCGACATTGTTGTTAGGGATCCTTAGGATGACTAGTCTCCTTTTCTCTTGTATCTTTCATTTGGTTTCTGAAATTGTACTCAGTGTAATCCTTCCAATTATATGAATAAAAGAGATTTTTATGGTCATATCAAATTATTTCCATCATTGTTATATAGTAAGTTCCTTAAAATGAAAATAATCAAGCATTGCATTTCATGCATCATTTGAATAAGCAGGTTTCTCTTTCACCAGATGTCTCATTGGTGTTTCTTCTGTGCTTCAGTCAAGCCGACTCTTCGGTACAATACTCGCGCCAATCACTCCAGAATTATGGAACATCTTGAGCAAGGGAATAGAGATTTGAAAGAGGAGATCTCCCACCTGACTGCCATGATGGAGTCAGTTTTAGCTGCACAAAGTCAGTCTTCTCCGACGCCTGCAATTCCTCCTCCTCAGAGGACCGTTATTTCAGAGGTGGCTACCTCTACTGTTCCCGCAACTGCTACTCATTTCGTGCCTGAAGGCTTTGCGCCTACCTTTGCTTCTATGCCAGCATCTAGCTCGGTCATGTTTGTGCCACCACCTGTCGTGCATACCTTACCTCGTGTGGAGGACACCACTTATCATTCTGAGCCGTCTGAGGGCCCGGATGTATATGAGAAAATGGATGAAATGAAAGATCAATTTCTTGATCTGCCCAAGGAGTTGAAAACTTTGAGGGGTAAAGATCTATTTGGAAAGAGTGTTGTTGAACTATGCTTGGTGCCGAATGTGAAGATTCCAGTAAAGTTCAAAGTGCCTGAATTTTAAAAATACAAAGGGAACACATGTCTACTCAGTCATTTGGTGATGTATGCCCGCAAAATGTCTACCCAAATAGATAATGATCAGCTGTTGATCCACTACTTTCAAGATAGTCTGATCGGCGCTGCATTGAGATGGTATATGGGGTTGGATAGTGCGAGCATCCGCACTTTCAACAATTTGGGTGAAGCGTTTATAAAGCAGTACAAATACAACATTGATATGGCTCCCGACCGAGATCAGTTGAGATCACTGTCTCAGAAGGACAAAGAGACGTTTAAGGAGTACGCGTAGAGGTGGAGAGAACTCGCTGCTCAGATTACCTCTCCTTTAGAGGAAAAGGAGATGACCAAAAAAATTTCTGAAGACCCTGAGCTCATTTTATTATGAGAAGATGATTTCCAGTGCCCCCAGCGATTTTACCGAGATGGTAAACATAGGGATGAGGCTAGAAGAAGGTGTCTGAGAAGGACGGTTGTCTAGAGAGGAAGTATCATCCAGCAAGAGATACGACAATAGTTTTGGTAAAAAGGAAGGACAGTAAAGCCAATGCAATTTCGAGTGGGAGGCAAAGGCGAACTCAGATCAGAAGAAGTCAACCACCCCGTCAACATCATCATCAAGTATCTTCAGTAATTCCCGTTTTCTCAGCAAATCAATCAGCACCAACTCAACAACAACAACGTCAACAACAACAACCACCGCAACGTACAAACACCTACAACAACAACAATACCAACAATCATCTGCAACAGAATTTTGAGAGGAAGAAGGTCTCTTTCGACCCTATTCTTATGACATACGCAGAACTATATCCATCTTTGGTTCTCAAGAACCTGTTACAACCAAGAAATCCTCCGCAAATTCCCGAACCACTTCCTTGGTGGTACAAACCAGAACTCCATTATGCTTTTCATCAAGGAGCTCCTGGCCACGATATAGAGAACTGCTACCCTCTCAAGTATGAAGTTCAGAAGCTAGTTAAGAGTGGAATGGTGTCCTTTGAGGACCGAGCGCCGAATGTTAAGGCTAACCCACTACCTGCCCATGGAAATTCATCTGTCAATATGTTGGACGGTTGTCTAGGGGAGTTCAAAGTATTCGATGTCCGCTTCATTAGGAGATCCTTGGTGACAATGCACAAGGATATTTGCTTGGTTAGTGAATGTGAGCATGACCATGATGGTTGTGTTATCTGTAGTGTTAATCCAAGAGGTTGCGTAATTGTGAAAAGGGACATCCAGCGGTTGATGAATGAAGGCTTGATCCAGATTGTTCAATCTCGTCACATAGATGATGATGTTAATATAATAGTGCCAGTATTCAAGACACCAGAGAGAGTGGTAGTTTAGTATGACAGCAGCAACAGTAACAGTATCAGCAATAGATCGTTATCACCGTTGGTTATACGGTTGGCGGGTCCAGTCCCGTACGCATCCAATAAAGTTGTTCCTTATCAGTATAATGCAACTATGGTGAAGGATGGTCAAGAAGTTCCATTACCTACGAACAATTCTGCCGTGAGCATTGCTGATGTTACCAAGGTAACCCGCAGTGGTCGAGTGTTTGGTTCGGTGTTCCCAAAAGATGTAGAAGATGGTTCAGTTAGTAAGAAAGTGGAAGTGCCTGCAGTAGATCCAGTTAGTACTCCAAAACGTCAGTCTGGTGAATCCAACAATTTGAAGACTAACGATGATGATGAGGTACTTCGGTTGATAAAGAAGAGTGAATTCAATATGGTGGAGCAGTTGCTCCAAACCCCCTCAAAGATTTCAGTACTGTCTCTGTTGATGAATTCCGAAGCACACAGAGAAGCACTACAAAGAGTTCTTGAGCAAGCTTTTGTGGAACATGATGTTACGGTGGATCAATTTGATCATATTGTGGCTAACATCACTTCTTGCAATAAGCTTAGTTTTTGTGATGAAGAACTCCCAGATGAGGGTAGGAATCATAACTTGGCTTTGCATATTTCCATGAATTACAAAGATGACGCTTTATCCAACGTACTAGTTGACACCGGATCCTCGTTGAATGTGCTGCCAAAGTCAACATTATCAAAGTTGTCATATCAAGGAGCGCCTATGAGATATAGTGGCGTGATCGTCAAGGCTTTTGATGGTTCGCGCAAGACGATGATTGGTGAAGTGGAACTTCCAGTGAAGATAGGTCCGAGTGACTTCCAGATTACTTTTCAAGTAATGGATATTCACCTGGCCTACAATTGTCTGTTGGGAAGGCCATGGATTCATGAGGCGGGAGTTGTTACCTCCACATTTCCTCAGAGGCTCAAATTTGTCAAGAACGGGAAGTTAGTCATTGATTGGCGGAGAGAAGGAGTTATTGGTTAGCCACCTGTCATCTTTCTCTTATGTTGAAGTTGAGGATGAGGTTGGATCTCCATTCCAAGCCTTATCTATTGCTGCTGAAAAGAGAGTTGGGGCACCTATGTCCTCATTGAAAGATGCAAGGAAGATTGTTGAAGAAGGAACTGTTAATCAGTGGGGACGAGTGGTAGAGGTCTCCGATAACAAGAATAGAACTGGCTTGGGTTTTCAGCAAGGTTCGTCAACTGCTAGATCAGAAGATGTGCAACTTAGCTTCCGTAGCGGAGGGTTCATTCATGGAAATGAACAACACTTAGCTGTTGTGCTAGAGGACGACGAAGAGGAAGACTGCACCAATTTTGTGACGCATGGAAAGGCTTGCAACAATTGAATTGTCGTTGATATTCCTGTTATTATGCATTGATCTAAGTAATTGTTTTTATTTGTTTTGAAAATCCTTCTCCTATGCCTAAGGGAGAAGTGAACATTGTTTGGGCATTTCAAATTGATCATTAATAAAATATAATTCTATTCATCCACATCTATGATGTTTTCTTTTTACTTTTTGCTTTATTCTGAAAATGGTAATCACAAAAAACATAAATAAATAATATAATTGTCCATCTGCATAATATTTGGTCACAAATTCACTTCTCTAAAATCAAAATATCAAATCATTATGCATGTTGGTTTCTAACCCAATTGAATACAATGATCCTTCTCCTTCTCCAAATTTTGAATTCCCTGTGTTTGAGGCTGAGGAGGAAAGTGATGAAGAAGTGAGTGATGAATTGTCTCGTCTTCTTGAGCATGAAGGAAAAGCCATTCAGCTATTCGAAGAGCAGATTGAGCTAGTCAACTTGGGTTCCGAGGATGATGTAAAGGAAGTCAAGATTGGGTCTCGATTGTATCCAGATGTAAAGAAGGGGTTGATTAATCTTCTTCGAGAATATTCAGATGTGTTTGCTTGGTACGATCAAGACATGTCTGGTTTGGATTCTGAGATAGTGGAGCATATATTGTCGTTGAAGCCAGAATGCCCGCCAGTCAAGCAGAAGTTGAGAAGAACGCATCTTGATATGGCAGTAAAGATCAAAGAAGAAGTGCAGAAGCAGATTGATGCCGGTTTCCTCGTGACTGCCGAGTATCCGCAATGGGTGGCCAATATTGCGCTTGTGCCAAAGAAGGATGGAAAAGTCCGCATGTGTGTTGATTATCGAGATTTGAATAAAGCCAGTCCGAAAGACGATTTCCCTCTGCCACACATTGATATGTTGGTAGATAATACAACTAAATTCAAAGTCTTTTCGTTTATGGACGGATTTTTCGGATATAATCAGATCAAGATGGCATCCGAAGATATGGAGAAGACCACATTCATTACACCTTGGGGAACATTCTGTTATAGAGTAATGCCTTTCAGTTTGAAGAATGCTGGTGCAACTTACCAAAGAGCAATGACTACTCTTTTTCATGATATGATGCATAAAGAGATTGAAGTCTATGTTGATGATATGATTGCTAAATCCATTAATGTAGAGGAACATGTTGAGCATTTGATGAAGCTATTCCATCGTTTGAGGAAGTACAAACTCCGCTTGAATCCCAATAAGCGTACATTTGGTGTTCGCTCTGGTAAGTTGTTGGGCTTTATTGTCAGTGGTAAAGGTATTGAAGTTGATCCTGCCAAGGTCAAAGCAATACAAGAGACGCCGACGCCCAAAACTGAGAAGCAAGTCAAAGGATTTCTCGGTCGCTTGAATTATATCTCAAGATTCATTTCACATATGACTGCCACATGTGCGCCTATATTCAAGCTTCTCCGGAAAGATCAGTCTTGTGATTGGATCGAAGATTGCCAGAAAGCTTTTGACAGTATCAAGGAATATCTCCTTGAGCCTCCGACTTTGTCTCCGCTCTGTAAGACCCCAATTTTGACCCTAAGATCCCTCATGGCATCATAATATTGCATTTGCATTGCCTCAAGGATCTTTAGCATCTTGGTTCCCTTTGCCTTTGGGTGGGACTCCTTGTGATTGGTTTGAGATCACCAAGCATGCTTGAATTATACATCATTGTTTCTCTTACTTTTGTTTACTAACCAAAAGCACAAAAATGTGTCACTAACATCTTTTGTTTGAAGCTTGAGTATCATCCAAGACACTTTGTGGGTTCTATTTAGATGATCAGTCAACACAAGGGAATGGCTTGAGATACTTCCAACAGGTTCAAATGGGGTCAATTCGTCAGTCAAAACGTTAATCTTGAAGGAGCAAAAGTTTGTTCATGAGCTGTCATGCTCGCTAGGCGAGCAGAATGGGTCGCCTAGCGAGTTCCAAGAAAAGCCACCAGAATCACCTACGCTCAGAGGAAATTCTTGAACTGTCATGCTCGCTAGGCGAAGCCCACGTGTTTAAAAATAAATAAAAAAGAACGAAAAACGAAAAATAAAATAAAATAAAATAAAATAAACTAAAATAATAATAAAAATAAATAAATAAAATATAACAGAAAATTTTTGGACTTGGGCCTCTCTCATTTGAGCCCACAGGTCCACAAAAATTAGGTTATAAATTCAGAGTTTCAGTGAAACAAAAGGTCATTCTATTTCCTATTACCCTGGCAAGGAAAAAGATAGTGAGAGAAGAGCTAACAGAGTTCAGAGCAACCTCCAGAGACTGAAGGGAACTCATCGACAAAGAACCAATTCCCTCTCATATAAACCCTCAGATTGCTTTGCAAACCCAACCGGGCAATTCAATTTCATTCGATCTCTCCAGTCAGGTTTGCCTTATTCCCATTACTTTATGCTTTTAATTTGAATGCTCTGAATGTTTGAGGTATTATGGGTGAATTTGATACCCTTTTGATGCATGTGTTTGACAAGAGGTTTAGGCCTCCTACCCTTGGTTGCTTTTTGTGAGTTTTTTGTGAATTTTAATGGCATGATTCATGTGGTTACATTTTGATTTGGGGGGCAACTCTTGATTACCCTATCTTGTTTCTCTAACCTGTTTGTTGAGTTTTGTTTTGTGAGGGCTCACATACTCTTGCAGGGATAGCTTGCTTGGTGTTCCACTTTATTTGTGGGGTACCATCTGGAGGTCTATTCCGATTACCTGTACTGACTCACTTTCTTTGATGGTGTTTAGCTTGGGAATCTCTGGTTTTCTTACCTCGTAAATTGTTGTTGCTTCGGATCTTTATCCGCGTGGTACTTTATTTTTCCCGCATTTTACCGCTTTCTTAGGTTTCGCATAGCCTCTCGTGGCATGTCAATTAAGGTTGCGCGATTCCTTCATCTAGGACTGCCTTTTTGCACGAGCATCCCTAGACACCCCAAACTCATTGATTTTTCTTCTCCTAAGAACATGTTATCTCCTTCTACTACAGGCGAGTAAGTCTCCAAAGGTCGAGCATCCGGTAGATTGCGTAGTAACGTCGTTCACCCCAAAACACAACCCTTACCCCATAGGTGGTCGAACTACGTTTTGCTTTGATTTTCATCCCAGATGAGATACGTAGGCATAAGACGCGATGTCTTAGCGAGCACACTCCTCTTTAACCCATATGTAGCTGAGCTACGAAGACTCTGATTCTCAGATTCAGATGAGATACGTATGCAGTGGCTGCGACATCCGTGCGAGTCATTTTCTTTTGACCCTTCTTTTAGTAAGTAGTACATTAGATAAACATACATGCTTTTCTCATCCCTTCAATCATGTTTGCACAAATAAATTTTCAAAAAAAAACAACAACCTTTGCAACAAATGTGAAAAGGGCTCCCTAGGAGTACCTAGGATGCTTTGGGTGCCTAACACCTTCACATTGCATAACCAACCCCCTTACCCAGATCTCTGACATTTTTACTAGTTTTTGATTCGATAAAACTTTTAGGTTTTTGTTCGCTTTCTAACCATTCCTTTGGATAAATAGAAGTGCGGTGGCGACTCGACTTGTATGATTTACCTTGGATTTAGTCAATATCTCTAATGGTAACGAATACCCCGCTACAGAAAAGTGGCGACTCTGCTGGGGATACTATCCTAGTGGGTTTTGCCTACTTTTCATATTTGTTGTATTGTATTGTATATTTTTTTGTTTTGTGACATATTTTTGTGCAATTTGGGATTATTGTATTGTATGTAATGATTGAATTGCTTGAATATTAATTTCTTGTATGCTTGGTGATTTTTGTGAGATGAGTTTTATACCCGAACTCGAGTGCACTTAGGATAGGAGAATGGCATAGTCTTGTCGACTTGTGTGGAGTTATTCCTTAGCAAGTTGACTTGCAAGCCCATTCACTTGGTGGAGGTTATGTTGGGATCAATAATGTCACACAAGTAAGTTGTGGTTAGACATTACTCTTTCCAATATAGACCTTAGAAGCCAAGGACCTTAGTTTACCAAGCCCATCTTGGCCTATTCTTAGGATGTAGTGCGAAAGTCGTTCAAGTGTAAGATTTGATACGATTGTTACGCGATACTACACTCATAAGAGTCTCTCTTGAGAATATTTTAGAAATACGAGTAGTCGTTTCTCCAATAATATCCGAAAGATGGGATGATGACTATGGGAACCTCTTGTAGAACATGTTTGGCAGGTTTAAACCCTAGTACACTCCCTTTTGGGTGGTTCTTAACCTAACTCCATGCTCGTGACTTACAACAAACCCTTGATTCATGGTTGATCCGTTCATGAATCCTTAATATCAATGGAACTTGGGTGTTGATAAGGTGTAAACCATAATCCACCAAAATGGATGATTGATATTAAGGATAACATGATCCATCCCATGACCTTTGTTTGGTGTGCTTTGCTTGATCCTTGAGTGTGATTATTGCATTCATGCATTCATATCATCAAAATAATAAGAAAATTTTCAAGGAACTTAACAGGTCTATTCGCAAAATTTTCAGACATGGAAAGACAAAGAAGGAATACAAAGAAGTACAGTTTCAGACAACCAGATTTGAAAGAGTTAAGGAATCTGACATCCTATGTATTAGATCCTTTGGGTTTCAAGGCTCGTTTTGGGAAGCTTCTCCCTCTTCTGACTACTCAGGTGGATGAAGGATTGATGAGTGTATTGGTGCAGTTTTATGATCCCTTGTACCGTTGCTTCACGTTTCCGGATTTCCAGCTTTTGCCTACCCTTGAGGAGTATACTTACCTTGTGGGTATACCTATTCTAGACCAGTTGTCATTCAGTGGCTTGGAGAGTATTCCTACTTCTCAAGAGATAGCTGACATGTTACACATAGATGAATCTCTGTTTGGTGCTCATATGACTACCAAAGGTGGATTTCAAGGTCTCCCTTCTGAGTTCCTCATTGCTCAAGCTACTATGTATGGGAAGGCCATGAGTGAGGACGCCTTTGAAGCCATATTTGTACTTCTCATCTATGGATTGGTACTGTTCCCCAACATCGACAAGTTTGTGGATGTGAACGCTATTAGGATCTTCTCTACTCTTAATCTCGTTCCGACTCTATTGGGCGATACCTACTTCTCTTTGCATATGAGGAATGCAAAGGGTGGTGGCGCCATTGTGTGTTGTTTGCCTCTGTTGTATAAGTGGTTTATTTCTCACTTACCTCAGACGGTCGCTTTCAAGGAGAACAAGGAATGTCTACGGTGGTCCACGAGACTTATGTCTCTCACTAATGATGATATCTCTTGGTATAACCATGTGTATGATGGTGTGCGGATTATTGACTCTTGTGGCGAATTCCCCAATGTACCTCTTCTTGGTACATGTGGTGGGATTAACTACAATCCTGTTTTGGCACGTCGGCAGCTTGGGTTCCCCTTAAAGGATAAACCCAATAACATTCTGTTAGAGGGTGTATTCTTTCAGGATGGTAAAGATCCCCAAGGCTTGAAAGCTAGGATGGTCCGCGCTTGGCGCAAGATTCATAGGAAAGGAAGGAAAGAGTTGGGTCCTAAGAATTGCATCGCTTTGGAGCCTTACACTGTTTGGGTTAGGAAGAGGGCGTCTGAGTATCTCATGCCTTACGAGTATCCGAGACCTACACCTATGATTATGGTTGGGCCTTCAACCCTCCCTAATCAAGGAGTAGAGGAGTTGAGAGACGAAGACCGTTCACGTGCCTGGATTCGTGAACGTGAAGAGTTGCTTCAGCAGATTAAGGAGAAGGATGTGTTGATTGAGTTTCTTGAGCATCAGGTTATTGATGACCCTGATGATGTACGGACTTCTCTACTTCCTCAGTCTTCTAAATTCTGGAAGAGGAGGTATGATCGACTCGCCAAAGAGAAGGTCGATATGGAGGCAGCCTACGAGAGGGAGGTGAAGAGGCTTCGCGCATCTTATCTTCCTGTGTCCCGAGCTTTAGATGATTGTTTCTAGGGATCCATAAGATGATTATTTTCCTTTTCTCTTGTATATGATTGACGATGCTGCACTTCTTTTCCCTGATATTTTTTGATGAGATATTTCCATATGTGATAAAATGCTTAATATTTCCAGAATTTGCAAATAAAACTCTAAAGTTCCTTTGAAATAAAAAAAAATCATATGCACAAACATTGCATGCATCATATGCATAAGCAGGTTTTGTTTCCGGTCCCTTGCCCTGTGGTCTAACTCTGTGTCCTTCATTTATTTTGAAGACAAGCTGACTCACCGGTACTACACTAGAGCCAACATTTCAATACTGATGGATCACCTAGAACAAGAGAACCGTGAGCTGAAAGAGGAAGTGGCCAGATTGACTGCCCTAATGGAGTCATTCATGGCTGCCCAGAGCCAGTCTTCTCCGACACCTTCAACTCCTCCCCAGAGGACAGTTATCTCCGAGATTGTCTCCTCTACTGTGCCCGCTGCCAGTGCACACTTTGTTCCAACAGCCATGCCAACCGGGTTCCCGTGGGGGATGCCTCCCAATTTCATGCCTGAGGGTCCTGTTCCTACCTTTGCTTCTCTGCCAACATCTAGCCCGGTCCTTTCCGTTCCTCCTCCTATCATGCATACTTTGCCCAGGGTAGACGACACCATCTATCATTCTGAGCCGTCTGAGGGTCCAGATGTTTATGAGAAGATGGATGCCATGAACGATCAATTTCTTGAGCTTCACAAGGAATTGAAAACTCTCAGAGGGAAGGATCTTTTCGGCAAGTCTGTTGTCGAACTCTGCTTGGTTCCAAATGTGAAGATCCATGTGAAACTCAAGGTCCCTGATTTTGAAAAGTACAAAGGAAATACTTGTCCTCTCAGCCACCTGGTCATGTATGCCAGGGAGATATCGACTAAAACCGATAATGACCAACTACTCATCCACTACTTTCAGGACAGTCTATCCGGTGCCGCTTTGCGTTGGTACATGGGTTTAGACAGTGCGAACATCCGATCCTTCAATGATCTCGGCGAAGCCTTTGTCAAGCAATACAAGTACAACATGGATATGGCTCCCGATAGAGATCAACTGAGAGCCATGTCCCAGAAGGA
Organism: Lathyrus oleraceus; assembly: GCF_024323335.1. Taxonomy (NCBI): domain Eukaryota; kingdom Viridiplantae; phylum Streptophyta; class Magnoliopsida; order Fabales; family Fabaceae; genus Lathyrus; species Lathyrus oleraceus. The sequence continues at coordinate 117,716,097 of NC_066585.1, forward strand.
TAAAGAAACATTTAAGGAGTACGCCCAGAGGTGGCGAGAGGTGGCAGCACAGATCGTGCCTCCGCTAGAAGAGAAAGAGATGACTAAGATCTTTTTGAAGACTTTAAGTTCTTTTTATTATGAGCGGATGATTGCTAGCGCTCCTTCTGACTTCACCGAGATGGTGAATATGGGGATGCGTCTAGAAGAAGGGGTCCGTGAAGGACGGTTAACCAGAGAAGAAGGCTCTTCTGCCAAACGTTATAGGGCGTTTGCAAATAAGAAAGATGGAGAGGCACATGTTGTGATCTCCCATGAGAAACCAAGAAGACCCTCTGTGAGGAGGAAGACTGTGCGTCCCGCCAGTAACCAGCACCAGGTGGCTCATATAGCACCTGTCTTTAGAGGTAATCAACAGTACCAGCATCACAACAACAATCAGCAACCACCTCAGCAAAATCAGCCACAACAGCTCCGTCCACAACAACAGGCCTACCAGCCTTGAAATAGTAATCAAACCAGCACGAGTTACGAGAGGAAAAGGGTCACCTTCGATCCTATTCCTATGACGTACACAGAGTTATATCCCTCTTTGATAGAAAGGAAGCTGATTACTCCGAGAGACCCACCGGCTATACCTGCTAACCCCCAGTGGTGGTATAAGCCTGAGTTACATTGTGTTTACCATTCTGGTGCTCCCGGCCACGACGTGGAGAATTGTTACCCTTTGAATACCAAGTTTCAAGACCTTGTGAGGTGTGGTATTTTATGTTTTGAGGACGTAGGCCCTAATGTGAAGAAGAACCCGTTGCCCGAACATGGGAAATCTATCAACATGGTCCAGGGTTGCCTTGGAAAATACAAGGTCAAATATGTCAGTCATATTCAACAGTCTCTGGTCCAGATGCATTGTTTATTGTGTGACTATAGTCATTATGAGCATGACCATGATAGATGCCAAGTCTGCTCTGTTAACCGATTGGGTTGTTGCCAGGTGCGCAAGGATGTTCAGGAAATGCTGGACGAAGGAGTCATTGAGATCCTTCAAAACAGGAATATTGATGAAGATGAGCCTGAGGTCAACGTGATCTTCCCAGTGTTCCGGATACCCGAGCATGTTATCATCAAGTACAATGGTAGCAAGCAGAAGGCTTCTCCCGCTCTGATCATTAAGCATGCTGGTCCTGTGCCTTACTCTTCTGAAAAGGCAGTTCCCTATCGCTACAACACCGTAGCAGTAGAGAATGGGAAAGAGGTGTCCTTGCCCTCTTCTTTTGTTGTGAATATTGCCGATGTTAGCGGTTTGACCCGTAATGGCCGTGTATTTTCAGCACCGCCGAAGCCTCAAATTAATGTTGATCTTGTTGAACGCCCGATTGGGAACATTGTGAATTCTCCGAATCCGGCACTTGCTGTTAAGCCCTCCTCCGTACTGAAAACTCCTACTTCTGTTGGCCCGAGTGGCAATGTGAAAGAAGACTGTGATGAGATGTTGAGACTCATCAAAAGGAGCGAGTACAATGTTGTAGACCAACTTCTACAAACGCCATCCAAAATATCTGTGTTATCCTTACTCTTAAATTCAGAACCACACCGAGAGGCTCTGCAGAAGGTGTTGGATGTGGCATATGTAGATCACGATGTCACTTTGGAGCAATTCGATAGCATTGTTGCAAACATTACTGCTTGCAACAACCTGAGATTTTGTAACTCTGATCTCCATGAGGAGGGAAGAGACCACAACTTGGCATTACATATATCTATGGGTTGTAGAGACGATGCCATGACCAATGTACTGGTGGACACTGGGTCATCATTGAACGTATTGCCAAAGTCCACTCTCTCAAAACTATCATATCAAGGGCCTCCCATGAGGCAGAGTGGAGTAGTTGTGAAGGCTTTCGATGGGTCTCGCAAAACTTTGATTGGGGAAGTTGATCTCCCAATCAAGATCGGACCAAGTGATTTCCAGATTACCTTCCAAGTTATGGACATTCACCCATCATATAGTTGTCTCTTAGGAAGACCATGGATTCACGAGGCAGGCGCCGTGACGTCCACCCTACACCAGAAATTGAAATTTGTGAAGAACAAGAAACTGGTAGTGGTAGGGGGAGAAAGGGCTCTCCTGGTTAGCCATTTATCTTCCTTCTCTTATATAGATGCTGAGGCTGAAGTTGGAACTCCTTTCCAAGCGTTATCTATTGTTGAGCCTATTGAGAAGAGAACTCCTTCATTTACTTCCTACAAAGATGCAAAGTTGGCCATTGAGCGTGGTGCAACCACTGGTTTAGGAAAAATGATTGAGTTAGAAGACAACAAGTCCCGGGCTGGCATAGGTTTTTCTTCTGGTACTTTCAACAAGCAAGGGTTATTCAAGAATGGAGGTTTCATCCACACTGGTCTAGATGAGGAGGTTGCTGCCGTTTTAGAAGAAGATACAAAGGATTCTGGCAATTTCATCATCCCTGGAGGGGTCTGCAACAATTGGGTCGCTGTGGATATTCCAACAGTTGTCCATAAGCCAACGTAATGATCACTTTGTTTAAAAACCCTTCTCCCATGCCAAAAGGAGGAGTGATGACATTGATGGCGCATAAGTACAATGATATTTTCATTCAATAAATTCATGTTAAATGTTTGTTTTTCCAATTATTTTCCCTTTTCGCTTTTGCATGAAATTGGTGATCACATAAACCCTAAAAATAGAATAAAATCGATCTTTTCATAGGCATAATGATTTGCCTTGTTTGAATTCTAAAGCTTTTCATATCCAAAAATCATTATGCAGGTTGATTTCTAAACCCATTGAACATAATGACCCAACACCATCTCCCAATTTTGAATTCCCTGTATTTGAGGCAGAGGAAGATGATGTTGAAGAGATTCCTGATGAGATCACCCGGCTACTTGAGCATGAAGAGAAGATCATTCAGCCGCATCTTGAGAATCTGGAAACAGTCAACTTGGGATTTGAAGATTGTGTACGAGAGGTAAAGATTGGGGCACTTCTGGAAGAATCTGTCAAGAAGGGGTTGATTAAATTGCTACGAGAATATGTTGATGTCTTTGCATGGTCATATGAAGACATGCCAGGTCTAGATACAGATATTATGCAACATTTCTTACCTTTAAAGCCTGAGTGCGTGCCTGTAAAGCAGAAGCTCAGAAGAACTCATCCTGATATGGCAGTGAAGATCAGAGATGAAGTTCAGAAGAAAATTGATGCGGGGTTCCTGGTGACTTCTATATATCCTCAATGGGTGGCTAATACTGTGCCCGTGCCTAAGAAAGATGGAAAAGTCCGGATGTGTGTGGACTATAGAGACTTGAATAAAGCTAGTCCGAAAGATGATTTCCCCTACCACATATTGATATGTTGGTAGATAATACAGCTAAATTTAATATCTTCTCGTTTATGGATGGATTTTCCGGATATAATCAGATTAAAATGGCACCCGAGGATATGGAGAAGACAACATTCATCACACCTTGGGGAACATTCTGTTATCGAGTGATGCCCTTCGGTTTGAAGAACGCCGGAGCCACATATCAACGAGCTATGACTACCTTGACATGAAGCACAAGGAGATTGAGGTGTACGTTGACGATATGATCGCTAAGTCAAGATCGGAGGTTGTACTCCCTGTAGAGGTGGAGATCCCATCAATGAGAGTCTTGATGGAAGCCAAGTTGACTGATGCTGAATGGGTTCAGAGTCATTATGACCAGCTAAACTTGATTGAAGAGAAGAGATTGACTGCCATGTGCCATGGTCAGTTATATCAGCAGAGAATGAAGAAAGCTTTTGATAAGAAGGTCAAGCCTCGTGTGTTCCGAGAAGGTGACCTTGTGCTCAAGAAAGTCTTGTCTTTCGCGCCCGATTCCAGGGGCAAGTGGACTCCAAACTATGAAGGTCCATATGTTGTTAAGAGAGCCTTTTCAGGCGGTGCTTTGATACATACAACTATGGATGGGAAGGATTTCACTCGTCTTGTGAATTCAGATGCAGTCAAGAAATACTTCGCCTAAAAATAAAAACAGAATAGCTCGCTAAGTTGAAAACCCGAAAGGGCGGCTTAGGCAAAAATGAGCGTCTCGGTGGATTGAAAACCCAAAAGGGCGATCCAGGCAAAAGTTAGAGACATGAAAAATGAATATAGGTATCCCACTAGATTGAGTACCTCATCCTGGGGCAATCTAGGCAAAAATTAGGATTTGGCAAGTAACTGCATCCTGACAAGACTTTGTTCTACAACTGTCGTCCGTCAGAGATCCTTTCTCATTATCAGCCAAAGCTTCAAATACATCGGATTCAGAATTGGTGGAGAAATGGTCATTATGTTCAATGTAGCCCTTTTCCAATATATATCACCAATTTCAAATTTGTAAAGATCTATGGAGTCTTGCCATTCGCAGACTACCATTCTATCAAATAAATTTGAGCCTTTTATCCAATTATTGGCACTCTTATCTGTTTTTATTCAACAAATGTTTTGCATGTTTTGATTAAGAAAATATCATTGATTTAAACAACCAAATTTTTTATAATTTGTTTTTTAAACAAAGTGAACATTCACAATGACGAAAGGATACTTAGGAGATCCTCAGTGCTCTCCCAAGGGTGGTACGATCCCCAACAGGGTAGGATGTTTGTCCATATTCCTGGCATGACTGTATCTCCTCCCTCCGGAACCCCTTGTAGTTTATCCTACCAAGTGGATTGCTTGTTGAGAGTCACCTCTCTTCCCTTCAGCAGAGTAGCAATCTTTCTTCCTCAGCAGCTTGGATCTCTTTGGGCAAGAGCGGTATTTGGTGGTTGATCCCGATAAATCTTTTATCTCCTCGGATAGATTCCCCAGTAGAGTTGTTGGTGTGGTGGACCTTGTCTGTGAGAACTCTCGTCCCCAGCTGGAATGATTGATGATTCATCCCTTGCAGAGTTATTTGCTTCCTGGTATCTCTGATCCCCAGCAGATTGGATACTCTCCGATGAACTTGGCTTTCTCTCTTGAGATGTAGTATCGGGTGGTTGATTCCTGGACCTGGTTGTGTTAGATATGTTTGTTTGTCAGCATACATCATACATAAACCACGCATATACATGCATAATTATAACAATCAGATATTCATGTTGCATTCTTTGCCATATATCGTTGTTTGTTGTCTCCTGCTATTTTGTGATATATTTCCCCAAGCAGATGTGTGTGTCTGATCTCTCCATATAGAGTCAGCTCCATAGGCAGAAAGCGTCTATCCTTTCTTCCATATTCCCCACCGGGTTATATCCTCGTGGATGTTGATTGTTTTTGTTCCTTCCCAACACATATATTGGGATGGGTTTCCCCATTGAGTTATATCCTCACCGGGACAAGTCTTGATTTGGTGTGCCTATCTAGTTTGATCCTAGATCGGTCTCTTGAGACTCTTTTCCTGTTTCCCCGTGGTAAATGAATAATTGCTCAATAATTAGTAATTATTATCCCCGGCAGAGTCTGTGGTTCTCTACCCTCATACCGGTAGTTGTAAACCCTATTTCTTCCCTTTTTGCAGAGTAACTATTTTTGCTCATCTTTAATTGGTGACAGTTATCTTCATCCAATATTCGGTGATGATATCCCCTCATCTGCTTGGATAATTGCCATGATTACGCGATTTATCCCCAACGGGCCATCTCTCGTCTACCTTGTTGTTGTTGGTGACGATTGTTTCTCTCCTGAATTGGTCATCATTATATACCTAGTTTCGGTATCCCGATGCCTTTTCTTTTCGGTCGATTTATCCTTTATTAACCCAGTAACCGGTTGTGGATAATTGCCCATGCGAGTATATTATCTACGTTCTGACGGTAATAGATAGTATATCTCATGCACTCTCGGGTCTGAAGCCTTTTGTTCTTCCCCAGTTGAGTAAGATTTGTATCCTCTTTACGGAGTCGAATATCCATCCTGTAATCGAGTTTGCTTTTAGCCCTCTTTTGGATGATGAGTGTTTTGGGAATATTCCCCAATTCACGCCTTGGTTGGTCACCTATTATATGCCCAGTAACCGGTATCCCTGGTGTTCCTTCCTCTCTGCTCCCTATTATGACTTTTTGTCCCCTGTGGAGTCAGAATCCCTGAGTTGAAGTATACCTTTTAGGTTTTCCTCAGACGTTTTGAAGTTTTGATATCTCTCACCCTTATATCGGTCTTGGATATTCATCTCTTCCTGAGCATGTTGTATCTCTCACCCTCATACCTGGCATTCAGATCACATGTCTCCTTGAGCTTATTACCCAGTAACCGGTAATACCTCGTCCCGCTGCTTCCCCAAGAGTGTCCTTGTGGACATCCCCAGCGAAGTCCCTTAGTGGATTGTTTTTATCCGGATTTTATCCGAAGTATCCGCTGTGGATAGTTTTTTGCTGTATTGGCATATTCCCCAATACATGCATCTTCGAGTCAGCTCGAGTCTTTCCATTGGATCTTTTCCCTTTGGAATTCTGTTCCCCACGCTTTGAGTCGTGACCTGCTCGCGCATTTTTATCCCTTTTCTATCCCCAGGAGAGTCCCCAGGGTCTTGGTCCCATGGAGTGAATTGCTCATATGGATTATCAGTGGCTTCTGATTTCTTTGCTTTTGTGGACACATATCTCCACAGAGTGCTACCATTTGGTGTTCGCTCTGGTAAGTTGTTGGGCTTTATTGTCAGTGGTAAAGGTATTGAAGTTGATCCTGCCAAGGTCAAAGCAATACAAGAGACGCCGACGCCCAAAACTGAGAAGCAAGTCAAAGGATTTCTCGGTCGCTTGAATTATATCTCAAGATTCATTTCACATATGACTGCCACATGTGCGCCTATATTCAAGCTTCTCCGGAAAGATCAGTCTTGTGATTGGATCGAAGATTGCCAGAAAGCTTTTGACAGTATCAAGGAATATCTCCTTGAGCCTCCGACTTTGTCTCAGCTCTGTAAGACCCCAATTTTGACCCTAAGATCCCTCATGGCATCATAATATTGCATTTGCATTGCCTCAAGGATCTTTAGCATCTTGGTTCCCTTTGCCTTTGGGTGGGACTCCTTGTGATTGGTTTGAGATCACCAAGCATGCTTGAATTATACATCATTGTTTCTCTTACTTTTGTTTACTAACCAAAAGCACAAAAATGTGTCACTAACATCTTTTGTTTGAAGCTTGAGTATCATCCAAGACACTTTGTGGGTTCTATTTAGATAATCAGTCAACACAAGGGAATGGCTTGAGATACTTCCAACAGGTTCAAATGGGGTCAATTCGTCAGTCAAAACGTTAATCTTGAAGGAGCAAAAGTTTGTTCATGAGCTGTCATGCTCGCTAGGCGAGCAGAATGGGTCGCCTAGCGAGTTCCAAGAAAAGCCACCAGAATCACCTACGCTCAGAGGAAATTCTTGAACTGTCATGCTCGCTAGGCGAAGCCCACGTGTTTAAAAAAACGAAAAACGAAAAAAATAAAATAAAATAAAATAGAATAAAATAATAAAATATATATATATATATATATATATATATATATATATATATATATATATATATATATATATATATATATATATATATATATATATATATATATATATATATATATATATATATATATATATATATATATATATATATATATATATATATATATATATATATATATATATATATATATATATATATATATATATATATATATATATAACAGAAATTTTTTGGACTTGGGCCTCTCTCATTTGAGCCCACAGGTCCACAAAAATCAGGTTATAAATTCAGAGTTTCAGTGAAACAAAAGGTCATTCTATTTCCTATTATCTTGGCAAGGAAAAAAATAGTGAGAGAAGAGCTAACAGAGTTCAGAGCAACCTCTAGAAACTGAAGGGAACTCATCGGCAAAGAACCAATTCCCTCTCATATAAACCCTCAGATTGCTTTGCAAACCCAACCGGGCAATTCAATTTCATTCGATCTCTCCAGTCAGGTTTGCCTTATTCCCATTACTTTATGCTTTTAATTTGAATGCTCTGAATGTATGAGGTATTATGGGTGAATTTGATACCCTTTTGATGCATGTGTTTGACAAGAGGTTTAGGCCTCCTACCCTTGGTTCCTTTTTGTGAATTTTAATGGCATGATTCATGTGGTTATATTTTGATTTGGGGGGCAACTCTTGATTACCCTATCTTGTTTCTCTAACCTGTTTGTTGAGTTTTGTTTTGTGAGGGCTCACATACTCTTGCAGGGATAGCTTGCTTGGTGTTCCACTTTATTTGTGGGGTACCACCTGGAGGTCTATTCCGATTACCTGTACTGACTCACTTTCTTTGATGGTGTTTAGCTTGGGAATCTCTGGTTTTCTTACCTCGTAAATTGTTGTTGCTTCGGATCTTTATCCGCGTGGTACTTTATTTTTCCCGCATTTTACCGCTTTCTTAGGTTTCGCATAGCCTCTCGTGGAATGTCAATTAAGGTTGCGCGGTTCCTTCATCTAGGACTGCCTTTTTGCACGAGCATCCCTAAACACCCCAAACTCATTGATTTTTCTTCTCTTAAGAACACGTTATCTCCTTCTACTACAGGCGAGTATGTCTCCAAAGGTCGAGCATCCGGTAGATTGCGTAGTAACGTCGTTCACCTCAAAATACAACCCTTACCCCATAGGTGGTCGAACTACGTTTTGCTCTGATTTTCATCCCAGATGAGATACGTAGGCATAAGACGCGATGTCTTAGCGAGCACACTCCTATTTAACCCATAGGTAGCCGAGCTACGAAGACTCTGATTCTCAGATTCAGATGAGATATGTATGCAGTGGATGCGATGTCCGTGCGAGTCATTTTCTTTTGACCCTTCTTTTAGTAAGTAGTACATTAGATAAACATACATGCTTTTCTCATCCCTTCAATCATGTTTGCACAAATAAATTTTCAAAAAAAAAAAACAACAACCTTTGCAACAAATGTGAAAAGGGCTCCCTAGGAGTACCTAGGATGCTTTGGGTGCCTAACACCTTCCCATTGCATAACCAACCCCCTTACCCAGATCTCTGACATTTTTACTAGTTTTTGATTCGATAAAACTTTTAGGTTTTTGTTCACTTTCTAACCATTTCTTTGGATAAATAGAAGTGCGGTGGCGACTCGACTTGTATGATTTACCTTGGATTTAGTCAATATCTCTAATGGTAACGAATACCCCGTTACACGCCCGTTGAAGGAAAACCGTTGATCATGTATTTGACTGTGCTTGAAGATAGCATGGGTTGTGTTCTTGGCCAGCAAGATGAGACTGGAAAGAAAGAATTTTCAATTTACTACCTCAGTAAGAAGTTCACCGACTGTGAGACTCGGTATTCTATGCTAGAGAAGACTTGTTGCGCATTGGCTTGGGCTGCTAAGCGTCTGCGTCAGTATATGTTGAATCATACCACTTGGTTGATATCCAAAATGGATCCAATCAAGTATATACTTGAGAAGCCTGCTTTAACTGGAAGGATTGCCCGTCGGCAGATGTTGTTATCAGAGTATGATATCGAATACCGATCTCAGAAAGCGATCAAAGGTAGTATCTTGCCTGACCATTTGGCTCACAAACCAATTGAAAATTACCAGTCAGTGTAGTATGATTTTCCTGATGAAGAGATTTTGTACTTGAAAATGAAGGATTGTGATGAACCATTGCTTGAAGAAGGGCAAGAACCTGGTTCCCGTTCGGGCATGGTATTTGATGGAGCTGTTAATCAATATGGCAATGGCATTGGGGCAGTGATTATTACTCCTTAAGGCACGCATTTTCCATTTACATCTAGATTGACTTTCAAGTGTACAAACAATATGGTAGAATATGAAGCTTGTATTATGGGGCTCGAAGAGGCCATTGATCTTAGAATCAAGCATTTAGATGTCTTTGGAGATTCATCATTGGTTATGAATCAAATCAAAGGAGAATGGGAGACGAACCAACCCAGTTTGATACCATATAGAGATTATGCGAGGAGGATTTCAACTTTCTTTACAAAGGTTGAGTTTCATCATATCCATCAAGATGAAAACCGGAAGACGGATGCTCTTGCAACGTTGGTATCAATGATTGTAGTAAAGTATTGGAATGAGGTTCCCAATTTGACTATAATGCATCTTGATAGGCCAGCTCATGTGTTTGCTGTTGAAGAGGTCAAAGACAAGAAGCCGTGGTATTATGACATCAAGTGTTTCCTCCAAAGTCAGATCTACCCGTCACGGGCATCTTTGAAAGATAAGAAGACTTTGAGAAGATTAGCCGGCAATTTTTACCTAAATGGTGATGTATTGTATAAGAGAAACTTCGACATGGTTTTGCTTAAATGCGTGGATAGACACGAAGCAGACCTATTGATGGCTGAAGTCCATGAAGGTTCCTTTGGTACTCATTCCAATGGATATGCAATGGCAAAGAAGATGTTGTGAGCAGGTTACTATTGGCAGGCAATGGAATCTGACAGTTGCAAGTTTGTGAAAAAATGCCACAAGTGTCAAATATATGCGGATAAGATTCATGTTCCTCCGACATTGTTCAACGTTATTTCATCCCCATGACCCTTATCCATGTGGGGAATTGATATGATTGGCATGATTGAGCCCAAAGCTTCGAACGAACATCATTTTATTTTGGTGGCAATTGATTACTTCACAAAATGGGTTGAAGCGACATCGTATGCGAATGTAACCAAGCAGGTTGCTGTAAGGTTTATCAAGAATCATATCATATGCCGTTATGGTGTGCCAAGTAAGATCATTAATGATAATGGATCGAACTTGAATAACAATATGGTAGAAGCTCTTTGCAAAGACTTCAAAATTGCATACCATAATTCTTCTCCCTACAGACCTAAGATGAATGGGGTTGTTGAAGTTGCAAATAACAACATCAAGAAGATTATTCAGAAGATGGTTGTTACATATAAGGATTGGCATGAGATGCTCCCATTTGCTTTGTACAGGTATCATACATCCATCCGCACTTCAACAGGGGAAACCCCTTTCTCTCTTGTATATGGTATGGAAGTTGTGCTCCCCGTAGAGGTTGAGATCCCTTCACTGTGTGTGCTCATGGAAGCCAAGTTGACTGAGGCTGAATGGTGCCAGACCAGGTATGATCAGCTGAATTTGATAGAAGAGAAGAGATTGATTGCCATGTCTCATGGTCAGTTATATCAGCAGAGAATGAAGAAAGCTTTTGATAAGAAGGTCAGACCTCGCGTATTCAGGGAAGGTGACCTTGTGCTCAAGAAAATTCTATCTTTCAAACCAGATTCTAGGGGCAAATGGACTCCTAATTATGAAGGCACATATGTTGTTAAGAGAGCCTTTTCAGGCGGTGCTTTGATTCTTATAACTATGGATGGTGAAGAGTTCATTCGTCATGTGAACGCAGATGCAGTCAAGAAATACTTCACCTAAAAAGGAAAAATAGAACAGCTCGCTAAGTTGAAAACCCAAAAGGGCAGCTTAGGCAAAAATGAGTGTCTCAGTGGCTTGAAAACCCGAAAGGGCGATCCAGGCAAAAGTTAGAGACATAAAACATAAAGAATTATCCTGATAGATTAAGTACCCCACCTTGGGGCAATTTATGCAAAAATTAGGGATTATGGCAAGTAACTGCATCCTGCTGATCTTCAGTGTTGAAGACTTTTTTGAGCATAACGGTCGACGATGATTCATTATCCTCAGCAGTAGCCAAGAGCACAGTGAATATCAAGAGTTGGTAGAAGGATTAACAACCATTGTATTCGATGTAACCCTTTTTCCATGTAAATTACCATTTTCAACTTTGTAAAGATCTATGGAGTCTTGTCATTTACAGACTACCATTCTAATTAAATAAAGTTGAACTTTTATCCAATTGTTTCTACTCTTATTTATTTTCAGCCAAATAGATTTAAATTTTATTGTGATCATTTTTGAAATTAAAATAGTTTTCAAAACCATTTTTCCTAAACATCTAAAAGCATGAATTTTATACAGTCGATCTCATATAAAAGGAATATCAACAGTGGTTCGAAAGAAGTAAGCCCTAAGTGTGGAGCATTATCGGTTCTCCCCAAGCAGTAGGCACATTTATCTTTCGCCCCCCAATAGCATTGATTCAGCACTCGGTGTTCGTTGATTTCTCCGCACAATCTTGTTCACCATATCCCTAGTAAGTAGCCATCTGAGTTGATTGATTAGTCCCCTGCGGAGTTTAGTGTTTATTCCCCAGCCGACTTTGGTCTCCAGCAAAGTAAGAACATTTTTCTTCAGCAGACCTCCTCCCCTAGCTAGGGTTGAGCCTTTGGGATGTTGATCTCTCTTTTCTCCAGCAGTTGTCTCCCTCTTTTGTGGATTAATCGAGAATTGTATTGATGATTCAAATCTACGACACCTTTGTACCTTTATTATCGTTTTGTCAGCATAATCATCATATGTACATATACATATATATATATATATACACTCATATAATTTCATCATTACATCATCACACTTGTTGATTTATTCCTGTGATCTTAATTCTCTGTTATGGTGGTACTTCATCCCCATACAAATTTAATGTATGTCCTCCCTCAATTGTAGAGTGTCATCCCCTTAAGCAAAAAGACTTTAACCTTTCTCCTTTCCCCATCGAGTTAGTTCCTCGTGGATAGTTATTGTTTCAGTTTCCTCCCCAGTTGCTTATCTGGATGGAATCACTCCCCTTGAGTTATATCCTCATTGGGTTGAGTCTTGATTGATCGTTTATTTCTAAATCTTACCTAGATATAGCTTTGGGTCCCCTAAGAGTTTATTACCCAGTAACTGGTAATATTCTTCTTAGTTTGCAATTTGTTACTTCTTGCCCAATACCCAGCAAAAGTACCCCTTTTTGTCCCCAGCGGATTCATTTTTATGTTTCCCCAGGAAGTATATCCTTGATATGTTCATCCTAACCGATGACGGATATTTTCTTCTCATGTTTTCGTTTATCCTTGATATGTTCATCCTAACCAATGACGGATACTCTTATCTTTAGTATTCTACCTAGTAAAAAGGTAGTTGTAATCCCTATTTTGCTCCCCAGAGACTTAATCCTTTATATGTTCATCCTAACCGATGACGGGTTTCCTTCTCTTTGTGGTCTTCTACCCAGTAACTGGTAGTTATAAATCCTGCTTTTTCACTTGTAGAGTTTATCCTTGATATGTTCATCCTAATCGGTGACGGATATTCTCTCTGTTGGAATTCTATCCAGTAACTGATAGATGTAATTCCTATATTTTCCTCACAGAGTCTATCCTTGATATATTCATCCTAACCGGTGACGGATATTCTCTTTGATGGTATTCTATCCCGCATTCGGTAGATGTAATTCCTACTTTTTGTTCAGGTCGTTTATCCTTGATATGTTCATCTTAACCGATGACGGGTATCCTTCTTAACATCCCCAGGCAAGTTTATCCTTGATATGTTCATCTTAACCGATGACGAATTTTCTTTCCTTTGAGTCTATCCTTGATATGTTCACCTTAATCGGTGACAGATATTCTCATCTTTAGTCTTCTGCCCAGTAACCGGTAGTTGTAAATCCTATTTTTGCAGTTTTCCCCAGCAAGGCTATTCTTACCCAGTGATCGGTAATGAATACACCCTCCTGGCGATTCTCAGTGAGTCACCCTTGATATGTTCATCCTAACCAATGACGGGTGTCCCCTCTGTCAGATCTTTATTATCTCCTTACCCAGTAGTCGGTATTGAATAGTGGATTTTTGCTCCTCCTGTGTTGAAGTTTATTTCTTCCCCAGTTGAGTTGAGTATGTATTTCCTCAGTGAAATCACTTTTCCTGCATGATCCAAGTACGTCAGTTTTATTCTGATCTACTCGTTTCCCCTGCAGATGTTTTTGAAGGTTGAGAAAAATAAGAAAGGGGGTTTGAATTGTTTTTGAAATAAAAACTTTTTCAGAAATCAGACACACACAGAATTTTATACTGGTTCGCTTGAAATTCAAAGCTACTCCAGTCCACCCGGCCAAGGTGATTTCTCCTTCAAAAAGGACTTAATTCACTAATCTTGAAAGATTACACAACCAATCGTCTAAGAGAATAATCTCTCATCCCTCTGAAGTATTCAGACTACACAGAGTCACTTGAGGATGTATTTTAAGCAAGAGTATAAATTGTAATGTAATGTGCTTCTAACAAACAAGCAAGAATTACATAATTGTAAGAACAATAGCTTTTCACGTAAGAGCAGCAACTCGTGAAAGATAAGAAGGAAATTTGAGAGTTTTCGTATTCTTGTGTGTCTCAGGTGTATCTTCTTATGAAGTATTTCGTCCTTTATATAGTCGTTTTGAAGGACCGTTGGAGTGATTACAGGATCTTGGTCATTGAAGAATGTTTAATGTCATTACTCTCCTTGTTTCTTTCTAAAACAATTTTGTACGCCTCATTATTTCCTTCTCGAAATGATTTATTTCCAAATTAAGATTTCTTTTCGGTTACGCGTTCTGAACTGGTGAGTCTGCATCAGAGCCTTGATAAATCAGAGTTTGTCTTCAGAGGTGAATTATGTCTGACCACATCAGAGCTTCTCAATGCTCTAGACTTCTTCAGATTCAGAGTCTGGATTCAGTATTCTTTTCTCAGGGTTTCTGACTTCTTTATGTTGCGCTGGTATCTGCGTTGATCAGAATCAGAGCCTTCTGGACACGTTTTTTCTGAGTAGCATCTGATAGTCAAATATTTTGTATCTGATGTAATTTTCTATCTGATGTTTGATCAGAGTCTTGCACACTAAGAAAAAATCTCGTTAGAGTACCATTTTTGTTTCATCCTTTGTTATCATCAAAATCTTAGATGTATATTGTAGAACCAACTTTGTTCTTACAATCTCCCCCTTTTTGATGATGACAAAACAATACAGAGTAAAGGTGAAACGTTAAAGAAAATTTTAGATTAGATAGGAAAGTGGGCTCCCCCTGAGTTAGATCCTTGGATAACTCAGAAGTTCTTACCGGACCTTCCTTGGTTTAATGCTTTAGCTACTTTCCTGCATATCTTTAGTCATTGATTTAGTAATAATTTATTAATGATGTTTGCAATGCTTGAGAGGATTTAGTTATGTTTCCATCAGAGTTGTTTTAGTTCTCCCCATTTTTATCAGAATCAAAAAGACATAGCAAAAAAAGGTTGATATTGATAAAAGGCATTTACAGATAAGCAACACATATGTCAGAAAGCAGAAAGCAAAGAGAAGGCAACAAAACAGAGAAAGCAACACGCAAATATCCTAGGAGCCTAAGGGTTTGGAGGCGGAGGCATCCTTTGGAGCAGCTGGGACAACATGTTCTGAATGTTAATGTTAACTGAGTCCTGTTGATCCAGCCTGGCCAGAACTACTTGTTGTTCTTTCTGTAGTTCCTCTAGAGTCTTCAAGACCAGAGGGACGAACCTAGGGCTGGAGTGCTCCCCCTGAGTCAGTGCATCAGCGTTGGCTTTGGCAGCAGCTTCTTCAGCAATACGAGTTACTTCTTCAGCGTCGGCTTTAGCTTTTGCCTCAGCCTCAGCAGCAGCCACCGCAGCAGCAGCCTTTGCTTCAGCTTCTCTGATTCTTTTAAGTTCTTTTTGGCAAGCTTTCTCTTCAGCTTCCTTTCTATTCGGCTTCGTTGAGAATCCATGAAGAAAAGTTGAAGATGATGATGAGGGTTTGAAGAGCTTGATGAAGACTGCAGAAATCATTGACGGAGATGAAAAACTGAGAGAGAGGGTTTTGTGAGGTCGTGGGTGTAAAGTGTGCAAGTGTAGTTTGTGAAATGAATATATACACATTTGGGGTGCATGCAAAACGACAATAGAAAGTGAGTTTAACAGTTAAGAAATTGAATGCAACACGTTAACCAAGTAAGCACGTTTGGAGGAGAATGATTACAGCCCATGATGGAGGTCTAATCCCCATATCAGCACACTACTCGAGGAGATATCAAGAGTCTGTCTCTTGATTTCTGTTAGACAATTGTCTAGAAGTTCCAAGGTCAGACGCAAGATGTACCACGTTTACTCTATCTGATCTTCAGGAATACCAAAGGGTTGGATCCTGAGGATGTCTGACTCAGATGACTTCTAACTGGTAGTAGCATCAGAGTCAGATACAGATTCCAGGTGTTTACTTCAGAGTCTTATTTTTCTATTTCAAAGGCTCATTTTATTCTGGACAATTTTGAATAAATTTTTCAAGATAAAAAAGAATCTATCTTCAGCCAGGGGTTTGGTAAAAATGTCAGCCCATTGATGGTCTGTATCAATAAATTTTAAAGTGATTACCCCTCTCTGGAATACAAAATAGGATTCTTACTTAAACAGATGGCAGCAGTATTGTCACAGAAAATAGGAACGTTACTCTCAAAAATTTGAAGGTCTTCAAGTTGATTCTTCATCCAGAGCATCTGAGTAGTGCATAGTGATGCTGATATATATTTTGCCTCTGCAGTGGACAAAGCTATGGTTGATTGTCTTTTGTTGGCCCAGGATATCAGATTCTTTCCTAAGAACTGACAGTTCCCAGATGTACTTTTACGTTCCATTCTGTCCCCTGCGTAATCTACATCACAATAACCAGAAAGTCTATACTCTGATGTTTTCTCATACATCAGGCTCGGGTTAGGGGTTCCTTTCAGATACCTGAGTATTCTTTTAACAGTTGTTAAATGAGATTCTCTAGGATCTGATTGGAATCTGCAACAGAGACATACACTAAACAGAATATCAGGACGTGTAGCAGTCAAATAGAGAAGAGAGCCTATCATACCATGATAGAGCTTCTGACAAACCTTCTGGTTAATTTCTTCTTTTTCCAGAATGCAGGTTAGATGCATAGGTGTCTTAGCAGGTTTGCATTCAGCCATTTCGAATTTCTTCAGAATGTCTTTTATGTAATCTTGATTGATTTGAATCCCTAGAAAGAACTTTAGTTCTTGCATTAAGCTCATTTCAAATTTTGCCTACATTAGCTCAGAGAATTCTTGACATATAGAAGGGTTAGCTGAACCAAAAATAATGTCATCAACATATATCTGGCATATCATGAGATCATTTCTAATGTTTTTATAGAAGAGTGTAGAGTCAACCTTTCCTCTAATAAAGTCATGTTGTAGAAGGAAGTTACTTAATCTATCATACCAAGCTCTAGGAGCTTGTTTTAAACCGTACAGTGATTTCTTGAGTTTAAAAACGTGTTCTGGACATTTAGAGTTTTCAAAACCTGGAGGTTGATTGACATAAACTTCTTCTGATATATAACCATTAAGAAATGCACTCTTGACATCCATTTGATATAGTTTGATAGAATGATTTACAGCAAATGAAACAAGTAAGCGAATAGATTCTAACTTGGCAATTAGGGCAAAGGTTTCGTTGTAGTCAATGCCTTCTTGTTGATTGTACCCTTGTGCCACCAGCCATGCTTTATTTCTGACTACTTCTCCCTTTTTGTTCAGTTTGTTTCTGAACACCCATCTGGTTCCAATAATATGAGTTCCTTTAGGCTTTGGAACAAGATCCCAGACGTCATTCTTTGAGAATTGATCTAGCTCTTCTTTCATAGCTAGAACCCAGTCGTTATCTTGAAGTGCCTTATCACAGGAAGTAGGCTCAATCAGAGATACTAGTCCTAGAGGAATTTCTTCAGATACTTTGAATGTTGACCTAGTTCTGACAGGTTCATCCTTGTTTCCCATAATTAAATCTTCAGAGATGTTGGGGCAGCTTCTTGATTTCTTCTGGATAATTAAGGCTTTAGTTGCATCTGGACTTTGTTTATCAGATACTTTTGGTGCTTTAGTCTTTTCATCAGAACCTGCAAGAGTAATCTCCGGATCTACAAGTTTCTCAACTATCTTTGACTTTTCAGGGTTAAGCTTATCATCAAATCTAACATGGATTGATTCTTCTACAATTTTGGTTTCTGTGTTGTATACTCTATAGCCTTTAGAGTGTTCTGAGTATCCTAACATAATACCTTTTTGTGCTTTTGAATCAAACTTGTTCAGATGTTCTTTAGTATTCAGAATAAAGCAATAGCATCCAAAAGGATGGAAATAAGAAATGTTGGGTTTTCTTCCCTTGCACAGTTCATAGGGAGTCTTTTCCAGAATAGGTCTTATAGAGATTCTATTATGAATATAACACGTTGTATTTACTGCTTTAGCCCAAAGTGCTTAGCCACATTTGTTTCATTGATCATGGTTCTGGCCATCTCTTGGAGTGTCCTATTCTTCCTCTCTATAACTCCATTTTGTTGTGGAGTTCTAGGGCAGGATAAATCATGGGATATTCCATTAGAGTCAAATAGTTCCTCAAAAAAATCTATTCTCGAATTCGCCACCATGATCACTTCTGACTCTGATGATTTTAGAGTCAAATTCATTTTGCACTTTGGAACAGAAGCTAGTGAATACAGAGTGAGACTCACTCTTGTGCTTTAGGAATTTTGCCCATGTCCAGTGACTAAAATCATCAACAATAACTAGTCCATACTTCTTTCAATTGACTGACGCTGTCTTAACAGGTCCAAACAAGTCGATGTGAAGAAGTTTCAGAGGCTTAGAGGTGGAAACAATATTTTTCTTTTTAAAAGATGTTTTAGAAAATTTTCCTTTCTGACATGCCTCACATAGAGCATCTGAAGAATACTTCAGCTTAGGTAGACCTCTGACTAACTCGAGTTTATTTAGCTGAGAGAGTTTTCTCATGTTAATGTGGCCCAAGCGTCTATGTCATACCCATTGCTCTTCATGAACAGACATCAGACATTTTAGATTTTGTTCTTTTAAGTCTGAGAGATTTATTTTGTAAATATTTTTTTTCCTCTTTCCAGTGGATAGGACTGTTCCATTATTCTAATTAATTGCTTTACATGTTTTTTGATTGAAGATTACATCATAGCCGTTATCACTTAATTGACTTATTGATAACAGGTTACGTATTAATCCTTCTACATAGAGAACATCAAATATAGAGGGAAGAGTTCCATTACCAATAGTTCTAGAGCCTCTGATCCTTCCTTTCAGATTTCCTCCGAAACCTACGAAGCCAACATCTTTAAGTTCCAGGCTTTGGAACATATGCTTTCTTCCCGTCATGTGTCGCGAGCATCCAGAGTCCAGGTACCATGATTGGTGTCTTAACTCTGCTGCATAAGATATCTGCAACATAAATAATCTTATCCTTTGGTACCTAGAATCTTTTGGGTCCTTTATGATTAGTTTTCCCAGAGTTTCTTAGAACTTTGGGTTTTCTAGCATTATCAAAACGTTGTGCTTGTGTATGTGTGTAGTGATAAGAAAAAGGATATTTAGGTTTGTCATCTGTGGAAGATTTATCTTCACTGGGGACATACATTATTCCTTTTTTGTTATTTTGACTTACTCCATAAATCATGGATGCCATTCTGCTCATTTCTATCCCATTTTTTTAGAAACTTTTAAAAAGATTTTTCATATTCATATATCATTGTGTTAGAAGTTTGTGGGGCTTGAGATAGTGCTTCTTCAAGTTTTAAACATTGTTTATTTGTGGAGTCTCTTTCTTTTATCAAAGTTTGATTTTCATCTTTTAGTTCTGAAGCAGTTATCTCAAGCTTATCACATTCTTTGATTGTTCTTTCAAGAACTCCTTTTAAAGCCTTAAATTTTTGTTTAAGTTTCTGATATGAGGTTAGAGTTTCAGAAAGGCATGATTCAAGGTCAGAGCGAGAAAGTTCTGAAAATACCTCTTCAGAGTCAGATTCTCCATCTGATGTATTTCTGGAAGTGATAGCCATTAGTGCAACATTTGTCTGTTCTTCAGAGTCTGATTCGGATGAATCAGATCCACTGTCGTCCCAGGTGGCCATCAGTCTCTTTTTAGTTCTGAATAAACTTTTCTTGAAATTCTCTCTTCTAGAGCTTTCTTTCTTCAACTTGGGACATTCATTTCTGTAATGACCTGTTTCCTTACACTCATAGCATGTTATATCTTTGTTTGACTTACCTTTGGAATTTGATTCTAAGCGATCCCCCTTGGGTCTTGGTCTTCTAAAGTTATTATTCCTTTTTCTCCAGAGTTGTTTTACTCTTCTGGTTAAAAGGGATAATTCTTATTCGTCGTCAGAGTCTTCCTTCTCAGAGTCGTCATTGTCTTCCTCTTCAGCCTGGAAGGCTTTGTTTCTATCCGGTTTGCATCTTTCGGATCTGGACTTTAGTGCTACATACTTGATCTTCTTTTAAGGCACATCTTCCACCAGTTCTATCTCGTGGCTTCTGAGTGAACTAACGAGTTCCTCAAGGCTGATATTGTTCAGATCTTTTGATAACTTTAAAGTTGTTACCATGGGTTTCCATTTCTTTGGCAAGCTTTTAACAATCTTTTTGAGATGATCCGCAGTTGTGTAGCCTTTATCCAACACTTTGAGTCATACAATTAAAGTTTGAAATCTAGAAAACATTACCTCTACAGCTTCATCGTCCTCCATTTTAAAGGCTTCATATTTCTGAATTAGAGCCAAAGCCTTTGTTTCTTTGACTTGAGAATTTCCTTCGTGAGTCATCCTCAGGGAGTCAAGTATTTCTTTAGCTGTTTCCATGTTGGTGATCTTTTCAGATTCATTGTAGGAAATGGTATTGAGTAGTATCGTTCTGGCTTTATGATGGTTCTTGAATTCACGCTTCTGATCATCTGACATTCTGCTTCTGGGAATAGCAACGCCAGCGTCTGTCATAGATGGTGTGTAGCCAATTGTGACAATATCCCATAGATCAGCGTCGTAGCCCAGAAAGAAACTTTCAATTATGTCTTTCCAATAATCAAAATTTTCTCCATCAAAGATTGGAGGTTTAACATTGTAACTATCTCTTTCATTGGTGTTGGCCATAGTTTTTCTCACTTTGGATCTCTCTACACTGTTAAGTGTTTGGTTAGAAAATCAATAACAGAGCCGTAGCTCTGATACCAATTGAAGGTTGAGAAAAACAAGAAAGGGGGTTTGAATTATTTTGGAAATAAAAACTTTTTCAGAAATCAGACACACACAGAATTTTATAGTGGTTCGCTTGAAATTCAAAGTTACTCCAGTCCACCCGGCCAAGGTGATTTCTCCTTCAAAAAGGACTTAATCCACTAATCTTGAAAGATTACACAACCAATCGTCTAAGAGAATAATCTCTCAGCCCTCTCAAGTATTCAGACTACACATAGTCACTTGAGGAAGTATTTTAAGCAAGAGTATGAATTGTAATGTAATGTGCTTCTAACAAACAAGCAAGAATTACAGAATTGTAAGAACAATAGATTTTCACGTAAGAGCAGCAGCTCGTGAAAGATAAGAAGGAAATTTGAGAGTTTTCATATTCTTGTGTGTCTCAGGTGTATCTTCTTGTGAAGTATTACGTCCTTTATATAATCGTTGTGAAGGACCGTTGGAGTGATGACAAGATCTTGGTCATTGAAGAATGTTTAATGTCATTACTCTCCTTGTTTCTTTCTAAAACAATTTTGTACGCCTCATTATTTCCTTCTTGAAATAATTTCTTTCCAAATTAAGATTTCTTTTTGGTTACGCGTTCTGAACTAGTGAGTCTGCATCAGAGCCTTGATAAATCAGAGTTTGTCTTCAGAGGTGAATTATTTCTGACCACATCAGAGTTTCTCAATGCTCTAGACTTCTTCAGATTTAGAGTCTGGATTCAGTATTCTTTTCTCAGAGTTTCTGACTTCTTTATGTTGCGCTGGTATCTGCGTTGATCAGAATCAGAGCCTTCTGGACACGTTCTTTCTGAGTAGCATCTGATAGTAGAACATTTTGTATCTGATGTAATTTTCTATCTGATGTTTGATCAGAGTCCTGCACACTAAGAAAAAATATCGTTAGAGTACCATTTTTGTTTCATCCTTTGTTATCATCAAAATCTTAGAGATATATTGTAGAACCAACTTTGTTCTTACATTTTTTATTTCCCCATTTGAGTCTTTCCATTTTTATGGAATACCTCTAGTCTCCCAGCAGTTTTTAAGTCGTAACCTGGCCTACGCATAACCTCTTTTACCCCCTCAGAGTCTCTGTCTCCCCAGTGAGTTTTCCTTACGGAATGCATTATACTCATACGGACCTTCAGTCCCTCTGATTTCTTTTCCTTTTGTGGCAATATCTCCCCACAAAGAGTTTATTTTACATTCATATCATATAAATCATGAGGTCTCTTAGGGACCAAAATTTATTTCTATATGTTGTTACTTAAGCCCATTCTACTGAGTTGATATGAAGATTTCAACCTTCACCTTCTCAGTTAGAATGTCCTTAAATAAGGGCAGCTATAAGACCCCAATTTTGACCCTAATATCCCTCATGCAATCTCATCATATGCATTAGCATTGGGATCATGCCTTGGTATCCTCCTTACCCCTCTTTCATTGGGTTTGTTTTGGGAGAGATCACCAAGCACCACAATATTGTATCATACTTATATATTATCATTTTTACTAACTAAAATACGAAAAAAAATATGTCTTTGCATTGGCCTAACTCTTTTGTAGGTAGGACATGATCATAATTGGTCTATCAAATTCGTATATAGGGTTTAAGACCCTCATTGCTAAGAGCACAACCAAGGAATGATCCACAATGTCTCTAAGCATCATATAGGAGTCCCAATGATCTTTACATGTTATTTTGATCAAGATTTCTTCAAGAGTTTGGAGTTGGTTTGCCTTGGAAACCCTAGTTTATCTAGGTATCTTGAGTAACTTCTTCAACAAGCTTCTTCACCAATTGGTCAAATTTCTCAAGGGACACTTCAAAATTCATAATCTTATGCATATATGATCTACCATGAGCCTAAAAAGTCAAGATAATTGTAAGTTAGCAAGTTGGTTGATGATGGTTGGCCAGATGAATTTATCTGATCAAAACTAGGTCTCCCTACACCCTATCTCCTACAATTTTCATCATATGAAAATTATTCCAAGATAAAAGTTACTCTAAATGACATTTTGAACATCTTTCATGTTGAGGTCTAGAGCTAATTTTGCTTGGAAAATCATTTTCTATGTTGAAACATTATAGGTCATTTTGTTTAAACCCTAATTTGAAAGTCAACTTCCCAAGGACATAACTTGCTCACTTTTTTTATGATATGAAAGCTTTCCAAGTTGCACAATCAAATTCAAGATTTATACTTTAACTTTGATGTTTTTAGTGAGAGATAAATCAACTTTTATGAGCATGTGATATGAGGATACATTATAGGTCATTTTGGACCAATACCATTGAACAAGTGATTTTCCTCAACTTCAAAAATGAATAACTCACTCATTATAAATCAAAATGATGTCAAATTGGTGACCATTTTGAAGGTCTTTGAAAGAGATACAACTTTGATGAATACACGTTT